>NC_139255.1:10403054-11003054 GCF_977018435.1 Lepisma saccharinum
CTATATCCAAAGACAGTGGCCTTTGCGGAACTAATTTGTTCCAGGACAACAGAATGTCCTATATGAACATCTTGTTGATTCGAAGGAACAATATTTACTGCCTCCTCTCCACATTAAATTGGGAATAGCTAAACAGTTTGTGAAAGCCTTGGGTAAACAATCAAGTGCATTGCAATATATTCGCTCCATGTTTCCACGTTTATTTGACGTAAAGGTATTTGGTGGGGTCCACTGGACCTCAGATCAGACAAATACTGCAATCCACAGAATTGGAAAACAAAATGACACCTGTAGAAAAAAGTGCCTGGCAAGCATTTCGTGATGTTGTGCATAACTTCCTAGGTAACAACAAGAGCCCACGTTACAGTGAACTGATCCAGAATTTACTGGATACGTTTCCATTCCATCAAGATATGCAGAACATGGAATCGTGGTATCAAGGCAGATGGGACACAGCCATGTTGGGGGACTATGTGTGGGGCTTAGTGAGGGATAGTCCCCATCAACACAAAAGGAAAATACAACCACATCTGCATTTCTAACATACTAAGATACTTAATTGCCAAGTCAGTGTTGTGGTAACTAATCGTGTATTATATTCTGTCAGACAATATCCAGATTACATGGATTGATCATTGTTATTATGCTATTGGACAATTTTATTTTCGATACTATTGGTATATGCTCATATATATGCAAGTTACTCAAACGTATTTGGTTAATTTTCCAGATAACTATACATGCCATATGACGGAAATTGACATTTTTTAACTCAGTAGGTGTGAATTATATAGGAAACATAAAAAAGACTTGGAGAAACAACAAGTTGCCGAAAATTTGTTGCCCAGCGTAATCTATGATTTTCTCATCTGTAGGATAACTTCGGTGAATAACGCCACCAATTGATCATTTTGTTCTATAACTCATACATGAAACTTACATGTATATGAGAATGAACTTTCCTCTATTGTGTAATAATAAAATATTGATTGAACTGTTATAATGAAAGCAAAAAAATACTAAATTCTGTGTTAATGCAAAATGGCGTTATTTCCAGACCTGTCGGGTAATAACGCCATGTTCTTAATTACAAGTAAAACATTCACATTATCTTAATTACAAGTAAAACATTCACATTTTCTTTACTAAACTGTACTAGGAGAAAAAGCATGTCTTTTTTTATCTTTTTGCGATACCCAGTCCCTCAAAGTTCTGCGAGGAATTCGGAACAAACGTGCAGCACATGCTATCTTCATCCCTTGTTTGACGGCTGCCATAGCTTGCCTAAAGTCATCTACTGACCATTTGGCCTGTATATTTCTATATTTTCTCGCCATCTGAAAGAGGAAATTAACCGAGAATAAATATCTGTACGCCTCAAAAGTAACTGAGCAAGGATAAACCTATTTTCGAAATCAACATTTCCTTAAATTTGAGTTTAAATTGAGTGGCGTTATTCCCCGACACGATGATGGCGTTATTTCCCGAAACAACAGATTGCAGTTTAACCAACTGTTCTAAACTTACGACACCGACCATGAAAACCGTACACACATCATTCTCTTACGTAATAAACGTATTGTGTACGTACAGCATTGTTAACATTTAAAATCTAATAATACAATAGAAAAACACTCACCTTTGTCAGCGCGATGAAAATGTGGACCCTTTTTCCTCGAAACGCAACTCAAACGTCTACACTGTTCAAAGTGTTTCTCTTAAATGAAGGCTCAACAATGGCAACCTTTCTTATCAGCAATGCTACCAGGCACCATTGTTTATCGCAAAACGGTGAATCACCCCTTAACTTTACATGCGTCCATGCTTTCAGAGTTGAAACTTTGAAATGGCGTTGTTTCCCGCCTGGCGTTATTTACCGAAGTTACCCTATTCCAAAATTAAAACACGTTATGAAAAGAATGCTAAACTATTAGAAAAATGCACTAAAATATATGTCATGATCTAATCCATAACATACAAAAATTCCAAACCGTGAAACTGAATTCAAATTTTGGAAATTAGAAATGGAAATTCAACTGATAAATTTATTGCTAAACGCGCGGCAGTTCACGCTACTGCCCAGTGACCACGCCAGCCTGAAACATGTGGAAGTTGCTACAGATTTCGGAGTGAAATTCTCGGGGGCTAACTAAGACCGACTAAAATGTGCTTACTTCATACTTTCAGGGTATAATTTTACCGCTTGCATATTTTACAATTAGAACTCAAGATAAATCAATGAGATGTTGCATTTTGTTCCATCATATACAAAAGTACTTTTAGGGACACGAATCTGTTATGTCAAATAAAATGCAATAATTATTTCTTCTCCTAAGCCATTATTGAGTGGAATACTATCAGAGTCTTACTATTCATGTATGTGAAGAGTACAAAATACACGATAGAAACTACACTCATTACATTATCAACTCGCTGGATATTTGTATAAATACTGCACGTAACACTACGTATTTCTATGTAAGCAGTGTGACTAACTTGTTGCTAAAATGAGAAAATGAGCCACAGCAAGAAACTACGGTAAGATACGTCTGTTTTTATCTTATGATATTCCAAGCTCTTTAAAGGACAGAACTGATATAGCACTCAATCTCTCGTCACAAATTAAATTTCGAAGATTTGTTGCAAGCAGCCGTTGATGGGGATAAACATTTCAATAACACAAAGCTTATAAAGTTTGTAAAACGAAATTTTGAATGTTTCAATCATGCAAGCAGCTGCTGAAGGTCTTTATTTTGGCTTCCGTCCTGCCTCATAGTGTGCCATGACTCTAAAATATCCAAATCACAACAGTAGGAAGCGTATACAGGGAGTCCATAAAGTCCTGCAAAAAACTAAAACTGTATAACTTTTTAGCTGTTGCGTTTAACAATACACATTTTTTGGGTGAGAAGGGTGGAAGTTTAAAGTTTTGTTCTGGCCACACTGCTCACTGACGCTTGCACTGGTAATCACGTGATCATGTGACTTAAGATGACGTCCATCCAGGAAAAGGCACAGTGTGTTCTGTGGTTTGCAGAGTTAAAATCTTGTGTTTCAGTGCAGAGAAAGTTCCAGACAACATATGGGAAACCACCCCCAGTAAATTCAAGTATCAAGAGATGGTATGAAAAGTTCAAGGCAACAGGAAGTGTGTCAGATTTGCCACGCAGTGGAAGGCCAGGATCGAGTAACGATGTGATTCAGTCAGTGCAGGACAGCGTGGATCAGAGTCCAATGAAATCGCTGAAACGAAGATCACTGGAACTGGGAATACCGAAGTCAACATTACACAAGATCGTACGCAAGAAGGTGAAGGCCCGGCCCTACAAGTTAAAATTTGTACACGATCTGGTAGTCGAAGACTGTGACATGAGAATGTTGTTTTGTGGGTTAATGCTTACACGTTCACAAGTTGATGGTGACCTTCTGTCTGAGATTCTGCTCTCAGATGAGGCCACATTTCATGTGTCGGGAAAAGTGAACAGGCACAATTGCCGAATTTGGGGGGTTGAAAATCCACACGAGTTTGAAGTGCAAACACGGGGTAGTCCCAAAGTGAATGTGTGGTGTGCGATTTCAATGGACCACATCATTCGTCCATTTTTCTTCGAGGAAGACACGGTAAAGGGCAACAACTATCTGAACAGGCTACAGACATTGCTTGTGACAGACAGAACTTAATAGGTTAGGCATCATCAATGATGTCCAAGTGCAACAAGATGGGGCGCCGCCGCATTTTGCCCTTGAAGGCAAGTTTCTTAACGAACAATTTCAAGGTAGATGGATTGGCCGAAGAGAGCCCACACCTTGGCCTGCAAGATCACCAGACTTAACACCTTGCGATTATTGGTTGTGGGGACATGTAAAGACCGAGGTGTATTCACAGAAACCAGCTAATCTGGATGACCTAAAAGAAAAAAAATAAGAGATGTGATTCTGAATATCCCAGGAGAGCACCGTCAGCATGCAATTCTCGGTTTCACAAAAATACTGAAACAGAATTTGGACGTAAATGGTGCACAATTGGAGGTTTAGCGATGAACCTAACAAGCAGGAAATAAACTTTGAACCTTGCGGTAAGTACACACAAAATATTTTGTTAATAAACTTAATAGTTTTCAAGTTATAGAGTTCTAGTTTTTTGCAGGACTTTATGGTCTCCCTGTACATATTGTAGCTTTTCATGCTTCAGAAAAGTGGCACTAACTTAATAAAGTAGGCATCAAATAAGCGAAAACACTATTAATGATACCATTTTCTCTTCCATTATGAAATATCTAACTTTTCTTGTTCAACGACTGGAATTCAGAACTTAGGGCTAAAAATGGGGAGGATGTGAGAAATATCGTCCACTTAGGACGTGCCACTCTCAAGGAACAAAAATATTTTCACTACAAATTCACCTCCACTACGAGACAAATATGTTGACATAACATCAATGACTATATGTAGTTGCAACACTTGCACTGGGCATTTTGGTTAGAGAAGTGACTGCTGAAGATTATAATTTTATTTCAGAATATATTATGCTCTGAATATTGATCAGAATTGGATCAATAGTTTTATGAGGTGTGCTTCAAAGATTAATTCTTCTGCACGGAATCAAATTTTGCCACTTTGACGGTACTGTATAAATTATTTCCTAACATCACAAGTAATATGAAATTTGCCCAAGAGTTCTGATTTTAGCATCGTATGCAAAAATGTTTACTTGATTGAATTTGTATTAAGATCCACTATGTACACAGAAGCTAACTGGGACGAGACCTGCAGCTTATAGTGGAATCCGAGACAGTTAATGATATGTGTCTCCACCGGGGATCGAACCCGAGACTGCTTAGTTTCAAGGCAGCAGTATTGCTGCTACATAACCAGGGCGGGAAGGTTTTAATATTTCAAATTCTTAACATTTAAGAATTAGTTACTTTGTGTACTCTTTGATTTCTTAACGTCCTATTTCTCCCTCTTAAATATTTTCAACGATAAGGATAGATATAACTATGAAAACAATGAGAGAACATCGATAACACTCATACCATTGTCGGTCCTCGAATGAGGAACTAACAAACAGAAAATAACATTGATGGCTCTTTAGATGTTGAACGTTGTCCTACTTTAAAAAAATCATTTTACATATCTGTTAGATTTATTCAGAAATATAGCAATACGATTTATAGGGCCTAATAATGTACACTTTTAGCTGCATATGCCAAGAATTAAAGGAAAATCACATAGCCACTGAATACGTCATCCACCTACGAGGCAGGAAACAGATTTCGTTTGCAAGTTTGGCTGGCACTCATGATTGGCCCATTACGTAGTATTAAATGGTAACCACTGCTATCCAGGCATATCTGCATATACCCCCTCTCCTTGATTTTAGAACACATCGTATTAAAGGTAACTTTGTGATATAACTGAACTAGAAAATGTACTTGAACATTGTACTTGCCTCAATTTAATTTTAGTAATGGAAAATGTAAACTAAAACTTTTTAAGTTTTCGGTCAAAATGCGTCTACCGTACTACAAAAATCTTGGGGGACTATAGATGGGGCTGAGGCCGGTTTTGGGGGGCTTCAGCCCCCCTAGCCCCCCTGTAGTGCCGTCCCTGCTGCTGCCACGTCGGAGAACAACCCCGTGTGTTCGGACGTTTAAGAGAATGAAAGATCTCGTTGTAGAGTTGGTCTTTGTAATCTGTGTGATACAAACTGACAGTATTTGCTAGAAAGCTCAGGGATAACACAAAAGTTATCCGAAGAAAGGTCGGTCTGACGTTCGAGCAAGGCAGCCCGATTGACGTCGCCACGCAGTGCGCGGGAAGCAGCTACTTTTGTCCCGCTCTCGCTTTGCTTTTCCCAAATGTGGCACCAGCTCAATTCTGCCCAGCCGCCTATTTTCATGTCCCTGTGTTTAGGTACTAATATTCTCTTCATTATTGCAATGCCAGTTTGAGATCAAAACTGTTAGCTCCTCTTAATCATCGATACAGTATCGTTAAAATGCAATAATGATTCCACTGAATCAACAAGAATACGTAAATACATAATATATAAACTAGAAATACTTTCAAAGGACACAGTCGCATGTAGTACCAAAGAAAAATTGACGATTACAGCAAATTAATATGTTTTCGTTAATAAATATATTACGCCTCACTTATTCATTATTTGTGCTGTCAAACTACACATTATATGCATTGAATGATAAAACAGAATATATTTATTTACCTGGTTGGCGTTTTATGGGTAAATAGAAATTTTAACTAAAAGAATAGTAGCTACTCTAAACCTTTAACATTTTTAAAATTTTGGAAAGTTACGTTTGGAATTAAGTTAAAAAGTATGTAGAGAAGATGTTAACTAAACATAGTTTGTGTTCGATTTAATGCGAAATGCCTTTACTTCAGTTTTTGATAAGCATTCATAAGATTTTATGGCAATGTAGCTAATATCAGAATGAGATGTATCTCATCTATAGCTTCCTCTCAATATATATGATCATGTCTATGTATGATTTATACATATATACAACATAATTATCTGATTCGTGTTGCTTTCTTAGTGCATTTTTTCAGTTCTTTAAATTTCAAATTGAAAACTTGTTGCTGATTCAATTACTGTTCCATAATGTAATCTACTTTGACACATTTGAATTGGCTAATCTAAAATGGTATTTTTTTTAATGATGATGTTCTGGAAAGTTGTGCGTATAGTCCAGAAGTTCAACGGACAATGTCACCTACGAAAAATTTGATTAAATAAATAAATATTTGTGTCTTTGGACGTATAACAAACCCACTCTGCAAGTCCAGAATCCTACTTCTGGTTTTTGAGGCTTCAGCCCCAAAAAATCACTGCTGAGGATTACTCTCCGTGAATTTGAAGATGCATTATCAATGCAAACGAACTCTCTCCGTCGTGACGTATGACGTATGACTCTAACCCCGATGTGTTGAAATGGGGGCGTAGATCAGGTTAATGGGGGGAGGGGGTAAAGTTATAACTAACTAAGGGGAAAGCTGTAAGATAATACATTATTCTTAAAGGCAGAGACTTAACTAATTATTTAAGGACTAAGACATGGGTTGACCTGTTTACGGAAGAACACAATCTTACACATGATATGAAAAACTCTATATGCTGACCAAGGCAGCAATTTATTTTATTATAAACATAAACTAAACGTAACGTTTCAACCTTGGAAGGTTGAAACGTTACTTTTAGTTTATGTTTTATAATAAAATAAATTACTGCCTTGGTCAGCATATTGAGTTTATCATATCATGGAAACAAGGCTTAATGGTGTTATAATCATAAACATGAGTAACAATAAGATGGTTTATTACAGCGATAGGGTCTGATATAATGGAGACTCATCCTAAAGTGTTAGTGAGAGGAGTTGCGTAGAAAAAAGGATAATTAGTAGATGCTTTATTAAGACGAGGAGACGTCAAGCGAAGTCCATCTTGTCGGCAGCAGCCTGTCCTCTGGATGTTGGCATGGTCAGCGCACATGGTGAGAGCAAACTAACTGGCACACTGACTCCACACAGACTAGTGGTCGAACTATGGTTTATATACTTGCAATGTATTCTGGTTCGTCAACAGTCAGATCTCATTGCATCATCTTTCATATGATTTGCCATCAATGCACATCAGGTCTGAGGTCAGCACAGGAAGTCCTTCAAGGTCAGGGTTGGGCTATCACATAGTTTCAAAGAAGATGGACACTCATCAAGTATCCGTATGCTGCAGAACACACGTGGATAATTGATTGATTGATTGATTTGCTTTATTTTACTTCGCTTTTTGTGCCACTTTTGGCTAATTAACGAAGATGGGGATGAGTGATGATATGATGAAATTGATGAATAGACACTCACAAACATCGAACCTGGCACCCCTGCCGTCGTAGCGCGATGTGCTAACCACTCCGCCACTAGGGCCGGCACGTGGATAAGTATTTATGGACATGATGCAATTCTTGGTGATGTGGAATACTTCCAGCTCTCATATTTTGTAATTTCCAAATATTATTAGGCAAAATTCTAAAGTCGCTCGTTCAAGTGTTCTAAAATTGATCCTCTCTTAATGTCTTGTAGTTTTATTTGTCTCCATTGCACAAACTACTTACAGTTTTGAAGTTATATATTTACCTCCTTGCTGTCGTTTCTTCCAATGTGGTTCACTACTAGAATCATGTGAGTAGTGTATTTAACAATTAAGGTTGTTTAGTTTCATGAAAAATCAAGAATTGAAAGAAAGGAGTGTTCTACATTATTTGTGCATCAAAAAGATGTGTCGATAAGTACAGAGAAAATGCTCAGAATACGATCGATGAAAATATTTGATACTCATGGGTAATGGAAAAAGAATTAACCAAGAACATGTCAATTTGTCTATCAAATTATGTTTTTTTCGTGTAGAAACTTAGGTTCAGTTTACATTAAAGATCATCGAATCCTAGTCTAAAGTAGTATATCCTTCCATAATTGATTGAGTGATTTGCTTTATTTCACTTTGTTTTTTCTGCCACTTTTGGCTAATTTGTGAAGATGGGGATGAGTGATGATATGATGAATGGACACTCACAAACATCCATGCTCAGGCAGGGATTCGAACACGGGACCCCGTCGTGTCGTAGCGCGATGTACTAAGCACTCCGCCAGGGGGAAGGCCTTTCTATTATTAATAAGAACCATTGTATGTATTAGGTTAACGCCAAATTAAACCAGTTACCCACAACGTAGTAAGCTCATGTTTAGTGACAAAATCATTCTTCTTGAAACCGTAATGTATATAATGTCTTATATTCGCTAAGCGACGCGCGTTTTGTCTGATACGTACTCATCATATACCCGTCATAAATTCAAATGTAATATAAAAAATCTTATTTAGAAGTTATATATTTTAAAATAAATCGCAGATACAATTGGCTTTTCCAGTAGACTGTAACACATTTTCACACAAGAAAAGCTTCATCATTATCTCTCGTAGAATTACGTTTATAAAGGAGAAAATCAATTTTCAAATTTGAATATCGCGATAGCTCATTGTAGTTAGCACAATCAAGCGAATTAATACCAATGACCGCAGCTGCAAAGTATCATCATCTAATATTAGGTTTAATGGGTCAATTACTTACAGTAATGAGTAGCTTATTGAGTTCGATTATCATTGTGTCAAATATTCCGCTTAGTTTATTAGCCACAAAGGGATTTAATCGTAGCAATGCTTTATCATTTGTTCTCAGGGATAATTTGGGTATTGGTCTATACATTATGTAGCAACAAAAGAGCTTTTTATGTTTATAGGCAAGGGAACATTTGACCGGTACAAGTATGCAGTATATCCTTCTTTCTACTTCACACAACTAGTTCATATCTTGATAAAGCCTTTTAATGTCAAGTAATGTTTTTACTTATTCTTCCGCTTTTCGATGTTAATGGATCACCAATGATGAGAATGAATGCCGAGCAGATGAGATATCTTAAGCAGGATTTACGCTTTGCTTCGTAGAACATTACACCGTAAGAAATTTCGTAATTGAGAGAATATGATAATAGAAATGGGTTTTAGAGTGCCTTTGTAGCCCTTTCGTTGTATAATTCTCTACGCTTTCAAGCAATCACAGCACGCTTCGACGCCAGAGATTCCGGGTTCGAATCCCGCTCCCGCTTCGCAAACTCTACATAGCGAAGCATTTCATGCCTTTTTATTGGCTACCGTAGTAGTGACATCACAACAAGAAAGACGCGGCTGTGCGTATTGTCCTCGGCTCGCACGTCGGTACAGAAGACTTACCTACGTTACGAAGTATTATGAATTATTCTCTTTCTTTTTTTCGTAAAACAGAGAAATGATGAATTAAATGAATTACATGGCAGCGCAGATATTTCGTATCGTAAAGATCGCAGGGAGGGGCTGTAAATGAAATGAATGCATCCAGTTGTATGTGCAAAGATATTCTTCTCCCTCCCTGCAGGAAAAAAAAAAAATTGTATATTTTTCACAGGTGTAGCATATTAATGTGGATTTTTTTCTAATTTTCGTCTCTTAAGTATTTACAAAATTTTACAAATATTTCATTATCACCAAAAAGTATTAGTTCCACTTATCCTAAAAATAATTAGGTTTAGTTCGTGCCCTGCCTTTCTCAGTATTTCAATACAACAATACAAGTGAATCGGAATAAGTATCACAAAATGTGTTGAGAACATGTGAAATATTAGGGTTGAGTACAGAATATTTTTTCTTCAATATTTATTATTACGATTTATAAGGTGAAGGATAAACAAAGCTCATCCCTGGCAGGAATGAAAAGTTATTTCGTTACTGCAGATGATTGGGTGTGTTGAGAACAACGCTGCAGCTATAACCAAGGGTTAAGTTTTTGTATATAAGTGTTCATACTAATGTCGTATAGAGGAGAAGGTCTAAATATGGGCGAAGGTTTAAATATGGGTTTTGGAGTTATCAGCGTTACCGGGTGCTGCAGCCTGGCGAAGGCTATGGGAACTGGTTATCTGTCAAGGACAAAGGTTGCGGCGCCATTTCGCAAGAGAAAGTGGTGGTTAGTTTCGGTTTTGGACGCTGTTACAACTCCTAAAACTTTATGCAGGTATGTTTTAACTCAACGTTTTCTGAATTCTCATCTGCTTTGTATAAGTTATGATATTAGCGGTACATAAAAGAAATGTGGACTTTTATAATGCTATGATTTGTTTGTGAAATATGTACCACAGAGAGCGAAAATAAATTGAAGAATAAAAATAGCGTGATGGTCTAAATATGGGCTATGACATGAGGTCTAATGTTGAGATCACATTTTCAACAAATATTTAGATGTTTTTCTTAATTTCGATTTTTTCCATTCCGCGTGATTTTCAAATCAACAGATGATTCATAAATATGAATTTTATAATGTTTTATCGATAAATGACTGTTTTTTTAAATTTTAATTGCTTTGTGTGATATTGCTACTAGTAGCCCGTATTTAGATCACAATTTTGAAATACATCATTTTACAATTTTTTGGAAATTAGTCTTTTTTAAACGAAATGGAGACCTTCTATACTTTAGCATACTATTACATTTAAGTATATATTTCATAGATATGCATTTTAAAGTCAGATGCTTGAAATGTTAATTTTTTCCCTCCGAAAATGACAACATAAAAAGGGGGGTTATATTAGACCTTTTCCTCTACAAGATACCAAGTAACGAATAATAATAACATGCCTAAAGGAGTTTGAAAATTAGGAAAAAGGTGATGATATGAAGTATTACAAGACATAAAAATATTTTCAGTATTAATCAATAATGTAAGTATATATTACAATATTTCATAACAGTCTGTCTCCGTGGTAGGGTGGTATGTACACCGCGCTACCACGGCAGAGGCCCGGGTTCGAATCAAGCCCTGGGCATGGGGGTTTTTGTGTGCGCCTTCAGCAATTTCATCATTCTCATCTTCGCGATTATCCAAAAGCGGAAGAAAAGGGAGCATTATAAACCAAATCAATCAATTCAAACACACATGATTTTTGCAATGCTTTTCTTTAGAAATATCATTCGTGGTTATCTGTAACGCATATTAGTTACACTCAGCTGACAACAAATAGAAACACATTGTAAATTTCCCAGAGGAAAGAGAAGTAAATGGTGAGAACTGCACATTTGGTTTGTTTATAGGCGCGTGAGTTTTAAATAGTTTAATCTAGGAGAATACCTGTATCAAGCACGGGAAGCGACAAAGTCTATTTTCTCTCGGGCGCAGCGATTTCAATGGCTCAGGATGAAGTAATCCCCCTCAGCCAAATTAATTTACACCCTAAATATGTACTGCATAATGATATGTATTTTATGTGATTCTGTACTGCTAAGGGAAAATATATTTTTACGTAGACAATGATATATGGTGCATTCTTGTTACTTAGTAAAAAATATTAATAATTTTACAAATCCTAGTAATACACATTTGACTTTACAAAAACTTAGGAAAGGAAATTCAATCATTACATTCATAAGTCACAAGAATAACTAAACACTAGGAATAATAATTTCGAACATGTTTATTAGCAGAACCTCCATTACTGAATGTTATCCGTACCATGACACTAATATTAACTATTACTAGGGGAGCATAAAGGCTATTCTCCAATACGCTAGTGTGACCGCCCACGCTTATTTATAAGGTAATACTTTTGTAGCGGCTTCTGCCGCCAGTGTAAAAGTTCTGCCGAAATATGAACCAACGTAACAACCCTTAACGTCATCGATCACGTGGTTCTACTCGTTCTGCCGGACTGAGTGACGTCATCAGCCAATCACGGCAATTGAATAAGGTGACTTGTGCTTCGCTATGTAGAGTTTGCGAAGTTGCATCCAAGTCTGAGCATGGGTGTGTTTGTGATTGTCCCTTCATCAAATTCCATATATCATCATCTGGCCTCCGTGGCGGAGTGGTTAGCACACCGCACTACCACTACAGAGGTCCTGGGATCGAATACTGGCTTGGGAATGGGTCTTGTTTGTGAGTGTTCGTTCCTTTATAAATTTCATTAAATCATCAATCACCTCCGTCTTCGCAATTAGCCAAAAGTGTCAGAAAAGCGAAATAAAATCAATAAAATCATTGAATCAATCGTCACTGATCCTTAAAATCACGATTAACCAAAAGTGACGTAAATGCGAAGCAAAAAAGGGTGGCTCCCCGATGGCGTAGTGGTAACGCCTTCGCTTTGTAAGGTTTCGATAACCAGTGGAGGTGCAAGTGGTTGGAATTCCATTTTAAACTGTAGGTCTAGTCGTGATTAGCTTTCCTGTGCATAAAGTGAAGTTGAAACTCGATGCGGAGTAAAATAAATAAAAAATATACAAATTTGTAAATAAATATATCGTACTTTGCTGCATGACACGAACAGTCCACAAATACGTCATCTGATTTCATTAACACCCTAAGAATTAGAGTGCGGAAGCGAGAGGTTTTCCCTCGAGAGCTAATAGTTCGCACGGGCGACGCTAGATAGCGTACATAATTGAGAGCTCTTCGCTCGCCATGATGTTACAAGCGAGTAAGACTCGACCAGGCCATAGGAACGGTATGCTATGGAAGCCCTGTAGTAGTGCACGTATAACCGTCATTTATCTGTGGTTCCTCAAAACATGAATTAAAAGACGCAATAAATATGAAACTTTCGTAAACATTATCATCATCCTCATGTTCAAATGTAGTTTAGTCTTACCAATACACAGTAATAAACTAAAATTATACCAATCGCTTCAAAAAATGTTTGCGTAAACCAGTGTCGTATACTGAGTCCAAGATTTTGGCTATCTCACTGTCACGTGGTCCTAGGCTAGGAATAGAAATAAGTTTACAAACTCATAGGAAATCAGGTTGCCAACTCATAGGAAATCATTTTGCCAACTGATAGAAAATCAGATTGCCAACTCATAGGAAATCAGGTTGCCAACTCATAAGAAATCAAGTTACCAACTTATAGGAAATCAAGTTTGCCAACTCATAGGAAATCAAGTTGCCAACTCATAGGAAATGAAGTTGCCAACTCATAAAAATCAGGTTGCCAACTCCAGAATCACCATCTATCTCACTGGTATGAATAATTTCTGATCAATTTTTCTCCTGTATTTTATTCTCTACGCTCCTCCAGGCTTCGCGGATAGCCTAGCTAGCCTAGAATGTACGCTCCTGGCGTAAACTTGCATTAACAATGGAAGATAATAGAGTTTTCGAAATGCAATGCTTGTTGAAGGATTAAAAGTTTAATATTTCTCGTCATTGCCCAGGTTTCCGGAATTTCTTGATGGGTCAGTAAATAAATTGCTAATAATGTTATTCAGATGCTCCATCTACCGACGATGGCAGAAATGCAAAGGAAGGGAGAAAGGATAAAATGTTTTCCTGGGAGTAGCAGTTACATTTACACAAGCACTAAATAACATTCAAAATGTAGCTATTAAGATATTCTTTATTTATCTAGATTTTATTGCTTACTGGGTAGCAGGGAGGGTTCGTGAAGAGGTATAACTACAACCTGTCTCCCGTTCATTACAATGGTCCCACCCAAAACACTGAAACAAAATTGCTGTTAATACATACAAACTAATATTAAATAATGGCTCTTTGAGGCAAATCCTGCAAAACTGGCAAGAAGAAAGACTAATGTAAAGTAGTGAGCCCCCCCCCCCCCTTCTCTCTCCGGCCTTGTGCACTACAATAAAAACTGTTTTGCAAAGGTAAGCTAGACAAGTGACTGCGAAGAAAGATATACAGTGAATTCATGCACACCAACCTTCTGTGTGCCCTCTACTGGCCAGAATTTATTCATTATCACTCTTGATTTATTTGTGAAATTGTGGTCTCATTTACTTAAACATTCTTACACACAAATAATAATTAATATAGTCACAACCGAAAGTATTCGCCTTCCGATAGTGTAGTCGTTAATGATGTTGCCTGACATCAAGCGGTCCTGCATTCCGTTCCATATGGAGAGGCGTAGTCGGTGATGTGCCGTATACTATAAGTTTACGTCTACATGTGTTGTCTACACGTAATCTACGCGTAGATTACATTGGGTTGTAGTTTACATAGAATACGTAGACAATCTAAAGTGCATTAAAATTAATTTTCAAGGATTTCATGAAAGGAAAGTGCTATATTGGTTCCTAACGAAATGAAACGAATCCTATTTACAACAAAATTTCTCTTCTCTTCTATTATCAACTATGGAAGAAGATAAATAGTATGCAAAAAACAACAACAGATGGCAGTCGTGAGGCAACAGTGGTCTTTTTCCAATAAAACACTAGAATATTTCCTATATTAGGTTTCTTTCTAGTTGAGAAATTGTTCGAATTTGGAAGAAAGAGTATAAAAGTTCTCCTCACACATAAGCAATTGATACGCAGTATAATTTTGTTTTAATTCCACGACGCCCTTTGCTAAGTTATCGCCTTTCGCCATGTTGTTTACATAGATTACGTAATCTACGTGTATAAAGTAGTCTACGTGTAGAATGTAAACTATCGGTGTTTACGCGTAGACGCACATCACTGGGCGTACTCCTTCAGATGCAACTTCAAACTAGTGGTTCTCAACCTTTCTTTTCAGTCCGGAACCCACATTGAAGGATATTACACATCATGGGACACATAAGCATGAGCGCCAGCATAATTACTTATTGTGCTGTGCACCCAGTATATAATCATATTTTTGCTAACATCGAGTACTTTAAGAAGCCCTCTTTTACGCGTGCTTACACTAGGGCAAATCAAAAAGTAAGTTACACCCTTCCCCCCTGTATAAAACAATCAAGATACATTAGAAAGGAAATAATTATTGGAGAAAAATGCTTGAACATTTAACTTTTTTCTGCATAGTCACCAAGCACTTTTCGAAACGTGTGACCAGTTTTTTGATTTCTTGTTTGTGTAAATTCCGTCCAATTTCAAGTGAGTTGACTTTTGTGCTCATCTGTTAACAATCGGGGCACCCAGTGAGAGCACAGTTTACTACGAGACACCCAACTCATCATGAATCAGCATAAACACACTTATTAAATGATATGTTCAGTTCACTTGCAATCTCTTTGGATTTTTACATTGTGGTTGGCAACAATGATTGGATTCACATTCTCCGTTTTGTCGATAGTGTTCCAGTTACAGGCTGCCCAACAAACTGTTCGTTGTTCACGTTCGTTCTTTCGAACATTTGGCAATTTCCTTATCATGGGATGTGACATTGCATTCCCACCATACACCTCGACAACTGGCGATGGATTTCACTCTGATTATGCCTTCGTGTCCACAAAAATCGAACGACTGAGCGCAACTCAATGTTGGACGCCACCTCAGTATGACACGCCATACTGACACGGTGACTACTACTACTTATAACAGCTGCAGTGTGGCCGCTTTGGGTATGGGGGGAATACATTCCGGACAGTGCTGCTACCAAGCGTGTATATGTTCTCTCTTTTAGTACAGGAACACGGCTCGGGTGTAACTTACTTTTTGATTTGAGGATGGCGATAAGCAAGAAAATAGTTCAATTTTCCGACACTAGGTTGAAATGTGGAGCTGTACTTCCATGATGGTTTGTAATAATGACGTAAACTGCTCCAATTGGTTATGGATTTGCCTTTACCTTTCAATCTAGCAATAAACGAGAGATTATTTTCTAGCAACTTCCAGCCACTAACAAATTACTTTCTAATTAATAACTCAGCTAAATCACTGAATGTGACTATTTGTAAAACCCATCATGGAAATACAGCGCCACATTTCAACCTGGTGGCGGAAAATTGAACTATTTTTTTATCGCCATCCTCTTCCACGTGGTCTTCATAGTGGGTTCAACAAATTTCAGAGTTCTACGATGCCTCAAAGAGGCTACAGAGGGCTCTCAGTTGGATAACTTTAATTCTGGCCACCCGGTATTACACATATTTCATTCTAGAAAAGTAAATATGTAATTCAGAAGAATAATTTACTCTAGTCTAACATCTAACTAATCACACACATGCTGAAATTGAAAACCTTTTTTTTTACTCACAGAACTAATGTGACGGTTGAGGCTGTCTTTTGCGCATAAACTGGGGTATGTTGGGGTCAATGGTGGTTAACGACATCGAACGAAAAAGGCCACTCGCGCTCAGAAGACTTGGAAGACTAGGAGTCTTCACTAAAAGTCACTATTGAATCTAAAATTCCATTGGAAGCAAGGGTAGAGTTCGAATGACATAAATGTCGAGTTTCGACTACGTACAACACGAGTTGTATTTAAATTGTGAAAAGAATGTATCCTAGTAATTTAAATGTAATAGGTTTTTAGGACACAGTAAATAAATTTTCGAGCCCGACTTCGCGACCCACCAAAAACCCCGTCGGGACCCAGCAGTGGGTCGCGTCCCATAGGTTGAGAAACAATGCTTTAAACTCTTTGTCCAGTATGGATTAGTATATCTGGCCAGAAAGTCTACATAAAATAAATCGGTGACCAAAACATTCGCCTTATTGAGGCGAGCATGAAATTAGGGGAACAAAAACTTGAAATACTTCAATGAAGATATTGTATGTTTCGATAAGCATTGTCTTTAGAAAATATTACTCTATTTGTTCACTGCAATACCATTTCTAACTTGCTAATGTGAGAATTTTCTGAAATAAAAAAACAAACAATACAACTTTTCACTGAGATTTTGGTGGGTTTTCTGACCAAACCAGCATGGGCAAAAATATCCTGGATTCACCCAGACAATAAGCTTCATTTACTTGAAACCTACTAAACATTCTCTACCTTTGCATAGAAATGAAAGACAAAGCAAACCATGCTGCTGCAACTATCACCATGACAACTCCTGGCGCTGCTATACGGCGTACGCTTTTAGAAGGAACATGAGTTCAGCCAATACGCAGCCAGCGCTCTTGCGATGCTACCAAACCAACTGCTAGCGGAAGCGGAACACAGAGGATTCTTTGTGTCCAATATTCAACATTTATACATAATGCATGCACGTGATATTTGAGAACAATGAAATATGTAGTGAAGAATTCTACACAGGATTATATCATATCTCTGCAGCATATAGGAGATGAGAAACTCGTACCTGAAAGAAGTTTGAAGGTACGTATTTATTGTAGAGGAACTGCAAGGTCATCATCATCGCTCTCGTTTCTGTTTTCTGGCATGTTTCCCAGGAGATTTGGATAGGGGTTCGCCGATTTCTGTGTTAGATAGTTTACCCTGTTTTATAATACGGAACACAGTATGCACACATACACCACACGCTTTAGCCGTAAGATCTCGACTATGAGAAAACATTGATTCAGCACGCACTTCTTCCGACGCCAATTTCGTGAAGTAGGAATACACTTTAAAACTAAAATGTCTGTCTTGTGAATATTTTAACCTTGGTGCCTGTACTACTGGTACTAGGTTTGGAGAGCGACATTATGCGTATTAATTTGATTTACTTTGCTTTTCTGTCACTTTTGGCTAATTGCGAAGATGGGAATGAGTGATATAATGAAATTGATGAATGGACATTCATAAACATCCATGTCCAGGCCGGGACTCGAACCCAGGATCCCTGGCGTCGTAGCGCGATATGCTAACCAATACATCATGGTGTCCGGCGCGACATTATTTAATAACACGGAACACAAACTATTGCACAATTATCGAACATAAGGGCTGTATTGCACAGCGCGCTACGACGCCAGGATTCTCGGGTTAGAATCCCGGCCCGGGAATAGGTGTTTGTAAGTGTCCCTTCATCAATTTCATCATATCATCACCCATCCTCATTTTCGCGATTAGCCAAAAGTGGCAGAAAAGCGAAGTAAAATAAATCAAATCAATCAATCAATAAGGGCTGTATTGAATCCTCTCGCAACTGTTCTTTGTAGCGTACGAGTATAATCATCTTATACCGCCCTTGTTACGAAAACGCTGAACTCAAACTGACTTAAATGACTCGCAATGTTTGTGAGCGCCCACGACAATCAAAAGTCATTGTGTATATTCAGCCGAATTTGACACCCATAGCTTTACAAGAACAGACTGAAGCAAAATGAAAGGGTTATTGTGTGCGTGTGTGTTGAGACGTGCTGTTCCCAGTGTTTCTTCAATAAGCGATATCTCCAGTTATAGGCGACGGAAATTCATGCGACTTTGACAGTCAGGTTCAAAATGTTGTGCCCCATCTTATGACGAACCTAAAAGTGGCGAGTTTCATGAAAACTTCTTGTGCGCAAAAAAAAGTACAGAACACGGCGCTTAACTTGCTCGCCGCAGTTTCCTAACTGTACAACGTTGCACTCCTGCTATTGGCTGGTCGCCAAGGACACGCTCTCAGTATCTCCGCCCGATATCGCTTCTAAAAACATGCGTCGTATAGTATTATTACATCATCTTATATTGATAATTTTATTGGTGCTAGTGTTGATTATCTGCGCATGCTCTATGATGAAGGTTCTGCATAAAAAAGCACCGAGGGTTATCGTTAATAAGAAAAAACATACTTTTTCGATTTGGCATTAAGTTTTGGTAATTTTTTTCAGAGATATCTCATCGAGATGAGGTAGGGAAGTTTGCTCTTTCCTCCATCCTTCGAAGGATCCCACGCACAGAGAAACGCACTCCCGCACCTACAAAAGAATCCTCCCTTAGCATCAGAAGCGGCGGAAATAGAAGAGTCCCTTTCTCTGGCATCCACCAAAGAGGCAGTCTGCATGCAGCGAATGGTTACGCCCCTTACAAAGATTTTCCCACAGTTGGCTTTTAAAGCCTCGCTCGTGATACGTGTGCAATATTCTCGTGACGTTTCCATAGAAATTGTGCACACTTTACTTTTAGTAGAAATGCCGTTCCTATTCAGCCTGGTCGAATGTGTTGAGGTTCGTGTGGGTTCCATTAACGTCGACGAATTTCCCTGTGTGTATATATATTTTGTGTCGTGCAATGTTTTGAGAGTGACAAAAGTGCCACTCTACAAAAAAGTAAGAAAGATATATAGAAAAAACAGGGTCTCTCCTACTAATAACCATGCCTTGTTGACATCCACTTTTACACAGCAAATTTGAAGCTACGATAAATTGACTGGAATTGATTAATCTTATTGGATATTGGTTATAATGAAATCGTCGCATAAACACTTTATGAGTAGATAATGAAGCTCCGTGGTCATCTAACCCACACTCGATTTCGCAAGGAATTTTAATTTTCTTATGGAGATTATGTGTTGCTAAGTGTGAAGAAAGAAATTATATTACAGCTACTTATAAGTAACGCCTGAATTTTGATGTGGGCACAACATGCAAAATATGTACATAAATTATGAGATATGTGTCCTCCTTCATGGTTTAAGGCGCTGTGCTTTGGGCTCCGACTCCGGAACGGCATGGGTTCGAGTCCGCTTGGGTTCAGACTCTAGGTTTCCAACCTGTTTATAGTACCGGTGGCCACCCACCATCTTGAGGAAATTGGGGAGCTACGAGTGAGTAGCGTAATCCGGTCTCAGAAATCTCCTATAACGGCTGGGAGTTCGACATGCTGACCCAACGTCACCCCATTACCGGTTGAAGATCTCCGATTGTGGCAGGGAAACTGGCAGTTGGGAGATAGGCCAAGGCCCTTCGAGGGCTGTCGAACCATGGCTTATTAATGAGCTATATAAAGATTTATAACTAGCATTAATATATGAATTATATTTTTCGCAGCTCTATCGTTTTCTTCCTTCCTGTTCTATTTTTAACGATTGATTGGATTTGTCGGAATTTTTTAGTTAAGCTGCTGTCTTTCAGTCACTAGCCTTAAAATCAGCTGGGATTATTTGCCAAATATATCAGTAATAAAGAACGAATTTTTAGAGAAATCGTGTTTTGGAAGTGCCTCTCATAAATGAAAATCACAAAAATGGCAAAAATACAGCATTTTGTGAATAATACAAGCTCTAAACGAAAACAATGTAATTTAAAATTAATTGATTGATTTGGGTTCTTTAGCTTTTGTGCCATCTTTGGCTAATCGCAAAAGCGAGGCTGGTAATGGTATGATTAAATTGATGAAGGGGCATCACAAAGAACATACATGCCTAGGAAGGGATTAACAATAATACTGACTTGTACAGATAAGTGGATGGACTATTCGGAATACAAATTTAATTCATTTGATACTTTGTGTATCTTTCCATGTAACCTAAATTATTTTCTGCAGTTTTATTTGCTTTTGAGATATCGATGGTTAACTTTCAATTGTTTGAATGCAGTAGACAGACAAAAATTCAAATCGAGAAGATATGACTTTTTGTCTAGAGAAGGAAGTGAAATAGTTTACCTCTGTTGTCGTGTTAGGTTTCTTCTAGTACGTCTGGCAGCATGTTAATAGGCATTGTAACTTTCACCCACCCGCGTATTGGCCAAACCAGTGGAAAACGCCGAATATTGATTGGACATATGAAGACCTTGCAGTTAGAGTACAGTACATTCAAAATTGAACACAAAACATCCATAGTGAGTAAAACAGCCAAATGGGGATGGAAATCACACTCAACAATATATTTGATTGCCTCTGACAGAAGAGTACGTAAACAGAATGCAGGACTGCTTGATCACAGGAAACAGCATACACAACTACACTATCGGGAGGTGAGTACTTTTGGTTGTGATTATAGTAAGTATTTGTTTGTAAGAATGTTTAAGTAAATGTGACCACAATTTAAAAAATATATCAGAAAATAAAAATCGGATATTTATAAACACTAATTTGAGACTTATAGTTCCTTGCATATGGAAGTGAAACGCACGTTATGACATTTCTGAGGCTTCCTTCCAATCAGAATCAGCGAGGCACTTCAAAGGATTATCCACGCATCGCTGCTCATACGAAACGAGTTGTTTACGAAGCTCACACGCCAATTACACAAAGCCACATCAAGCCCGGAGAGAACTCTGTAATGCCGGAATGACAGCCGCTCACATGGACATGGGTGGTGGGCCTCTTCATAGCCCAAGGCTCTGCCGGAATACGTCATGGGGATTGACCATGTTGACAGCATCAGAAGTGCTGTCACTGGCCACCCCTTAGCATGTTGTGAATACGGATCATGGCATGAAATCAATACTGAATTTGTGTTTAACATCTTATTTCTAAGTGTACAAATATCATGATATGATAGCAGCAATGTTGAAGTTATGTCCTGAAAATTTCTACGTATATCATATATCTTACTTAACAGATATGGTGGGAATACTATATAATTTTGGCAAAAGTAAATGACTAGAAGGTTAAGATCACTAGGAAAACATAAAATCGCAAAGAGCGTTGGTAGGAGACAACTGTTTGCTCTTTCCTGCTTTGTGTGCAACTTTTGGAGATGCAGTGTTCCTACATGAAGGGACATTTCCCTCGGTGTATGGAAATATAGGTGCAATTTGAGGCAAAAAGAGACACTTTTTGAAAAATATAGAAATTACCGGAAAATTTGAAGTTGCCCAAATCCAGTTTTGTAGTTTCACTTGCATGTAAGCATCGCTTTTTTATTTCTATTACATCTAATTAATGTAGATTGTAGTATAATAAATAGAGCTAGTATTTGTATGTAATTTCATATTCTATTCCTTTCTAGATACATACCTTGAACACGAAAATGTCAACGAATTATGTAATTCACATCATTTTGCATAAGATTTATGTTACATATTTTTACATATTTTCCGGATATTACATATTTTACTTATTTGCTAATTTACTTTAAATTAAACAACATATTTCGGCAATATTTTCTTGTCTTTATCCTTTTTCCTAAATTTTGGATCTGTGAAACATAATGAAGAAAATTTGCAGCTCATGTGATGTCCTATTTTCTAATCAATGAGATGCATAATGCTTATGGTCACCTAAAATTGACTGCCAAGTCGAAAGACAGGCTGAAGACAAGAAATAATAATAATAGTAATAAATGAATAAATAAAAAATAGAAAAAAAGCACTGGAACTGTTATTTATCGAAAGATGCAGGAGTTTCTCTCCCCTCCCCTTTCTGGTTACATATTTTCGTTTCTCTTTTAGGTTTAGGTAAATCACCTAGAAACTTGGCATCAGTAGACAAGAAAGCTACTTTCATGTACTTAGCACATTACACAATATGTTCCCTTGTACAGAAAAGTACAAATGTAGCTATGTATTTTCATTCGATTGTTCTTTCTGTAGATACTTATTTTTTACAATTTGTTTTGAAAGTTACGAAGAGCTCTCGTACATATTTACATATTCTACAATAATTTGCAATGAGAAAAGTAATTAATATTTCACAAAATTTGTTTCACAAATATGTGCACGTTGCTGTGGTTTTTTGAGTTTATAAATTTGATACAGATTATAATTTTAACAACTTTTGTCTTTAAAATTACGTTGAATATGTTCAAAGTTAATAAATATCTAGCAGATTTCTTGAAATTTCTCGGATACTCGATTAATATTAATAGGATATTCTATGATACTCGTAGATATTTAGCTACATATCCTTTTGATAATACATATTTAGGTACATATTTTATCAATTGTTGTCACATATTTATGTACATATTTTGTACTTTGATATTACTTATTATTATAAATCCGGGCTATAATAATAAATATATACAATACATAAGAAGTGTTGCGGTAAACCAGGTTAAATTTTCAGACAGGAAAATAAGACTAAAAAAAATATGAAAACTATTATATACGTTTCTGTCACGGAATTTGGAGAGAATAACTTAAACAAGTTTACATAAGCCATTTACAGAACATGACGTTTCAAATGGTCGTAATTGAGATTCATCTCTAATTGGAAAAAACTACTAATGTTTTTTTTTTTACATAGACTAATTATGCATGTGTCTCTTTTAGATATAAATAACATATAGAATGCTTAATTTTACCTACCCGACTTATTGAAGCACTCTTGAGTGGCTTACTATTGTTATTAAATTATTACCTCAAGAGTGGAGAATAATTAACGTACATAACTTGAACTTTAAAATTTCAATTGCGAGATTATGTACATAACGTACATAATTTGATTTGCTTTATTTTACGTCTAATTTTTTGCTACTTTTTTGCTATTTTGCGAAGATGGGGATGAGTGATAATATGATGAAATTGATGAATGGACACTCAAAAATATCCATCCCCAGGCCAGGATTCGAACCCTAGGCCCCTGGTGTCGTAGAGGAATGTGCTAACCACTCTTTTTTTTTTTTTTTTTTTTTTTTTTTATTCCATTTTAGTCAACAATTACAGTAAATCTTTACAATTCTTACAGATAGGTTATTCAAGTATCACTTTTAGAAAGTTGGCATAGTGTAATTTCTTATAACCTAACGACATTTGTTGATATTCTTGTCTTATAGTTAATCCAAAGTCCAAGTAATTATAATTTTTCCCCACAGGAAATACAAACATTAAGTATTGTGCTATAAGCCACTGAACTGATTGTTGCTTTGTGCTTGGAAACAAGTGGAACTCTGGTAAAATAATGTCTTTTACTGATACCTGGTTTGTTGAAATACGACAAATTCTGCTTAGCATTGTTCTTAATTTTGACCAAGCTGTGGCTGCTTTCTTACATTCTGTTATCTTATGGGTAATCGAATCTGGTGCTTGGCAATCGTAGCAATTTGGAGAATTACTAAAACCATATTTGTGACATCTATCTGCCGTTACAATAACTTGTTGAACCACTTTGTACCATATAGATGATGCCTTGTTCGTTAGGTGTTTCGCCATTACATTGTTCCATATTTGTTTCCAATTACATTGTGGATTTTCTCTTTCAATTCTAACGGTTACTATATTTGCGTTAAGTTGCTCTCTGTAAATCTGTTTAACAGAAGGACAATCATAACTTTGTTTCACAGTTTTGTAAAATGTATGTATAACGTACTCAGTATAAAACGCTAGTTCTCTGGGTATAACTTTTATATCCATTGGTGCTGTTAATGGTACATCTTTTAACATTGTAATTATTATTCGTTGCGTGGTGGATTCAGTTGGAGAAAATATCGCTGAAAGACCGCTTTGGATAAATAAAGCTTTTGATTGTATCGCCACACTCTTTAGGTTCATACCTCCCCTCTTTTCCGGGAGGTATAGCTCGCTCATAGCCACTCGGAACACTGAGTCATGCCAGAGAAATTTACCAACCTGTTGCTTTACCCTGGCTGTTTGCTTCGCGGACAAGGTCAATGTCTTAGATAGGTACCAAAGCTTCGATAGAGCGTAAATATTTACGTATCTCACTCTCGATTTCATACAAAGAAACCTGAGTTGATTTGCACGTAAAGTATGTATCACTTTTTCAGTTACTAACCGACTGTTATGCTCAATGGTGTCACTAATATTTGCATAAAATTGTATACCTAGAATTTTTACTTTCTGTACTACACGTACACTAGTGTTATTACTAAACAAATTGTTGACTCCCAAAGGTAACAAAAACGTTTTATTTACATTTAGCTTTGCGCCCGAGACATTTTCGAAATATTTCAAATATTGTTGGGCATTCTCCAAATCCCTTTCGCTATTTAAAAATAATGTAATGTCGTCCATAAAACTACTAACTTGTATCGTTTTTGACATTACAGAAATGCCTTCATTTATTTCTTGTAATCTTTTAAGTAAGGGAACCAATGTTAATACATATAATGCACTACTGAGTGGACTTCCTTGTAAAACCCCTCTTTTCATTTGGAAAGTTTTCGTGAAACACCCATTAATTTTTTGTTTTAACTGAATGTCCCCGTACAAAATTTGTATCCATTTGATAAAGGTGTCTCCAAAACCAAAAGCCTTTAAAACACTGTACATATATTTATGACTAACTCTGTCATAAGCCTGTGAGAAATCCACTGATAAAATTGCGTTGCTAGATTGCTGGTTTTGTGTTGTAATGATTACGTCACGTATGGCTTGTAATAGATGGTGAATCGTCCTTTGAGGATTACATGCATATTGGGTGTCCCCTATTAGTTTATGCATGTAAGGAATTAGGCGGGTGTTTAAGCATCTGCTAATGATCTTAATGTCACTACTTAGAATTGTAATCGGGCGGTAATCTGAAACCACTTTGGGTTTCGGTTTTTTCGGAATAAAAACGACTATTCCTGTTCGACTTGAGGACCCTAATTTCCCACTCTGTAATACCTCATTAACCCATTGCGTGAAAACATCCCCAAAGAGATTCCAAAAGATTTGATAAAAGTCTGAGGGCAGGCCATCCTCTGCCGTTGATTTATTTCTGGCCGCTTTGAAAACTGCATTACTTACTTCGGTATACGTAAAGGGTTTACTAATTTCCGTTCGCTCTTCTTCTGTTAGTCTTTCTGTCACATGGTTTGTGAAGTCCCACTCTGTTTCTAAGGGATTATGAGCTTGACCCATTAAGTTTAAATAGTATTGTAAAAATGTGTTCTGAATTAGTCTAGGATTAGTTGTATCCTCTCCCGTAGCATCTGTTATCTCTGTTATTAAGTGACTTTTAACGTGTCTATGCTCTTGTAAAATATGATATAAATTTGCCTCTTCGTCATTATCCAAGGGTAACTTTTTGCTTTTGATTTTTACGATACTTCTCTTTTTTCGATGTAGAGAAAGTAATTTTGATTTCATCTCGTTAATGTAAGGCTTATTTACATTACCTTGTAAAGCTTGACTTTGTAAGTCGTGTAACACGGCATAATAGAAATTATACATGTTGTTAAAATCTCTACTTTTGTCTATACTATACATTTTACTAATATAACGAAATTTTGGTTTTACAATGAATTCCCACCAATCTGTCAGAGTCTTACTGGGTGATCTACGCCTAACTAACTCTTGCCAAGTGTCTTTTATTAGCAGTTCATAATTTTTATCCGCCAATACGGAACAATTGAGCATCCAGTATCCTCTTCCCATATGTGATTTGTTTTGTTCCAATTTTATTTTTAAAATTAAGGCACTATGATCACTGAAGCACACGGGGAACACACTTACACTTTGTACATTTTCTTTATAACCCTTCGCTATATAAAATCGGTCAATGCGTGAAGAACTTCGAGTTGTAAAATGTGTGAATCCTGGTTGGTCTCTATTTTTACAACTCCATGCATCTTTTAACTGTAAACCTTTTGTTAATTCATATAGTGCCCGGGAGAAATTGTAGCCTGGTTGTTGATCTTGCCTGTCTAGGACGGAATTGAAATCGCCAGCCACTAACGCATTTAAAGTATGCGATGTTAATTCTTGACTTAAGATTGTTGAAAAGAAGTGTTCTCGTTCATGCTTATTATGACTTCCTGAAGGCGCATATACATTACATAAAAACAAGGGACCTAATTCCGCACTTATTAATCTTCCTGATGGGTGGAAGGTGACATTATGTAATTCAATTCTTTGATGCACCGCTATTGCTGTGCCTTGATATGTGGCAGTAAAATTATTATGAACCTTGTACCTTGCCAGGGGTGAAAAATTGTCAATGCCTACTTCTTGTAGGAAGGCGATATCAATGTCCGACTGTGACAGAAAATCATTTAACGCCATTAGTTTGTTCTGACTTTGTAGTTTGTTAAGGTTAATCGTTGCTAATGTAAATGTGTACATTAGGGTTGACAGGATCTTATTTAAGCAATGCATTAATTATTTTTTTGTACTTTATGCTCTACAATTGTTCCACTTTTGACGCTGGGCATACTCACTCATATCTCTTCTTCACTACCTGAGATATGAACTGTAGGCATTTCTGTATCACTTGGTTTATGTGTCCCTGCCCCTGTTAGTTCTAAACTTTTTTCCTCTTTTCCTAAAAAAGGGTTCGGTTGAATAGGGTTTTCTCTCTTGGGCTTAAGCTGTACTTCTACTGCTGTACTTACCACGTCATCCTTTTTTTGTTTCTTCGGACGTAAGGTCATATGGTCTGTAGCATTTTTCCTCGCATCCCTGGCGGATCGTGAGCGGGTTTTTTTGGGGGTAGGTGCTGGAAATTCTGCTGCGGTGAACATCGAACTTGTTGGAGTTTGGGGGTCTTGATTCGGGAGGTCGAATAGGGTGAATGGAACTATAGATTCGTTCCCACTTACACTTTCACTTGCACTTTCGTGCACACTTTCCTTGTTCCCATCACTTGCATTATTTTCTTGCGGATTTAACTGTGGGGGTTTGGAGATCGTAGTACTGACCTTGGTCTCGTTGTCTTCAGTGACTTCCATCTGCTCGTGTTGTTTCTTGTGGTCCTCTGGTGTAGCCTGTCGGTATGCCGGTACTGGTAAAATGGTTCGGGTATCCTGGTCATGAGCAGTTGGTTCCCTAGGAGGGTGTGAAGAACTGGGGAGTGTATTTACCACCGCTGCAGCGTATCCAGCAGTGCGTGTCGGCCTTGCCACCCTATTCTGGCACTCATGATGTAGGTGGTCCTGCGCGTTGCATCTAAAACAGAGTTTAGGTTGTCCTTCGTAAGTAGTCCAATAACGCTCTTCATTTAACGTTATGTAAGATGGCACCGGTTTTTGTAGGATGATTCGTACTATTTTTCTGCCCGTTCTGACTGGGTAGGGGAGAGTGGTGGAATAAACTTCATCTCGTACTGCTTGTACTATTCCGTATTTGGACATTTCGGTTGTTATGGCACTGTCTGGTAATTCCATGGGCACTAGATGAATACGAACGATTGTGACAGGTTTGTCTGCTCTATGTACTGGTATATCATATTCTCCCGTGTCGTCTGTGAATACGAAGGTTCCTTTACTACGTGCTATTATTTCCGTACAAAATTGTTCTGTGCTTAATTTAACAAACACTTGGTGTTTTACAAAGTCTACTTCGATACTCAAAACGTCCGCAACGCGCAATTTCACTACGTCTCTCAACCATTCATGGATGGCGAGCGTGGTCGGTCTTTGCTGTACACGGGCGAAGGAAAATTGCAAAGTATTTAACCTTTTAACCGGCATGACTCAGAAATTACATACGTACACTTACGTCACTGATACTGAGCTGCTCGCTCTGCTGTTAATATAATATTCACCTGTCTGTAGAAACAAATTTCGCGTGTTGATTATACTCTACTTGACGAAAGTTCGGGAGCGCTCGCTAGACACGTCTGCTCTCTACCTCGCCTCGTCGCGGAGTGTACCACTCCGCCACGAGGGTCTGCAGCGTACATAGTGATAATGCGTACTGATGTCAGGAGTTATTTTAACAAGATAAACTTAGTATTGATGCGTTACGTATATAAGGAAATATGTTATTAGCATGCGCGTTTCGTTAGCACCTACACCACATCATGTACTGAGATCTCAAGGTATGATTTCCAATCACACAAAAAAGGTAATGTTTTTACTTGCGTTTCTTGTAACTACTTTTCTATCGTTGCTCTGTTCATCCTGTCGACAACGCATTTCTACTCATCTCTCACTGCATAGAACTCAGTGGCGGCTTAAAGGCAGGGGTCCCTGGTGACTGCCCGAGGCGCTGTCCTCGTAGGAACCACCAAACCGGGAAGTCCTACTTGAATAGCACAAAACTTTATTTCTGATTACATACGCGTGGCTATTTGTTTGAATTTATTTTTAAGTCTACTTTATGCACAGAAAGGCTAAAGGGAAATGGTCATACAGTTTAAAGTGAGTTTTGAACCACCGGGTACGTGGCTCTTTGTTGTTGACAAGAATTAATTAAAGTTACTGGAAAACTAACAACATAATAAGTATATTGCAAAACCATGTAGCAATTCAAGCTAAGGGATTATTGTAATTTTGCAGTCATTATGTAGGTATTAAGTAAACACCTAGTATAAAGGTTTTCTTTGTCAGTAATACGTAAAGTATTTTTAAAAATAAGGTTTATTTTTGTTCAGAAAAACTGCAAATATGTATCTTGACCATGTCTTTTTAATTGGAAGAAGGTGGATAGGAGGAGCACCAGGATGGAAAGATAGAGGGGGGCAGGGTGGAAAGTAGAGGGCACATACACACACAGGAAAATCCTATTAAGAACTACAGTGCTATCGTTTTCACTCTGGGCCGAAATAGCGCGTGACCTCAGACGGCTCGGATGCCGGCATTTTCTACCCCTGACGTCCCGTTCATTTTTACGCACATATCTTTAGCATGCAGACTATTATATTTTTATTGCATAACGGGTGCTAACCTGTGTTATAAGAGTTGTTCAAAGTGGTGACCAACTGCATTCACACCTTCCCGGTGTCTGCAGTCACGCGCTAACTCGGCCCAGAGCCAAAACGAACGTACTGTACTTATTAGGTAGAAATTCCACTGGATGTACATATGCCAGCTGCCTTGGTTACAGAATTTCTTGAGTTGTAGTCCCAAAAAAAAATCTCGCAATTGAAATTTTTAAGTTCAAGTTTTGACCTGTCCGTGAGTGTTGCTTTAAAAATGTTTTTTCATAAACTTCATTGAATTTTTCAACATCGTCGCGATTCTCATGAATTTATAGAACTATTCGACGTAAAATAAGTCATATAATAATACAAATAGCATATGTCCCAGGATTTGTAACAAAATATTACACGTGCAGCAGTGAACGGATGGGGGGGGGGGGAGAGAATTATGACTAGAAGTTGCTGAGGATTTTGGAATAGAGAGTTGCAGAAGGTGTCTTTTAACCGTCGATTCAGAAAGTAGCGATTAATAGACCGTTACTCAGAACTGAGAAACGTCGAATACAAATGAAGACTACCGGGGAAAATGGGGGAAAGTCAGTAAATGGTCGATAATGAGTTAACAGCAGATTCATGTAGCTAGAATGATCTAGTCCATGTGGACTCAATGTTAGAGCAACAGGGAGAAATTTAATCTTGAAAATTTCGCCTACAGGAGAAGGAGGTAAGTCAGTTGAATATAGGGGGAAAAGGAGCCTAGTCATTTTTCGAAAGTAACTTCACCGTCTGATCATGCATCCGGAACTCTACAATGCAACATGGATTTCCATAATGGCGATCGGGAAAAAACAACAGAAGCTTGCACCTCATCTGGAATCTAACGAATTTCTACAACTTGCTAGACCTTATGAGGGACATCTACAAATATCAGACGAAAATTATAACACCATTAAGCCTTGTTTCCATGATGTGAAAAACTCAATATGCTGATCAAGTCTGAAATTTATTTTATTTTAAAACATAAACTAAACGTAACGTTTCAACCTTGTAGCAAGGTCTTCTTCAGACTCTGTACCAAGTACAAATGAAACAAGGTACAAAACAGGAAGATATATGTACAGAAAAATCACTTCACTCCAGACACAAGATTATTTGCAAGTTGTTTCTGGAACATTCCAGCAGGTGGCCTTCCCTTGGTAACTGTACTTTCACCTTACAAGCGATTTAGCTAAACATTTCTTTTCATCTGGAAAGTGGTTGGACTCTTTATCTCACGCTCATTTTTCTTTCTTTCTTCATTACTATTCCTTATTCTCTCCTCTTTCGCTCTTGTCCTATCCACTCTTTCTAACACTTTCTTCCATTCTTTGTTTATCTTCCGTCCCCCATTCCAGTTTATTGTGTCTTCTTCTCCTTTCTTCTCAAAGAATGGAAGAAAGTGTTAGAAAGTCTTACTACACAAACTTGCCACATGAACCTAAGGGGCAGAAACAATAATGACAGCACTGCATAAACCTGAACAAGCGAATTTGTGCACTGTAAACTGTTACATTAACCAAGTTTTTGTCATAACGTTTGTACTCTTCTTCTTGAATCAATTTCATTCATATTTCATTTTCATACAAATAAATACACGCTTGCTTCATAATACATGTAATGAAGAACATACATCAATAAGAATAAAGATTATTTGGTTTCAAACTTCCTGTAGTCTGCAAATTACAGTGTCGACATAAAGAAACCAACCACGCTGTCCAAATTAATTACTAAAGAGACGAAAACAATCGAGATTCTGTGGATTTACGCTGATTAGAGATGTATAAATTGCACATAACCTTTATCTGCCGGGTGCCATTCGGCATACCTAATCCTCCAACGAATAATTGGAAGCTGGGAAAAGTTGCGTGGCAGCCAATTGGGGAAACTCCGTACTGAGACAAGGTTTTTGAAAGGGAAAGACACGTTAAAAGTCCCTACCCGGAAATAAATGGTTTAGCCGATAATTAAAGCAGTTAACAAAGCGAGAGCTCCTCATTCAGATGTTACCACAGTTTGCAATGTTCTTTTTAGCGAAGGGAAAATTAAAAACCGACGGCTTCTCGATGATTACCCGCTAACTCACTCCGCCGAGTTAGGGACGGATTTTTTTTGGAAATCAAGCATATTTTCTTTCGTACGAAAGCTCGCCGCAATTTTTCCCTGTTAATTAGTGTTCCGGAGAGGAAGGAAAACCTAATTTATTCGCCACTCTGTGTGTTGCATTCATCAGAGCTTCTAATCAGAGGTAGACTTAATGTTGCTATCTTCTTTACAGTGACTTTTGAAGGAAAGACCAGTTGCTCTTGAGACAGACAGAATCAACCGATCACCTAAAAGTGCAATGTGCGTTGCCTACCCTTCCGGCATTTTTTGCTGCCATTAAAGTCTTATGGGGGGGATTTTTTACACCACTGTACAGTGAGGAGCTTGGTCTGCTCCAATCCACCATGCTATGAGCCACACTTGATAGCTGATGGGATTATGGATACTGAGTCTCCTGGTCGATGCGGTGGGGTTACGTCTGATTGCGTCCTCCTACACGTTGCACAATTTGTGGTATTATGGTTAACCTACCAGGAAGGTTCTTCATCCACAACACTACCAGTTCCCTAGAATTTGTTGACCAGGATCTTGATAGCCAGTCTGGTGGACCTGGTTTTCTGAATTTCCGGGTTAAGTCCGTCCGCACCTGGTCATACGTCATTCCACGCAGACGAGCACAGACAACGGCTGTTCTTTCTTCTACGGTTTCTGCTTCACATAACATGCAAAATAAATGTATTTTGTCACGATATCATTAAAATGTATAAAGACTTTATAATCACCCTGTATAATAGAAGTTGGGAAGGGTCTTCTCAAAATAGAATACCCATCCATATCAATTTGATGTAGGTTGTGGTTAGTGTTGGGTTAGGTTAGGTAAAATATTCCATAACTTCATCAGTAAATACGTTAATCCGCCAACCTTTAAGACTAGAATGACAGAAAGGTGAAGAAGACACAATGAACTGGAATGGGGGACACAAGATAAACGAAGGGTGGAAGAAGGTCTTAGAAAGAGTGGAAAGGACAATAGCGTAAGAGGAGAGAAGAAGGAAGAGGAATGAAGAAAGAAAGGATAAGGAGAAAGAGCTTGAGATAAAGATTCCAACCGCTTTCCAGATGAAAGGAAACGTTTAGCTAAATCGCCTGTCAGGTGAAAGTACAGTTGACAAGGGAAGGCCACCTGCTGAAATGTTCCAGAAACAACTTGCTAATAATCTTGTGTCTGGAGTGAAGTGATTTTTGTGTATATATATCTTCCTGTTTTGTACCTTGTTTCATTTGTACCTGGTACAGAGTCTGAAGAAGACCTTGCTACAAGGTTGAAACGTTACGTTTAGTTTATGTTTTCAAATAAAATAAATGTCTGCTTTGATCAGCATATTGAGTTTTTCACATCATGGAAACAAGGTTAAATGGTGTTACGACTAGCTTAACCATAACAATAACGAGTAAATATTAAAGAGGGGTGAGGATTCAACTGTTCAGAAAACATTTTTATTGAATGAATTCCTTTATTTTACCTCGCTTCTAGTGCCACTTGTGGCTAATTTGCGAAGATGAGGATGAGTAATGATATGATGAAATTGATGAATGGACACTCGCAAACATCCATGCCCAGGCCAGGATTCGAACCCGGAACCCCTGGTGTCGTAGCGCGATGTGCTAACCACTCTGCCAAGGGGGCCGGCAGAAAATATTTTAAGTTAAAGTAGCCTATAAATAAGGAAAAACAGCGACATTATAATATTTTCCTATTTTCATTTGCAGAAGCGTAGACTGCTTCGCCCCGTCAACTCGTCCCCCCCCCCCCTCCGTCTCTACCGATTTGTGTGTCCTTGCTCCAAAGATTCCCGGGACAGAATATAGTGCAGCAGTAACTTAATATGTAATCAATTCGCAACTGCCTCTGTTTCAGATGGTAATCCGCCAGTACCTTCATAAGTCATCAATTCACTGCTAGATCAGTTTGAGCTGTTAATTTGCCACCATCTTAATAAGTCATTAATACACTACTGGATAAGCTTCAGTTGTTAATCTTCATATGTAATGAATTTACTGCTAATTCAGTTTGAGTTGTTAATCAGCCACAAACTTAACAAGTCATTGATACACTACTGGATCAGCTTCAATTGTTAGTCCGCCACTATCTTCAAAAGTCATCAAATAACTGTTATACCAGATTGAGCTGTTAATCCGCCATTGTCTTAATCCGTTATTAATACACTACTGGATCAGATTCTGTTGTTAATTCTTAACTAGCTTTACAAGTCATCAATTTACTGCTAATTCAGTTTGACCTGTTAATCCGCCACTATCTTAATAAGTCATTGGTACACTACTAGATCAGCTTGAGTCGTTAATCAGTCACTGTCTTAATAAGTTATGAATTTACTACTGGATCAGATTCAGTAGTTAATCCAACACTATATGAACAACTCATCAACTCACTACTAGATTAGTGTCAATATTAAACCGCCACTACCTTAATACATCAATAATACACTACTGGATCAGATTCAGTCGTTAATCCGCAACTAGCTTCACAAGTCATTAATTAACTGCTAAATCAGTTTGAGCTGTTAATCCGCCACTACGTTATCAAAAATACACTACTGGATCAGCTTCAGTCATTAATCAACCACTATCTTAATAAGTAGTGAATTCACTACTGGATCAGCTTCAGACTTTAATCCGAAACTGTTTCAATTAAGCAGGGGTTAGCGAAACACAATCCGAAACACAGCGGGTACAATTCAGCCCTTGTACTCCCTTCAATACCATGATCATTCACCAAATTGCTGCGATTTTACCGTTCTGTAAGAGCAAGGCATAGACATAAGGATTGTCTGTGGTAGCACGCTCTCTGGAGACAGCCTGATAAAGACCTCTCTCCACAGGCAGCGACACTTAATCGATTCCTGAGCTCTCCCGTTATTCCGAGAACTAGCTTTTCACGATAACACTACCATGCAGAGTGCTTAATCATCTCCCGCATCAATCTTGTCCTCCAACCCGAAATTAGAGTACGTTTCCTCTTTTTTCCTTGTTTCAGTCCGAGTTGGAGGAGACAAACAAATCACGCTGTATCACCGGACGGAAATTGGAGGGTAGTTTTCGTTTTTGCCGTGGGAAGTTTTGACGACAAAGTACTTAAATGTGCCAGGGACGTTATCAATCAGGAAGCCCTTATTAATAACAGATCCATCTCTGCTGTTAAATTTTCACCGAACTCGTAATGATGGATATTGCTTGTATGTACACGACGCTACAGTTTGGACACTTATAATTAACGTTAGGTTTTGATTGATTTGATTGATTTAGTTGATTTTACTTCGCGTTTTGTGCCTCTTGGCTAATTTGCGAAGATGGGGATGAGTGATGAAATGATGAAATTGATGAATGGACATTCAAAAACAACCAAGCCCGACCGGGATTCGAACCCGGGACCCTTGGCGTCGCAGCGCGATGTGCTAACCACTTTTTTTTTTTAATTTTTCTTTCACACAGTAATTTTACAGGTTTTGGATAACAATAGTTCTTTTAACATTCCATCAGCACCTTTAAAAAATGTGCGAATAATAGTTTTCTTTTATCTTGAGACACTTTATGATATTCCTGTTTAACATATATTAAAAATTGATCATGAAAATCTATACCTTTATATATGCAGACAAACAATATATAATGTCCAACCAACCATTGTACACTACGCAATTTAGTACATGAAAAATACGAAAACGTAGGTAACATTATGTTATGCACAGTAAACGCATTGGGATGGGTGCGACAAATTTTTCCTAATAACACACATAGATATTTCCATGTTTCACGTGTCCGTATGCATTCACTTAGCCAGTGTGAAATCGAACCATTTTGTTTACACCTACAACATAGTGGGTCTTGTAACAGTTTTAATTTATGTAGTTTCTCTTCCGTCACCACTATATCCTGTACCACACAGTACAACGCAGATTTTACCAAGGGCGATAAATGTGGTGCTTGAACATTGCTCCATATTTTGTGCCAGGGATGGGTTGGTTGATTAATCATTATCTTGCAGATAGGCAGTGTTGCCAAACAACGTGACTTGCATAATTGAGATACTTTCGGTATTTCAAGAGGTTTCGCTGAAAGTAGTATGTAACAAAATTCTAGCACTGATTCTTGTAAATATTTATAATGCGGTGGCACCGTTGCTATAGCGATCGGAGACTGCAATGGTATGGTGTCCAAAATTTGCTTAAGTATCACACCCGTTAAACTGTCTGGGAAGTTTACTAACATTGACATATCTGCTTGCACGCGGAGAGCTTGGCTTTTTAACTCCACGTAAGTCAAGCCAATTCCCCCGCACCGTACCGGTAGACATACATTCTCGTGACTCACACGCAGCATTTGGTGCGCCCAAACAAACCAGTTTATCGCACTCCTTATCTGTACACAATCCAATTTCCTCATCGGAAGCACTCGTGCCACAAACCAGAGCTTTGAACTCGCATAAATATTTACAAAGGCTACCCTGGTAACCAAGCTAAGGGCACGAAGTTTGTTTTGTTTAAGCACACATTTCAGGCCAGCAATACATGTTGAATAATTTTGAGCAATCATTTCTTGTAAAGAGTGGGTAAAAATTATTCCAAGAATTTTCAGTGTATTTTTCAGTGAATATTTAACCCCTGCAATTGCATTTCAAGTACCTTTAACAATGGCATTAACGTTACACAAAAACTTATCATAGACATGGGATCACCTTGTCTGACACCCCCTTGTATAGGAAATGTCTTAGTTAAAAAACCATTAATTTTTACACACGATTTGGCATCAGTATATAAACTCTTAATCGCATTTACAAATTTTGGACTACAACCCATCCTTAAAAATACAGCATATAAAAATTCGTGCTGTACCGTTTCAAAAGCATTTTGAAAATCCAATGCCACTATACCAGTGTTCCGCAACCTTTTTTTACTCACGGCACACCACAGACGGACCTAGACTCAACACGGCACACCAAAATGTCTGTCCCCTCAAAATCATATGAATCTTAATATAATTACGAAATATTACGTCGTTATGTAATCAATTATTATTATTATTATTATCATTGTTATTATTACTATTATTATAAAACATGAATAGACTTATGCATTTATTAAAAAATTATTAAGTTTAATTCACTGTAGAAAATACACATTTCTAATACGAATTTTAAAGTAAATAACTCTACTCATACCTTCAATGTGATACTTGAGCCTGCTTAGCTGCACACAGACGACTGATTCGTGGCGAAATCGTTGACAAAGCAAGCCTCATTTCTTCATCGATGGATTTGAGTCTCTCTCTCTTTGATGTTTTAATTTCAGTCAACGTCGAGAAGCCCAGTCCACACAAATAAGTAGTTGAAAATGGTAATAACACATTAACTGCCATCTCGGAGATAGCCGGGTATTCACTGCTTATTGACAACCAAAATGTATCCAAAGGCACTTCGAAAAATTTTAATTTCAATGTTCTGTCTGCTTTCAAATCTGCCAGTTCCTCTTGTGATCGTAAATTTTTCGGAAGATATTTCGAATCCATACTGAATGGATCACGAACCCAGTCAAAATCTTCAACGCTCTCTCCAAAATATTTCTTGAAAGTCTGCTGCAAGAGTACTAAATGTTCTTTAATTAAGTCCATCAACACCTTGTTCTCGTCAGCAAGGGGCCATACAGTTTGGAACATCTCACACGATCCATTTTCAATTGTCTGTATCCACAAGTTCAACTTATTAATAAATCCTTGAATCTTATCCATACTAGTCAGAATATTTTCGTTTTTACCTTGCATTTTTCTGTTTAGATCATTCAAGTGTACGAAAATATCGGAAAGATATGCCAACTTAGATACCCATTCATCATCTGCAAATAAATCCGCATATGCAGAGCACAGATGTGATAGAACTGAACTGAAATACTGTAATTGTTGTCTGACAATGTGTTGGTCCTTCGGCGAAGGAAAAGAGCAATAAAGTTTAAGAAGCGCCGACAAACAGGCACAAAACAGCCAGTCGTACACAAAAGATGCAATATTACAAACAAAGAACTCGCTTGAATAGCTCTATTGTATGATTGGTGCGGGCCGCTAAAAGGCACACAAAGCTTACCGCCTGTAACCCACCAAACCGGCCCAATATTACAGGCGAGAATACATATAAGATGAGCAAACCATAACAATATTGAGTAAATAAATTACATTTAATTTCTATGAAAACATAAAAGTTATCAGCAAGAATAAACAAGCACTTTCTTACTTAAAATCGACAATTAATTTCTTACAATATTAGGTAAAATTTCGCGTCACACCTTTTACCTTGTGACGGCACACTAGTGTGCCGCGGCACACCGGTTGCGGAACACTGCACTATACCATGGTGACCTTGTATGGTCGTATGTCTATAACTAGTTATGACATCACGAATTGTCTGTAAAACAGTAAAGATCGATCTATTATTCCCATAACAGTATTGATGATCACCGATCATTCTTTCCATATAAGGCAAAAGACGACGAAGTAAAGATCGTGCAAGAATTTTATAATCCGTGTACAACAAAGATATAGGTCTATAGTGTTTTACTATCGTAGGATTAGGAACTTTGGGAACCAAGACGATTACACCAGTATTGCTCGTCCTTCCCAAGCAGTGTTGATTATATACTGCATTTATCCAGTCTGTCACAATATTACCTACAAGTGACCAAAATCTTTTATAAAATTCTATGGGAATACCATCTATTCCTGGCGATGAGTTATTCTTCATTCCTAGAATCGCTTCGTACACCTCAGCAGCTGTAAAGGTCTTTTCAATCCGCAAGTTGTCATTAACAGAAAACAAATCCGGAACTTGTTGTCAAAATATTTGTTCCTGAGCTGGATCATAACTTGTTCCTTGAAATCTAGAGTGATAAGCGCGGTAAAAGATTTCCTTTATGTCAGTCACATTACTATGTTCAGAATTATCGTCGTCTATTATCTTATGAATCGTTTGGCGTTACGTTCATGTAGAACATGACTAATATTGGCCATTTCAAGAGGGTCAAAAGGTAAAAGTTTACTACGTATTTTGCATATTAAGTAGTAGTACATATTTACAATTAGTAGTTTATTGCTCGCAAGTCGGAAAATGTCACGAAAATCTACAAACTGCAATAACTCGAAACCCATTGATTTCCGACCCCCGGTGCATAGGGTCAAATTTGTTGCAAATGTGCTCTAGTATTACCCCTTTCCAGGAATAGGTCGAATTACCAATTACCCTGTATATATATATATAAACTCGTAAAAATGTAATACTGACAATTATTTTTATCCATGGCGTGAATGGCCGAATTGTTACCCCCTAGTGCCGGATGTGATTTTGAAACTGTGGTGGATACTAAATTAATAACCTATTTTGGCCGCAATTGAGCATTGTGAAATGTATGTACCTGCGAACAATCACAGTTTAAAATTGTACGATCCACAAAACATACCTTTCAATTGCGACCATAACAGGTAGCCATCACAATTCCTTCATTGACTGATTATGTTTATTTTACTAAATCAGTCTAGCAAGGAATTATGGTGCAGAATTATTAGAGTGCAGAAAAGCACCAGTAACACGTAAACTACAAAAACAATCTAAAACACTTGTTGACACCTTAACACTTCACAAAACGCGTGTAAACTGGGCACCAGAGTAGAGAGATAAGTACAGCTAAAATCAACACTTGGTACGAAGCCTATTATTTTTATTAATTTAAGCACAATAGAAAACCTATTTTGACGATGTTTTTGTCGATTTTATACTATTGCAAATCTGTGATTTTTCACCTCACACTTCGTACAAGTGTCATAATTTCTTTCGAGTTAAAGTACGTAACACCTACACCCACCTACACCCACCTACACCCAAGCACACCCACGCACACTTACACAAATTTACTTCAGGTCTACTTCCGGTTTACTTCCGGTCTACTTCCGGTTTACTTCCGGTTTACTTCCGGTCTACTTGACAGACACCTGTGGGTTTTTTAGTTTTTTATAAGTACATATATTTTGGGAGTTCAAAGTAATACTTGGTACGAGGCCTATTGTTTTTATTAATTTAACTACAATGGAAAATCTATTTTGATGATGTGTTTTGCTGATATTATACTATTGCAAATCTGTGTCTTTTCACCTCGTACTTGGTACGAGTGTCATAATTTTTTTCGAGTTAAATTACGCAACATTACTCAACATTGCGATGGCTCGTAAAGTAAACTATTGCGCAATGTTTACGCAACAAGTTATTACGCAGACTTGTATCTAGCGTGTTGTTGGTTACTGAAGTAATGGGTGTCTTCAGATTGATTTACTGTTTCGGATATTTTCATCCGCTCTTAGGTTTCTTAAAGGGTTTTCGCATTACAGATCAGTTAGTATCGTGAGAGTGTTTTGAATAGTACGGATGTGTTGTTGCAGTGTTAAAAGTTAAGTATTTAATTTCCTTTAAAGCTACATACTATTTTATTATTTTTAAGTTTAAAAAAGTATATCAAGTTATTTTTTTCATAGTAATTTCGATCAGCTTGAGTTTTGATATGATCAGATGTTACATGTTGTCTCTGGAAATTCTGTATAGCCCTAAATAACATAGTTGAACATTTTATCGTAATAGCTATAATTATTTTATTTTGAAGGTGGTTCAAGTTGTTTTTTCACACAGATTGAATTTGTATGAATTTGCATTTGTATCGAATTTTGTATTTTTTCCCGAGATAATTTATATATAAATACCAGAGCTGAAAAAAATATTATAATAATAACTATTGTCTTTTAAGTTACATTCTATCAATTATCGTAAGTTTAAAAGTGTTTTTTCTAGTAAATATAATCTTATTGAATTTTGACTTGATTGTGCGTTTTGTATTTTTCCCTGAGAAAATTTATATATAAATACCGAGAAACTTCTATTTAAATAACACTTTGTGAAAATGACAACTTATAACCGACTAACCACTTGAACTGCTGCACAACATTTTTGCGTACACATTCGACGGAGGTGAGGATGTCGCGAGGCTCGTTGAGTTAAGCAAAATAGCGCCTGAATTTCGTCCACCGTGCGAGATGATTTTTATTGACAATCTTCGCAAAATAAGATGTATGAAAAACTTGCATAATCCCGATTCTCTTTTTTGGGCTGCAGGCAAAAAGTTGGCCGATAGGATGGACGAGCCTCATGAGGCGAGGCAAGGAAGGAGACGATATACAGACGATTGGTATGAGTCAAACGCGGAAACAGACAGCATCATCACACAACTTATCGCATTGACTGAGGCGCGAACTTTCTTTCTGTCACGTGAATTGTGTTGATTGGTTCGCTAAGGGGAATTTTCCTGATTAGTAAATTGAGGTTATAAATATAATATATTCTCACTACGTCACTCACTATGTGCGTCTAGTTTTTTACACCACATATAAACGGTTACACAGTGCAACTTTAACTTGTCTATTTTGTTGATTTGGTGTTAAGTAGTGTATTTGGTTTTTGCATGTGTAGTACTATGTTCTGGAGCGGTGTAGTGTGCGTGTATGGTTACATGGTGCAAGCTAACTAAAAAAATGAATGTTTAAAGCAGAGGCAATTGTTGAATTTTTTGAACTTGAATACAGCTATTCGTGTATTTGGTTGAACACAGTTCTACTGCACTTGCCTGGCGCTGGAATGCACCTGCACTCAACCATATGTCTAAAAGTGTAGCGAACGAGAAGGGGCTAATAATTTCTTAATTGCAATCATTTTTCCAAAGAAGGTGACTTGGGTTTATGGATGTTTTTAGAGTTTTAACATAAACACACAGCGTAAATTTATTCTTGTAGTATTTAATTGATTAAATTGCTTTATGTTACTTCACTTTTTTGTCCCTTGCTGCCACTGTTGTACATTTAAAGAAGGTAGGGAATATGTTTCTAAGAGGTAGGTATCTTGTAATTGATCGAGATAGAGATTGTGTGAAAAGAGAAAATGTGTAAGCAGAGGATAAGGAAAATTTTACATTTTGAGTTTCTTATTGTGATAGAACAAGGAGATAAACGGATTAACTTTTGCAGGTGACCAAATCTAATGAAATATTGATAAAAGATACGCTTTTTATTTAGAATGTAATTACTTATAAACATGGAATGCGTGATATTCTCGAAAAACCTAACTCCCTCTTCCCTCCCTTCAAGAATTCGAATCCTGTTAAAACAAACAAAAAAAACATCAACATGGACAACAAACAAGCATCACAAGAAATAATATCATATGAACTAACGATTATATTTTTAACAAACCTAAATTCTAAATTTAATATCTAATGCAAGCACATGATAACAACTTATTTGAAGTAGTTTCTAAATTCAAATATTTAGGAGTAATATTAACAAATGAAAATTATATTAAAGAGGAAATAAAATAAAAAGTAGGCTTAATTCAGGAAATTCATGTCACTTTTCTCTAAGAAACTAAAAGTTAAAATATACAAAACAGTAATTTTGTCTGTAGTATTATATGGATGTGAAACTTAGTCTATTATATTGAAAGAGGAACATAAATTGAGAGTATTTGAAAATAAGATTGTTAGGAAAATATTTGGACCTAAGAGAGATGAGAAGACAGGTTAGTGGAGAAGGTTACATAATTTAGAACTACATAATTTATATTTATGTCCAGATATTATTAGAAAAATTAAATCAAGAAGACTTAGGTGGGCAGGCTATGTGGTACGAATGGGAGAGGAAAGAGGAGTTTACAGGATTCTTGTTGGGAGACCTGATGGTAAGAGACCTGTAGGAAGGCCAAGACTAAGATGGAAGGTCAACGTTCAGATGGACCTAAAATTGCTATTGATGGTTAAGAATATATAGATTTTTCTCAAGATAGGGATAGATGGAAGGCCTGTGTTGCTGCAGCCATGAACCTTCGGGTTTAAGAAGGCTAGAGATTTAATTAGTTAGTTATGAAAGCACATGTTACTCTAAAAACTATAAAAAATTACAATTTCTGCCATAAAATGAATTTTAAAAAAATTAAACTTATTTCCACATAATGAACCTCAACCTATACAATTGTACATTTTTTTAATCTGCAGTATTTAATTTAAACAGACTTAAATAAGAATTGTGAGTACGTACATAATAGAATAGAATCAACAGTTAAATAATGTATAAACCAAGAAAAAAGTAAGCAATGGTTCGCATAACCTAATACAAATAGACTTAGGTGGTTAAAGAACAGCATGTTTTGAAGTAACAAAAAAGAAAGGATATTACTTGAAAAGTTAAATTAACGCAATTGAAATAAAAGTATCAGAGGTGCAAATGAATTTAGAAAAGGGTGGCAACCTAAAGTAAACTTGATGAAAAATGGCTGACTAATTTAAATAAGAATTACTTTAATGACTTTTTAAATGTTCATGTAGGAGATAAATCAGAAATAAATGAAGCAGTACCTATAGTTCCAGAAACTAACTTGATTGAAGTTAAAGATGCTAAAAAGATATATTATTCGTATTTGGAATACCTAAGAATTTTGTTAATATGTCTGATAAATGTACAATTCATGAAAAGTTATGAAACAAAGATGCATCATATCCATTGCTTTTTTAAAATTTTGCCTTAGAATATGCTGTTAGGAAGGTAAAAGAAAGTACTGTGACTCAACTGTTAGCATATGCAGATGATGTAAATACAATTAAGAATAATGCTAAAATATTTGTTTAAAGCAAGTAAGAAAGTTAGTGAAGAGAAAAGTACAGGTCGAAACCAACTTGTTTGATCCAGTTTCCAAATTTAAGTAATACTTACAAAATTAAAATGATATTAAAGAGGAAATGAAAAAGAAGGTTTAATGCATGTTATTTTTCTCTGTCTTTTTGTTTAATATCTAAGAAACTAAAAGTTAAAATATACAATAACAGTAATTTTGCCTGTGGATGCCAAAACTTGATCTCTGCTATTGACATTGAGAGTATTTGAAAATATGATCCTTAGGAAAATATTTTAGCCTAAAAGGGATGAAGAAACAAGTGAATGTAGAAGGTTACATAATTTAGAAGTACATAATTTACGTTAATTTCCAAATATTATTAGATTGATGATTAAATCACGAATACTTAGGTGAGCACGAATGAGAAAGGAATAAAGGAGATTTTACAGGAATCTTGTTGGGAAACCTGATGGTAAAGTACCAAAAACGAAGATGGAAATGGACCTAACAGAAATCTGTAAAGATAAAATAGAATATATATATATATATTTTGCTCAGGATAAGGACAAATTGAACTGTAACCATGAATTTTCGGATTCAAGAAGGCTAGAGAATTAATTAATTAATTAATATTTAATGTAATATGGTTTCACATATTTTTTAAAAAAAAAAAAAAAAAGGTAGTAACATGGTATTCATATTGACAAGAGAATTTCTACAAAACTTATTTTCCTCGTAAGTTTACTAATAGCAGTTACATTCTTGTGACATGTTTGACTAATCGCGAAGATGAGGATGACAGTACGTTCCATCGTTCCTATCTAAACGTTTCAACGTACATATGTCACAAGAATGTAACTGCTATTAGTTGTTACTTATTGATTGTCCCTTCATCTGTTTCATCTTATCATCACTCTTTCTCAACTTCGCAATTAGCCAAAAGTGGCGGAAAGGCGAAGGAAAATAAACCAAATCATTCATTCATTCAACTTTAACATTCTGTTATATATTTAGGTACTATAAGATGTGAATTTATCTTGACCAAGTCTTTCCAACTACAATGGCAGAAAAGAGTTTGCGACTTTGTATTCTAAGTATAAGAGGTATGAGCAAATACATGCCTATTTCTATCAAGGAAAATATGTGCCATTATTATGTGTCATTGTTACCGTAACCATGAAATATGTGAAGTCGGAACTTCTGTACTGTAAGAAATATGTGAAAAGAAACTAGAAAGAAACAAGCAGACAGGAGGAACCGATGTACCCTGACAATTAATATGCTCCGTTTGTCAATAAGCCAATGATTCATGAAAAGACAAGTAACGATGATAATGTTCAAGTATTAGTACCATCCTTTCACTTCATTCAGAATTGTAGTATTTACTATTTTCATTACATCATATATTTCCTAGCAAGCCCATGGATATTTAATCTCTGTATTCTTTTTATTTTCAGAACGAAGATAGCCACAGCAATATTTTTGTTCCAGCAAATATTTAAATTGTAAATTGGTTTTCTTTTAACCATTTTTCACGTATCCGTGCTTTAGGCGACCATGAGAGAACGCACGCCTCTTCTCTGGAAAGTGGAGAGAGTGAGAGAGCGAGTGAGAGAGAGAGAGAGAGAGAGAGAGAAAAAAAAATGACAGAGGAAACCCTCACCAGTTTAGCCCCTTTCACCAGGGTGTGGGGAGGTATGCTTCAGGAGCAAGGGGGAATTTAATTGGAAATGCCACGTTTTCAGGAAACTCCAAAAAAATTGTGGACGTGGAGGAGAAAGTCGAATGGAAAGAACTCTTCGAGAGGGTCCAGAGTGGAGGAACATAGCTTACATGTTTTCACACAGTGACTGCCTCCTAATTGTCTTCCGGAGCGAGGAAAATTCGTTTTAACGATTTCCATTTGTTGCTCTCCTGTCGTGTCGCTGCTATCTCTTGCCTTTCCTGAGTAGAAGCTGGAATTTTTGCTTCTCAGTCTTTTCCTTTGCAGGCCTTCTCCCAAAGATACATTTTTCTTCTAGCCATTAGCACGCTTTGCAGTTTTAACCTGATAGATGAGAACGATAAAAACAAGGGCAGAGATTTGTGTAGTAAATAATGATATAAACTCACACACACACACACACGTACATAAGGTTAAGGCATTTATCCGTTATTATGTTTGTCCCACCACCATTCGGTAAACTCAGAATCGTACTTGACTGCATTGTACCGGGTTCGACGTTATTCAATTTTACCCATGATGTTAGCTCTTCTCTAGCCGGAGATATGATGTTCTTATACACTCAGGGTTCGGGTATATATATACAGGGTGTCATTTTAATGGCGCCCACGGACCACAGATTCGTATAGAGGACATCAAAACAAACAACTTTTCCCCGTAACATTTTTCTCGTTGGTGCGTCGATTCGACACTACAGCCGTTCAAAGAAGACCGTTTTGCCGCCTGCATGCTGGCAACTCAACACAACATTTGATCGTACCTGTGACGTCATATCCTGCAGCGAAACAGCGCACGGCAGGGTTGTAAGGAACACACAAATTTTGTGAAAAATGACAAACTACCAACCACATTATTAGCTGTAAAACAAAGCGAGAAACGCGCCCAGAAGACCGAACATCATAGTCTACCAGCCAGAAGATCAGCAGTCATCTCCGGGGAAGGGCGAAGTGAACCAATGATATGAGAAATGGTAAAAAACGTATTCAAAATGAAATGTCGATGTCGATTTTGTCTCACCTAGATCTAAAATATTAACAACAATAAATTTTATTGGACTTACAGCTTACACGCGGCTGTTTACGCCCAGCTACATGTCAAATATTTGCAAATCTCGTTGCAAGGTTGATATCTACAGGTTTGTGTCCAGATGCCTTGTGGTACTTTTGTGCTAATAACAGAAGTATCCGAGGTGCAAGTTGTTACATGACGGCTAAAACACGTACAACTACAGTAACAATCTAATGATCAATCAGTAGCGAATATACTGCCCTGTTCACAGTTGCAAAATATCACATGTGTATCCGGTACATAGATAAACACATAGTCGTCTTAGAGCTTGTATTACTACTACTTATTCTATTTTCTTTCTACTATTTTTCGTATCGTTTGTTTACTTCCTGTTAGGTTACAGAACGTGTTTTCTCGTTTTGTGTTACGGTACATAATGTGGCTGATTGTAGCTATGTCATTTTTCACAGAGTATGTGTGTTCCTGGCAACCCTGGAACGCATCGTTTCATGACGGGATATGACGTCACCAATGCAATCAAAGATTGTGTGTGGTTGCCAGCATTCAGGCGGCAAAACAGGCTTTTTTGAACGACTGTAGCGCCGAAACGACGCACCAACGAGAAAAATGTTACTGAGAAAGGTTGTTTGTTTTGATGTCCTCTATACGTTTCCATGGTCCGTGGGCGCCATTAATATGACACCCTGTATAATGAAAGTTAGCGTCGACTTAACAAGTTTATTACACTAGGGTGAAATTAGATATCCGCACCAAAAACAAATTCACAATATCTCCTGATACGATTTCACTGCACTTTATCGTTCCTGAAGTTAGAGGTTCGAATCTCCTCTGCAGGCAACTTGGAGAGGGAGGACAGGGACCATTCAATTTTTTTCTCCAGTGGGGAATAAGGGACCTTATTTTTCTTTTAGGGCATTGGGTCGCCTCTGTGTTGACATGGAGACAATAGGGCATTAATCTAACGACTCAAGGAACAATTAAATCTGCCTTCCTATTAAAGAGTAATATTACCAAGTAACTGATATTTATTGTAAGCTTATAATGGATAAAGCTTAGTTAAACGTTATTTACTTTAATAAAGCTAAGCTAAAGACAGTAATTAAACACTGCTTATTTTTCCCTTAATGAAAAATTAACTATCGTTGAACATCACCCTTCGTTTAATCTACCTATTAGACCAAGAAATATTGCTATCGCTCGTATAATCTACCAGAGTAGGCCACACTCTAAGAAGCCCTCTTGTAATCTTAAGCACCCGTGTGCTAGCAATGCTGGACTATTTGCGGGAGTAGAGCTCGACCAAGAGTGTTCGAAGAGTCAACACAGAAATAACTGGCCGGGGCCGCGTCGCTGCTTATATGCAATTCTCAGCGCAGCGCCAGCGCCTCTATTGGATACTCGTGAACTACGAGAGCGCTGCTTAACATTGAGTGCCATCTATACGGGTTAAGAAAGAACTATTAGAACAAAAAACGCTCCCTAGTGAGATATGGTAGGACTACGTTCTCTACCAAGCAAAGCAGTAAAGTCCTATTCAGAAGCGATAACAAAACATATAAGATTATACAATGCTATTCAACAATAAAACGAACAAATGCGTAACATTGTAACGATCTAGCTGGATCGTTGCAGAATATACAAATATGTATGTTAATACATTTTGCTATAGTATGTATAAATGATTATATGGCCGATTTTCAACTTTATCTACTTAGCTTCTGTAAGGATACATGCATGTTATGAGTAGTGCAATTCTTACAATGTAAACATCCCATTATAAATGAAAGATTATAATAGTGTATACTTGTTAACAACAGAACTATGAGTCCACATGAAAACTTTCGAATTCAATGTGTGTTAAACAAAATCTATGTATAATGGGGACAATAATGACCGCCATTTTTAGGAACACCACAGAGTTAGATTTGTTGATTTGATTTATTTTACTTCGCTTTTCTGCCACTTTTGCCTAACCGTGAAAATGTGGATGAAGGATGATACGAAGAAATTGATGAAGGAACACTCACAAAGTACATACATGCCCACGCTGGGACTCGAACCCTGGACCCTTAGAGAGTTAGATAGTTACTTATTAGCAGAGAACGGAATTATATGTAAAAACGTATTTCTGTATGATGCTGAAATCAGTTATATTTTGTACTATCTTTGCACATCATTCATGTAGACTCGAAAAATTAAGTTTCCATTTTTCTTATTTTTACATATAGTAGGTTTTGACACTTATTGCAGATATTTAAGTTATATGTACATATTATTTCAATATTTCAGACGATTTCTCAACATATATTGTATAGATACATGTCCTAGTGTGACCGAAAGAGATCTGTGAATTTCTTGCGAATAATTGATAAATTTGAAATGCCCTCCCATTACTTATTGCGATATTGAACGCAGTTTTGGTCAATATAAATCCATCTTAAGAAATTCACGTTCGAAAACTTTCAACAAAATGTTGTTATTCACTTTTGTTTAAAACAGAAAATGAAAAAAAATTGTGTTCCTTTACAATTAATGTCAATGTAAGCGTACTGTATTTTAAGTAGCTTGTGTAGTGTCTTATATTATTAATGTTCCACCGGGTCAGAAACCGGGGCGCGGAGATAACATTTAGAGTAGTGGCCCAGTGTTGCGGTGTTTACCTTCGAAGGAACTCACGGTCAAACAGCCAATTAGGCACATCGCTTTTGAAAGCACAAAGCAGCCAGCAGGGAAATATTTTGGCAAAATAACCGTTCTGCACTTTGTCTGCACACCGGTTAGTATGGCGGCTCTACTGCAAAAAGCTAATTTTTTATAATTTTAAGTCTATATTTATCTCCATATTTTGGTGAAAATAACTAAATATATACAGTAAAACCTGTCTATCCCGGAACAGGATGGTTCCGAGCAAATTTTTCCGTCTTAACAGTTTTCCTTGTTATACAGGGTTGACTTTAAATACAGTATAGAGCGCTGCAGAAAATAATGGAAAGACAGATTTACATTTCGCATTACTTATAATGTACAGTTTTAATGCATGTACGTACATGAATAAAAATGCGATACATTCATCAATTTCATCATATCATCACTCATCCTCATCTTCGCAAATTAGCCAAAAGTGGCACAAAAAGCGAAGTAAAATGGACACTCACAAACATCCATGCCCATGCCAGGATTCGAACCTGGGACCCCTGGCGTAGTTGCGCGATGTGCATAGAGGGAAAAAGAAAGATTGAAAGATGTAATAAGAGAGGTGAAGAAAGATTGAGATAAAAGTGAATAAAAAAGAAAGAAACAAAGAGAGATAACAAGAAAAATAGAAAGGTGACGAAATGCAGAGGAGAAATAGACAAAGAAAGTTGTAGAAAGAGTGTAAGAGATGAAAGAAAGAAACGGAAACGTAACAGCTATGAGTATTGTAGCGCATTCTTTCATATTAACAACGTTACCGATAAGCGAGTGGAAACAGAGGCGTGTTCCACTTACAGTATTGCAGTGTTTTCTTGCGAGCGAAAAGAATAAAGGAAGAAATTTCCGTCTTACTGAGAATAAAAACATCTCGTTGGTCTTTAAATGGTGTTCCGTTTCCGCGTTAAGGAGTAGTGTTGCCCACGAGACGAGACTTTGGCCTGTCTCGTCTCGTGGAAATGCTGTGAAATATTGTCTCGTCTCGAAAATATTCGTTTGTCAAAGGGACACATGATCAATCTCGTCTCGTCTCGAATTTTTAAAAGCCTGTCCCGTCTCGTCCCGTGGGCAACACTATTAAGGAGGTTTCCGCCTTAAGCAGGTCATTTTCAGGTATAAAATCGGTCCGTTCTGTGGACTTTTTACAGGTTTCCTTCTTATAGAGGGTAAGGGATATGCAGTTTTTACTGCATTTACATATTTAGTACATTTTTACTACGTATAAATCCGTTCGCTGGTTATTAGTATTGAGAAGAATATACAGTTTATCGTAGTGGCATCAGAGTGAATTCTGAGTTTTTTTCTGAGGCCAATAGCAAACAATACTTCCTTTTATTAACGCAATATCTGTATTCATGAGACCAAAGCAACAAATATCTGGTGGAAAGAAGAAATCCCACCCCTTCCACTCCAATCCGTTCTAGGAACTCAAGATAATTGCAATGCTCTGGATATCCTTAGAAAACGCATCTCCAAAACTTCCTCCAGCTTCGTTTCGAAAAGAAAGAGAAAAAGAAGTAAAATTTGTACATTGATCTGCTAGAGTAATACCTGTGGGAAACACAGAGTGCATATTTTGCATAGTGTAACTTCAGAAGTTTCATACAGCTGGTTACCGATACGGGAACGTGTTTTAGATATCTTGTTCCAGTCGCTCCATTTGCCGTTTATGAAAGGAGCCAGGGCATAGACATTTCTCCTGCAGTGAGAATGGTAAGCTATTCGCAGCAGCTGTCTCTTTAGGAAAAGGAAACAATGGATTGAAACTTGGAGGTGGATTCAATGGAGGAAGGACATTTATTGAAAAGCTCCGAAAGACAAGAACGCAGATAGAGTATTCAAAGCAGATGAGCTCAAACAGAGAAAGAGAAAGTGAGAGAGGAGAGAGGAGAGAAGGTCATAAAAGTGATTGTGCGTCTGTCTTCAAAGAGGAAAAAACATCGCTTAGAACTCTAAGCTTCAGTAAGCATTGTAAAGGGGAGGAAGTATTAAGCTTAAGGGTGTCAGCAACTTACTGGCGTACGGAAAATATAATGGATGAAGACCATGTAGTGCTCTCACTCATAGGCGTGCGAAGACCCTCTGATTAGGGAGAGTGGAGGGTGCACAAGACTTGATGAAAGTTCAGTCCTAAAAAAATCTACTTCATCTAATTGTTTTGTTGTACTGATGGGTATAAAGTGTGTATGTCCGTACGAAGCGGGATAGATCAATTACATAGGATATAATATACCCCTTCCCCCTTCATTTTATCTAAGATAATAATATTGTATGTCTCTATGTCTTTCCTGGTGGAATGGTAGTAAGGAAAGCACCTTCTAGGAAACTTTGTCATTGTTGCAACAACCTCTGTAGACAGTTTGCTACGAAACTTCTGTAATATTCGAGTACTTTAATGTTGAAGCGAAAAATACAATTCCCTTCTTGTCGTAGCTACCAAGCACAAGTTCTTCAAGTCAGGTTGCGGCGTTGCCCGAAGGAATACTCACAAAGTGACGTGAACTCAATTTCGCGGTCATTGTAGACAGTTCCAGAGAATTCCAATAATGATGTCTATTTACTGGGGAACACGAACTGAACTGGCTTGATTCAACACCAAAACTTACTCCTTGATTTGGAAGATGGACTTTGTAGCAAATTAATTCTGTTTGGTGAGATGTTCGTTTTATTCCAGGTTATACAGTGTGTCCAAATTGTAACGCCCTAATGGCAACTGTCTGTAACTCCACATTTATTTGATGTGGAATGATGAATTATACATCAATGAATATAGTAATATAGAATCTGTGAGCAAAGTAGTAATTAGTACATTTAGTACATTTCTACATGAAAAAACTACTTACGCAGATAGATGCTCAGACAAAAGGAGTGTTCGGAAATTGATGAAAAGTGTAATGCTCATTTCATTGAAACTTGCAGCATGTTTCGTGAATTGCGTGTTTTGATCTCTTTTAGTTTATTGGTCATTTGTTAGTATTGTAGCATATCTTTATAGTATATTAAAATATTATAGGTTTTCTATCTCTATTTTTCACTGTTCATTTATGCGTTTTCTTCTTCCAAAATTCTGCAATGGAAAGTCGAAGACTCAGTCTTATATACAGTTATAAACAAATAGTGACTTACGTAGTTAAAACCGCCAAACGTATATTTTGGTCGAATTATTCAAATATACCACAAGTAAGTCACTCTTTTGACATTTATGGAAAATTTCACGCTTGTATATTAATATATAAATAATATAGATATTTCTGAAAATTCTTAAATTATTTAAATGTAATTGTAAACTCAATTTATTTTACTATTGCTAAGACCTTTTACTGCATTAACTTCCGAGCTCTAGGCGTAAAACATCATTGGTCATCAGCATTTCTTGAATTAATGTAAAATACATATTGTCCTTTGTGACTCTTAAATTAAATAAATATTGTGTTGAAATTATATTTAGGATACTCTGGATATCCAAAATATACACTAATATATGGAGGCAACGTAGTACATGGTGAAAAAATGAGACTGAACGTTATGGTGAAACGATTTATTCTACAATATTTACAGAAAGTGCTGCAAATGGTCGGCACTGTAAGATTCAAACAAGTAAATGCTGTGAATCATGCTTCTAAAGACTCTCTTCACGTTTACTGTGAAATTGTGAAATCAACACAGTTTTGAATATTTTGCTTGCAATTCCGGAATAGTGTGGTGATGTGTTATTTTGGAGTAACCGCACAAGAAAAAAATTAGGTGGTGATAAATCTTGAGACCGAGCTGGCCACAACCCCTGAGAGTTTACTTGTCCATGAAAACAGAGTATCAAATACACCATTATGTTTTTGGCGGTATGGACTGTAGCACGTATACTGTTACTTGTCTGCCCTGTATAGTGTCAACAAACTTTCGCGCCATCTGTATGTATCGGTCACTGTTCATTGCATCATAAAATTATATTTTGAACATGTGACTACGTGCCATTCACATTCGTTGACACCTGAAACATGATTGGAGCGCGTGAAGGACAAACATCAGCTAATCACATGTCATTAAGAACAATTTTGCCTAAGCAGATTTTTATGCAGTTTACAGTCTTGGTTAATGCAGTTTCACTGTTACTCACCCTCTAAGAAGCACAAATATAATAAATAATCAAATTCATTTTCACATAAGGTTGCCTTTATTTTGCAACGTGCCACCACTCCTTGCTCCGGCTGGTCAGTTGGGAGCACCAGTTCTCACCCAGGGTTCGGGATTAAGAAGATCCACCCTTCCTCCAGGAAGGAAACCACCGAATTGCGACACGTGACAGTAAATAAAAATAATTCAAATACTTTATAATTAAAATGTCCAAAATCTTTAATTACGAATCGCGCGCGTACATACTGATTCGCACAAGCCAAAAATATAATGTGTTGGGTCCTGCTCGCTTGTAGGCAGTGATGAGTAACTTATTTATCACGACAGAATCCGCGCACCGCCTTCACCGTTAATAGCAAGACCTCAACTGCTACCTCAAGCGCGAGGCGCAGCATAACTGATTGTTCTAACTTACAATACAAACTCATAACATAAAATAGCACAAGAAAAACTGATAATTTATATAACACATCAATGTTAATTAGCGATAGTAAGCTAAAGTTCAGGTTGGCAACAATTAAAAATGCCAACGTGGAAGTTTTTACATCGCCAAGAACACGAAGCGTGGTTCCCCCACTCCTAACATAAACAGCCAATAGGAATACGATATTTTATTGAAAACGAGGGAGAAATACTTTGCTATAATATTACAATATTAAACTATATAGAAATAACTAAACTGATTTTATCAAATTAATCATATTTGCCCTTGCACATAAAAATGATTAAATAAAGATTTAGTTTATAACGAAGACAAAATACTTCAATCTTGTACATTGTTGAACAAAACTCGATATTAAAGCCAATGTACTTAACTTGTGTTTAAACAACAAAATTTTCGTGAATAGCCATTTTGGATACGAAAAACAATTAAGTATAAATAAATAAAATAAATGCCAATATACAACTGAAATCTGCCTAACATGGCGGTCGTTACAATTTCCCCCCTTGTCGGCATAAAAAAAATGGCTGAGTATACCGAAGTATTTTTTTTTAAAAATAGATGCTTACTATCGCATAACACAAATAATATTCGATTAAATCAATTATAAAAGTATACACTCAGATTACACTGAAAGAACTACATGATAACAGATTCAAGTTTTCTTCCAAACACAATATTTGGCGTATGTAATTTATAGGTTACATGTTAACGTCGAAACTTTGAATAAATGTAAATTAATATGCACATACATAAACAATAAACTTGGATAATATAAGATATACCTTCGTAAATATAAACTTGCTGTAACATAACATTCTACAAGTGTTTCCTTTGAATTTATGTTCCTTTCTGGTCATTGTTATTTGACCTAGTTTTTATAAAGAGCACAATCTTCATTTGACATACTTATAGCTTTGCTTCTTTGAGCTTATCAATAAATCAGTGTTTATTGTCTCGTCAACAATGGCATTTTTATCGCGTTATACATTCTGCACCATTGTTGTTACATAACTCTTTCATTTGATTCAGCAAAGAAAAATAAACAAGACACAAAATAAAAGAACTGATTGTTACAAAGCTGAAACTCTATACATCAACAATGCTTTTCTTACAAGAAAAAGTCTTATAGTTTCGCGTCGAAAAGAAAGAGCTTTTTTTTTCTTTGCTTGGTTTTTATCGTAGAACGTTAAAGAATAGAGTATACTAGATTGTTCATCATTGTTGAAAATGAAAAAGAGAATGTTTGTTGAATAAATCTCATTGGTAGTCCGAGGTTTCTTGAGGTTGTTGGACAAGGAGGATAGAATAAAAAGTTCCGAAGGAGCAACACCGATATTTTCATAAATAGAATTATTCATTAACCATATGTTTTCTGGTATAAACGAGTCACAGCAGATCTTGAGAATTATAGGACTAGATAAGACATGTACAAAAGCACTAAGTTCGTTTTACTAAACAGCTGTTTTCCCACTTTTTAAAAACTTTTTATGCGCGTCGCGTTTGGTGATCGATAAAAGCTTTTCAAACACAGGCACCTGTTTCATTAAATTTAATTCACTCTCCACTCCGCTAAATCTTTCTCACCTTTCGGGAAATTCGACTTCATAAGCCAATAGTAATTAAAATACATTTGGACTCTCATATAATTTACACTTCAGGTTTGTGCATTTGCCGTCTACTTATCTTCACAGATACGATGCTCACATTTATACTATCCTTTGGCACTCATATCACATACAATATTTTCGGTGACGGAGGATGCATCACTAAGTTGAAGTGTTAACTTATTCAGTTCAAAGTCCAATTTGGCCTGGTAACCACATCGAAAGGAAACTCCAAAAACATGTCAGCGGGGAGATTCTTCACAACATAGATGTTGACTTTATGCCCATCAAAATTTCCTGTGTCCACTAGGAATGAAGCAAACAGTCCAGCTAAAGTGGTGTTACTTTTGGTGTATTACAGTCTATAGATATAGCTCTTTTATGTCAGTTTCTTCACTATTTGACAGGTCTATTGCAGTGCTAACATCAGGTGGTTTTACTGAGGCGGCTCGCTCCTTGCACAATCCTTGCCCAACTCGGAACGAATTAATTAGGCAAGACGAGCGTTTTCCTGGCCACTATGACCATCGAGACTCCAATAGTAACGCCTTGTATCATTTATGGCCTCTTGCTGCTGAGGTGTTATCCGCAGGTCTTCAGTATTGGTCTCTGCGTTAACCATTGGTCTGCGCTGCGGTGAATCAGATCTTGACCGGTTTCCATAGTTCCGGCGGTAATAGTTTCCTCTTCTCGGAGGAGTCCAGCGTCTGGTCCTTTCTGAGCGCTCATCTGTTTGCACCAGGCCGTTTTGCTGATCTAGGAGACGAGGTTCCGGATATTGGCGATATTGTCTCTGAACCTGTCGATTAGGCCACGCGTTCTGCCTAATCGTGCGCACCTGCGGCGACCTGGTATCCTGCGGTCGACGAGAATTAGCATCTTCATCACGTCGTCGGTCACCACCTGCGTTATCATACTGTCTGAAGCCAATAAGTTCTTCGCACGACTCGTAGATTTTCAGGAAAGCAGTGAGATCACGAATGTTTCTGGGTGCATTCGCAAGGCACAGATGACGTACACGGAATGGCAATTGTTCGATAATTAGCATAACAACTTCCGGTTCTCGCAGAGTGTCCGATAGATTTTTAAAACCCGCGTATATGCTCCAGGCATAACTTTCCATGCTTGCATTGGTCTGCCGCGAGTACCGCCGTCTTCGCAAGGCTGCCAGTTGCCTTTGCTTGGCCTCAATAGAAGCAAACTGTGCCTTAAACTGATCACAAAAATCCTCGTAGTCGAGAAACTGGTCACAATTAGGCGAGAGCCAGTGCTCTGCAGTGCCAACAAAAATTCTCGACAACAAGTCCAATCGACACTCATCTGGCACTTGCATCAGATCGAAACTTAGGTTCAACTCGCGGAGGTATTTCTCGGCAGAATGGGCTTCGATGTTTCCATCAAACTTCGGCAGCTGGTTGATGTCTGTCATACGGGGAACTCGAAAAACACGATCTTGGCACAGGACACTGTCTTTGTCGGAAGGATCTCCGTATCTCAGTCCATGCCGCTGATCGTTTCTTGCTTGTTTGTTTGGATGAGAAACGGGTACCTGAACATGAGAAGATAGCTGTCTATCGTTACCCATATTGTGAAGTCCATCAGCTGTTCGGGGACCAGAAACTGACTTACGGATTAACTCACGCTCATTTGTCACTGGAGGTGGAAGTTCTGGTGAAACTAAACCTGTATCATGGAAAGCCGTGTCTGCACGTAACGATAAGTTTGTCACTCGTTCACCAAGATCTTTTATTGTGTCCATTAAGGTCGAGCGTGTTTCGTTGACCGTACTCTGCACATGTGTTCTAAGTCCCGAAATTTCACTTGACAGTCGACCACCGAGTCCCGTCACTTCTTCCTGTACAGCAACAACTTCAGTCTCTAAAACAGTCTGTTTACAAACGAGTTCTTGTTGTGCCGACTCCACCTGAGTTATCCTCTCTTCAGTTAACTGAATCCGTGCAGGAATGGAACTAAGTTGCCGCACCACTTCGGATAACTGGCCCGTAAGCTGTTCATGGCGTCTCTTCTCCTCCTCCTTTTCGGTCTTCAATCTCTCCTCGCGCTCTCGGTCTTTTTCTGTGAACGCTGCGATCAGCTGTTCATGTCGCTCACGCTCCTTTTCCGCTAGGGAGGCCACCAAAACATTGACCCACTCAGGCATCATCACTGTTGCTGGAGACGAAACAGTAGCCGTCGGAGTTGTCTGAAGTCGTACTTCGAGGCATTTCTGGCATCGAAACTCCTTATCACCTCCATCCACAACAGTCTCTGTCATTGGACAGCACTCCGGGTGATAAAGAAGCCGACACTCCAAACATTGGTAACCTGAAGCGTCGCTCCACGGCTGGCTGCAGCACGCTGCCGATGTCTCGGAGAGTTCGGTGCGAACTTTGCTTCTAAGTATCCGACGATCACCACGATCCATCTTCTGGAAATGGCAATGGATTGGGTGGACAAAACACTAAGGGAACACTGGGCAACACTTCACTGGGAAGGGGGAAGTCTTCTTTCTTCGCGCCCCTTAGTTGCGGCGCCAAAAATAATGCAACGTGCCACCACTCCTTGCTCCGGCTGGTCAGTTGGGAGCACCAGTTCTCACCCAGGGTTCGGGATTAAGAAGATCCACCCTTCCTCCAGGAAGGAAACCACCGAATTGCGACACGTGACAGTAAATAAAAATAATTCAAATACTTTATAATTAAAATGTCCAAAATCTTTAATTACGAATCGCGCGCGTACATACTGATTCGCACAAGCCAAAAATATAATGTGTTGGGTCCTGCTCGCTTGTAGGCAGTGATGAGTAACTTATTTATCACGACAGAATCCGCGCACCGCCTTCACCGTTAATAGCAAGACCTCAACTGCTACCTCAAGCGCGAGGCGCAGCATAACTGATTGTTCTAACTTACAATACAAACTCATAACATAAAATAGCACAAGAAAAACTGATAATTTATATAACACATCAATGTTAATTAGCGATAGTAAGCTAAAGTTCAGGTTGGCAACAATTAAAAATGCCAACGTGGAAGTTTTTACATCGCCAAGAACACGAAGCGTGGTTCCCCCACTCCTAACATAAACAGCCAATAGGAATACGATATTTTATTGAAAACGAGGGAGAAATACTTTGCTATAATATTACAATATTAAACTATATAGAAATAACTAAACTGATTTTATCAAATTAATCATATTTGCCCTTGCACATAAAAATGATTAAATAAAGATTTAGTTTATAACGAAGACAAAATACTTCAATCTTGTACATTGTTGAACAAAACTCGATATTAAAGCCAATGTACTTAACTTGTGTTTAAACAACAAAATTTTCGTGAATAGCCATTTTGGATACGAAAAACAATTAAGTATAAATAAATAAAATAAATGCCAATATACAACTGAAATCTGCCTAACATGGCGGTCGTTACAATTTCCCCCCTTGTCGGCATAAAAAAAATGGCTGAGTATACCGAAGTATTTTTTTTTAAAAATAGATGCTTACTATCGCATAACACAAATAATATTCGATTAAATCAATTATAAAAGTATACACTCAGATTACACTGAAAGAACTACATGATAACAGATTCAAGTTTTCTTCCAAACACAATATTTGGCGTATGTAATTTATAGGTTACATGTTAACGTCGAAACTTTGAATAAATGTAAATTAATATGCACATACATAAACAATAAACTTGGATAATATAAGATATACCTTCGTAAATATAAACTTGCTGTAACATAACATTCTACAAGTGTTTCCTTTGAATTTATGTTCCTTTCTGGTCATTGTTATTTGACCTAGTTTTTATAAAGAGCACAATCTTCATTTGACATACTTATAGCTTTGCTTCTTTGAGCTTATCAATAAATCAGTGTTTATTGTCTCGTCAACAATGGCATTTTTATCGCGTTATACATTCTGCACCATTGTTGTTACATAACTCTTTCATTTGATTCAGCAAAGAAAAATAAACAAGACACAAAATAAAAGAACTGATTGTTACAAAGCTGAAACTCTATACATCAACAATGCTTTTCTTACAAGAAAAAGTCTTATAGTTTCGCGTCGAAAAGAAAGAGCTTTTTTTTTCTTTGCTTGGTTTTTATCGTAGAACGTTAAAGAATAGAGTATACTAGATTGTTCATCATTGTTGAAAATGAAAAAGAGAATGTTTGTTGAATAAATCTCATTGGTAGTCCGAGGTTTCTTGAGGTTGTTGGACAAGGAGGATAGAATAAAAAGTTCCGAAGGAGCAACACCGATATTTTCATAAATAGAATTATTCATTAACCATATGTTTTCTGGTATAAACGAGTCACAGCAGATCTTGAGAATTATAGGACTAGATAAGACATGTACAAAAGCACTAAGTTCGTTTTACTAAACAGCTGTTTTCCCACTTTTTAAAAACTTTTTATGCGCGTCGCGTTTGGTGATCGATAAAAGCTTTTCAAACACAGGCACCTGTTTCATTAAATTTAATTCACTCTCCACTCCGCTAAATCTTTCTCACCTTTCGGGAAATTCGACTTCATAAGCCAATAGTAATTAAAATACATTTGGACTCTCATATAATTTACACTTCAGGTTTGTGCATTTGCCGTCTACTTATCTTCACAGATACGATGCTCACATTTATACTATCCTTTGGCACTCATATCACATACAATATTTTCGGTGACGGAGGATGCATCACTAAGTTGAAGTGTTAACTTATTCAGTTCAAAGTCCAATTTGGCCTGGTAACCACATCGAAAGGAAACTCCAAAAACATGTCAGCGGGGAGATTCTTCACAACATAGATGTTGACTTTATGCCCATCAAAATTTCCTGTGTCCACTAGGAATGAAGCAAACAGTCCAGCTAAAGTGGTGTTACTTTTGGTGTATTACAGTCTATAGATATAGCTCTTTTATGTCAGTTTCTTCACTATTTGACAGGTCTATTGCAGTGCTAACATCAGGTGGTTTTACTGAGGCGGCTCGCTCCTTGCACAATCCTTGCCCAACTCGGAACGAATTAATTAGGCAAGACGAGCGTTTTCCTGGCCACTATGACCATCGAGACTCCAATAGTAACGCCTTGTATCATTTATGGCCTCTTGCTGCTGAGGTGTTATCCGCAGGTCTTCAGTATTGGTCTCTGCGTTAACCATTGGTCTGCGCTGCGGTGAATCAGATCTTGACCGGTTTCCATAGTTCCGGCGGTAATAGTTTCCTCTTCTCGGAGGAGTCCAGCGTCTGGTCCTTTCTGAGCGCTCATCTGTTTGCACCAGGCCGTTTTGCTGATCTAGGAGACGAGGTTCCGGATATTGGCGATATTGTCTCTGAACCTGTCGATTAGGCCACGCGTTCTGCCTAATCGTGCGCACCTGCGGCGACCTGGTATCCTGCGGTCGACGAGAATTAGCATCTTCATCACGTCGTCGGTCACCACCTGCGTTATCATACTGTCTGAAGCCAATAAGTTCTTCGCACGACTCGTAGATTTTCAGGAAAGCAGTGAGATCACGAATGTTTCTGGGTGCATTCGCAAGGCACAGATGACGTACACGGAATGGCAATTGTTCGATAATTAGCATAACAACTTCCGGTTCTCGCAGAGTGTCCGATAGATTTTTAAAACCCGCGTATATGCTCCAGGCATAACTTTCCATGCTTGCATTGGTCTGCCGCGAGTACCGCCGTCTTCGCAAGGCTGCCAGTTGCCTTTGCTTGGCCTCAATAGAAGCAAACTGTGCCTTAAACTGATCACAAAAATCCTCGTAGTCGAGAAACTGGTCACAATTAGGCGAGAGCCAGTGCTCTGCAGTGCCAACAAAAATTCTCGACAACAAGTCCAATCGACACTCATCTGGCACTTGCATCAGATCGAAACTTAGGTTCAACTCGCGGAGGTATTTCTCGGCAGAATGGGCTTCGATGTTTCCATCAAACTTCGGCAGCTGGTTGATGTCTGTCATACGGGGAACTCGAAAAACACGATCTTGGCACAGGACACTGTCTTTGTCGGAAGGATCTCCGTATCTCAGTCCATGCCGCTGATCGTTTCTTGCTTGTTTGTTTGGATGAGAAACGGGTACCTGAACATGAGAAGATAGCTGTCTATCGTTACCCATATTGTGAAGTCCATCAGCTGTTCGGGGACCAGAAACTGACTTACGGATTAACTCACGCTCATTTGTCACTGGAGGTGGAAGTTCTGGTGAAACTAAACCTGTATCATGGAAAGCCGTGTCTGCACGTAACGATAAGTTTGTCACTCGTTCACCAAGATCTTTTATTGTGTCCATTAAGGTCGAGCGTGTTTCGTTGACCGTACTCTGCACATGTGTTCTAAGTCCCGAAATTTCACTTGACAGTCGACCACCGAGTCCCGTCACTTCTTCCTGTACAGCAACAACTTCAGTCTCTAAAACAGTCTGTTTACAAACGAGTTCTTGTTGTGCCGACTCCACCTGAGTTATCCTCTCTTCAGTTAACTGAATCCGTGCAGGAATGGAACTAAGTTGCCGCACCACTTCGGATAACTGGCCCGTAAGCTGTTCATGGCGTCTCTTCTCCTCCTCCTTTTCGGTCTTCAATCTCTCCTCGCGCTCTCGGTCTTTTTCTGTGAACGCTGCGATCAGCTGTTCATGTCGCTCACGCTCCTTTTCCGCTAGGGAGGCCACCAAAACATTGACCCACTCAGGCATCATCACTGTTGCTGGAGACGAAACAGTAGCCGTCGGAGTTGTCTGAAGTCGTACTTCGAGGCATTTCTGGCATCGAAACTCCTTATCACCTCCATCCACAACAGTCTCTGTCATTGGACAGCACTCCGGGTGATAAAGAAGCCGACACTCCAAACATTGGTAACCTGAAGCGTCGCTCCACGGCTGGCTGCAGCACGCTGCCGATGTCTCGGAGAGTTCGGTGCGAACTTTGCTTCTAAGTATCCGACGATCACCACGATCCATCTTCTGGAAATGGCAATGGATTGGGTGGACAAAACACTAAGGGAACACTGGGCAACACTTCACTGGGAAGGGGGAAGTCTTCTTTCTTCGCGCCCCTTAGTTGCGGCGCCAAAAATAATGCAACGTGCCACCACTCCTTGCTCCGGCTGGTCAGTTGGGAGCACCAGTTCTCACCCAGGGTTCGGGATTAAGAAGATCCACCCTTCCTCCAGGAAGGAAACCACCGAATTGCGACACGTGACAGTAAATAAAAATAATTCAAATACTTTATAATTAAAATGTCCAAAATCTTTAATTACGAATCGCGCGCGTACATACTGATTCGCACAAGCCAAAAATATAATGTGTTGGGTCCTGCTCGCTTGTAGGCAGTGATGAGTAACTTATTTATCACGACAGAATCCGCGCACCGCCTTCACCGTTAATAGCAAGACCTCAACTGCTACCTCAAGCGCGAGGCGCAGCATAACTGATTGTTCTAACTTACAATACAAACTCATAACATAAAATAGCACAAGAAAAACTGATAATTTATATAACACATCAATGTTAATTAGCGATAGTAAGCTAAAGTTCAGGTTGGCAACAATTAAAAATGCCAACGTGGAAGTTTTTACATCGCCAAGAACACGAAGCGTGGTTCCCCCACTCCTAACATAAACAGCCAATAGGAATACGATATTTTATTGAAAACGAGGGAGAAATACTTTGCTATAATATTACAATATTAAACTATATAGAAATAACTAAACTGATTTTATCAAATGAATCATATTTGCCCTTGCACATAAAAATGATTAAATAAAGATTTAGTTTATATCGAAGACAAAATACTTCAATCTTGTACATTGTTGAACAAAACTCGATATTAAAGCCAATGTACTTAACTTGTGTTTAAACAACAAAATTTTCGCGAATAGCCATTTTGGATACGAAAAACAATTAAGTATAAATAAATAAAATAAATGCCAATATACAACTGAAATCTGCCTAACATGGCGGTCGTTACAATTTTTTATCACCCAATGCAAGTATTATTTGTGCAATATACGGCTTTATAAGCAATGCAACAGTTTGAATATGTTTCATAAATTTCACAAAGTGTTTGAATAAATACCAGTTTAAACAATCAAGTTCAAATCAAGTGAGTTCATTGTTTCTAGGAAAAAAAACTTACATACATGGCAAATTTCTCTCCTTAATCCAGGATTATTTACACTCACGGACACAGTGTGTCACCCTTTCAGGCGCCTCTTCTGATTTTCTTCCTGTCCTGTCTGGGGTACCACAAGGGAGCGTCTTGGGCCCTCTCTTGTTCATCCTAAACATGGACGATCTCCCTCAAAGACTTTCCTCATTTCCTGTCAATTTACTCATGTTTGCTGACGACTGTAAACTTTTCAAAGAAATCTCAACCACGCAAGATGCTGTGATTCTCCAGAATGCTCTTTCCGAACTTGTCACATGGTGTAACCAGTGGAATCTACAACTTAACCCACAGAAATGTTCCTCCCTCACAGTCTCTTTAAAAAAGAACAAAATACATTCTCATTATGTTCTTGAAAACAATTATATTACTACAGTTGCAACCCAAAAAGATCTAGGTGTTATCATAGATGAAAAACTGAACTTTAAGGAACACATCGCAGCTACAACTAAAAGTGCAATGCGCCTCTTAGGCCTTCTCTACAGATTCACTGAAATTGATACTCCAACTTCTCTTAGCCTGTTTTTCAAGTCATTCATTTCTCCGATTCTCGAATACTGTTCTCCAGTCTGGGCCATGGCTTCCAATACAAATCTTTCTAGCATGGATTCCGTCCTCAGCTTCTTTACCGCCATTGTTCGTCATAGAATTCCTTCTTTGCGGCATCTTCAGAAACCTGACATCCTGACTACTTTGAACATTCAGTTACTGCAGACCCGACGCGATATGGCCGATATAAATTTTTTCTATAAAATCATCAACGGGAAATTAAGATCTGAATCTCTTCTTACAGAATTCAACTTCAGAGTTCCCTCTCGATCGACCCGAAACACTGAATTGTTCCACACCTCCACAGCTAGGCTTTCTCTTATACAGCGCGCTCTATTCCACAGGCTGCCCCAGTTCTACAATAATTTATCCATAAACATAGACATTTTTGCCCCTGAAAGCATTTTCCGATCTTCCCTAAAAATGAATATGTAAATCTTTGTTTGTTTCCTTGTTTATGCCTTATGTTTATATTTAACTTTTCTTGTTTTTACCTTAAACCATCTTGACTTGTTCTTGTTATTTGTTAGAGTTTTCAGTGTAAAATGGCCTTAAAAGTGCTGTATCTGAAACTTTGAATAAATAAATAAATAAATAAATAATTTTTGATAGGTCTCAGGCAATAAGTATTCCTATAGTTGGCTTTTTAAAGTAGGTGAGCTTCTATAAAAGCTTTGAAAAGTAATTACCTTATTTGTACTTCTCAGGTTGCTATGCACAAAATGCAAAGAGTATTATAATGAATATCGTCATATCGAATGCTTACCAACGTTACGGGAAAGAAATCTAAAATGAATAAAGAATATTTTTTTAAGTAATGCAACTCATAAAATACCGGAACGGAAGATGATAAACAGTGCCGGATCTACAACCCGCAAAACCCCGCAGTTCCGGAGGTGGGAGGCGGAGACAAGTAAGCCTTTAGGGGGCCCCTCAGCCATTGACTTAGTAGAGGGTTCGTATATGAGCATATAAAAATAAACGTAGTTACTCAGAGATACAGAAACGAATACAATATTTCGATGCCGGACATCTTGGAGGTGATGTGATCAGAACCACGCTTCGGCCGCATTGCTCCCCCCCCCCCCCCCCCGAGCGGGTACCATTTGATTTGATGCTGGATGGACCCTGGATCAGTTTTTTTCGGGGACAAAACTGGAAAAATTCCGACCTTAGAACAAATAAGGCTTCTATTTCATGAGATAATAGTGACATATATGTATATCACATCACCACCGGTGTCGAAACCGGGAGTGAGGGGCAGATGGGGCCGGGCCCATCCAGTTCTCGTTTGACCCCCTAATAAGGACCCCAATGCATATCTCCCAACATATTACATAACGTTTGCACACAGAAACTTCACACACAACAGATGGGAAATTACGCAGGATTCTGCTCTGAAATGGGCAGAATCAATAATGTGGGATATCACTCAGTTTGAGGGTGTTTCTTGTGCTTGTGCGTTTACTATTTCAGTATTTCCTTTCTCAAACTAACAATGAATTATGGAAAACGCATGTCATATTATGAATTAATATGTGCGGGAATAGAGGAAGAAGCATGGGAATACTGCAATCTTCATGCTCTTGAATGAGCCAGTCCATTGCAAAATAGGCTCCTTTGTTTCCCTTCTGAAATGTCAAAAATCGCTCGCCCAGATGAAAATTTTATCTTGGGCCTTCCTATTTTATGTAAATATGTGTGAAGATATTAAACGCCTATAAAGGATTGTAAAAATAAAAACAGAATATGATAAAGAATTCCCAGTCAAAAGTTACATGTAAAGTATTATGTTGTATAATTACATAATCACAGTAGTGCAGTGAAGAATTTTTTGTCCAGCTAATAAAGTTCGATGTACCCTGATATACATGTTTTGTTGTCAAATACAGTTATTGCAATTACTATTTTTCAAAGGTTAATTCAAGTGTATTAGGTTCCACCTTAAGGGGAAAAAAATTGTCCCTCTTCCCGCAAACAGAAAGAAATCAGTATTTATGCTTTACTTAGCTTTACCCCACCCCCAAATCTCTTAACAAATCGGCCCCTATGCACATCACCCCTTTCCCATTTTAATAAAAAAATTGAGTTGAATTCCATATGGTGGCCACTAATATGGTGGACATCCGCTTGGAACAAACCAATGTGATTGGTTCCCCCTAAACCTAACCTATTTCTATCATGACCAATTGTACCCAGCCTAACTCCTTTACTTTTTATAGGAGGTGTTAACGGATTCTTTTAATCACCCTGTAGACCCTCGTATGTGAGTTTGTCAACCTGAGATCAAGAATTACACACACAGATATTATATATATGTAATATATATATGTAATATATATATATATATATATATATATATATATATAATGTGTGTGTGTGTGAAGGTAGGTAATATTTTGCGGGGGAGGGGCAAAATTTGTACATCCGGCACTGATGAGAAACAAACAATTCTACAGTGTTTGAAGTCTAGTGTTAGGTCTTGTTGAAAACTGTGATTTCAAATGTGATAAAATATAAGTGTATTAGTTTTTCTATATCATTCTTTGTCTTACATATCATATTCGTGAAATTTTGTACCAAGTGGGTTTTATGCTATGCTCTGCACATATACAACTATTATTATTATTATTATTATCATCACTTCAATAAATATGATCATTATTATTATTAGAACAATACACAGTTAATTGCACAATATTATATAACAATAAACAATTATTAGTATCAGAGATATAATAGATCTAATTGAAAACTGTAACTTGAAGTGTAAATGTGCTAACTTGTTATGTTATGTTATTCTGCAGCTTATGTATTTTATTCATGTAACTTTGTACTTTTGTATTTGACTTAGTGCTGTATTAGGTTTCATACTGTGCTCAACACTTAAAATAAACTATTATTATTATTATTATTATGGTTACTACTAGTAGTCGTTGATTACAACTACCAACAATGACTGGAAGCAAAATAATTAATAACTATAGAATAAATCATTCAGTTTCTCACATTAATTCCCTTCACAAACATTCTTTGTTACACGAATGTTTTTTTACCGAATCTTTATTTTTCACCCTTCATCATTGGAATTTGATTGAATGAGTTAGTGTTTTAAGTACACTTTATGAGTAGTACGGCTAATCGGGACTGGATCTACAGTCTCAAGTGGGATCCGAACCACTATGTGCCTCCCCCAGGTATCGAACCAGGGACCCCTTGTTTAAAGGGCGCCATCGGGAAGCCTTATTGCATTTTGATAAAACTTGTCAGTCTGGATGTCTTGTAACACAAGAAATTTAGCTGTTTTTATAAAATTAGTATTTAATTTCCTTGAGTCTTATCTCAAGAACTGAATGAAGTGCTGAGAACAAGCATGTAATGTAAAAGTAATGAAATAAAGGACTTTCCATTAAACTTGTACCTTTTACTTCCTTATAGATAATAAAAATAAACACATGAAGTATTGTTGATTTCTTGATAATTTTTACAGGGAATTTAAATTCAAACATGACTTTAATTATTTTCTACCGTATTTTAAATTAAAATTTAGGAGTAGACATAACTAACTTTATTTATGGAAACGTTCAATCTGAACACTTAGCACAGATAGACCATTCAAACGCATGTTCTTGAAACCGATTCCTAGAGTTTCTCGTTGAAGTTAGATTACGAATCTCGTTCTTCACATCAGAGACACTACATGACCTATACTCTGTCCAGGCTATCCCTGAAGCAAGGGAACGAAAATACGTCTTTGCGCAATTAATGAAACGAGACTGCTTCACCAATGAACACGTGAGAGGGAACGAGATTGCGTGGAGAGGGGGAATGCGGCGGCTGCAGTTACCAGCTTTGTAGCAGCGTGTACTGCTTCACTTTACCCACTTGATTTATCTCCTTCTCTGCTGTTAGGTGCAGCCTTTCTCCAGAGACAACAGGAAAAGAGTGTAGGAGACCTCTCCATTCAGGAAACCGAACAAGAAGAAGTCGTAGCGATTATGATCTTCGCTTGGATGCAATAACGGAAAAGGAGGTTAGAAATAACTTCCCAGGGGAAGTGTTGGAACAGCGTAGTGTGAGACCAAGTTCCATCTTGCAATTTACAAAGATAAGCTTGGTGGCCCCACGTTGTCTAGCACACGCCACACCGGCTCGGTCCCCTCGAAAGACCCCGTATCCCAAAGTTCGGGTAAGGGTCTGCTTTTGAATAATTAAAAAAACAAAATGCTTACTTAACCAAAAACCTTAACTCTAAAGTAAGGTAACCTTCCTTACGCTTAAACTTCCATCGTGATCGCACCCGCATCCCACTGACCAGTGAGGATACGCATGCGAGTCGAAATCGGCATAATCTAAACTGACATCTTATGGGTTGATAAAGCCTCCGCCTCACTGACCAGTGACGGCGGGACACCTCAATAAACCAAAAGGAGGCCAGTTAATTTGTACTTATAAACCAAATTTACTATAAGGAAATACCCATTAACGATTACAAATTTATTTATATCTTAAATTTCAAATAAACTTTCCAAAATTGACATCAGAGAAGGTTCTCCGTTTAAACCTTAATCAACGTATTCACAAATCCCAACATAGTTAAGTTAAAAGAAAAATATACAAACTTCTGATCAAAAGGAAAACTACAACAATGCCAAGATAAAATTTAGATCAATAACGACTCCCGTAACATATACTGAAACTTGCTATAGAGTAAATATAAAACCCAGAGAGCACTCTCTTATATAACATGTCCATATCCCATCATAGAACTAACACAGCTTTAACTTGGTTTGAGATAACGGGTGACACCCCAGCGCATGTGGTGCCATCTGTAAGTAAGAGTGTACATGTTACTATTAAATAGTACGGCCGTACTGCAGATATACTTAAATCAGGTAACTTGATCATGGCATTTTACATGTGAAACTTGCTGAAAACATTGTTTAATCAGAATAGCGCAATAAAGATAGACAGACCAACAAAGAGAGAGAGAATGAGAGACAGAGAGAAAAAGAGAGAGAGAGAGATAAGGAGGGAGAGGGTAGAGAGAAATACAAAGAGAGAGAGAGAGAAAGAGAGAAAGGTAGAGAGAGAGATAGATATAGAGATAGAGAAAGAGAGAGAGAGAGAGAGATAAGAAGGGTGAGGGGTAGAGAGAAAGACAAAGAGAGATAGAGAGAGAGAGGTAGAAAGAGATGTAGAGAGAGACAGAGAGAGAGAAAGAGGTAGAGAGAGAGACAAAGAGAGAGAGAGAGAGAGACACCAAGAAGGAGAGAGAGAAGGAGAGACAGAGAAACAGAGAGAGATAGAGAGATAAGGAGGGAGAGGGGTAGAGAGAAAGACAAAGGGAGATAGAGAAAGACAAAGGGAGATAGAGAAAGAGAGGTAGAGAGAAAGGCAAAGAAAGATAGAGAGAGAGGGGTAGAAACAGGTGCAGAGAGAGAGAGAAAGAAAGAGGTAGAGAGAGAGAGACAAAGAGAGAGAGAGAGAAAGAGGTAAAGAGAGACAAAGAGAGAGAGAGAGATAGATATAGAGATAGAGAAAGAGTGAGAGAGATAGAGAGACCAAGAAAGAGAGAGAGAAAGAGAGAGAGAGAGAGTTTGCATACAATGAATTATTGAACAGGATATACGAGTAACAATTTTCCTTTCGGTATTTTGCATCTACAATCTAAACATGGCTTAGGTAACATCTGGTACTAATTAGGGATGGCCAAACGGATCCGGATCCGAAAGTTTCGGATCTGGATCCTGATCCGAAAGTACCGGATCCGAAAATTCCGGATCCGGTCCGAAAGTTTCGGATCTTGATCCGGATCCGAAAATCCGGATCCGGATCCGAAAGTTTCGTATCTCAATCCCATTATAATATTACCACACCTTAAAAGGTATTATGATCTTCGATTACAAAGAAATTTTTCATTAGTTAGTCCTACAAGATTTTTTTTTTCAAGTGTTGTTCCTAAAATACTTTGCTACGCATCGGCTAACACACTCGTGCACAAAAATAATCTTACTTGTTTAACATAAAATGTCAGAGGTGATTTTGTAAATGCCATTGAAACGAAAATGTATTCATTCGAATGTATTGGAAATGGAAACACACATAAATTTGAGACATTCCATTCCAGGATGAAACCTTTAACACATTTAACAAGATAGAAATATTATACAAAAAATATACAATTGTTCTACAGTTACAGTTTTAAAAATTAAAATAAAACATTATAATATATGCAGTGTTATACCGGGTGGTCCATTTATAATGATAGTATGGAATATCGTATGCAGAATGCATCGAATCGAAAAATTGCACAGAATAAATGTTTGATACTATTGAGGGGGTAAGTCAATGCCGCAAAAATTTCGCAAAACCCCTCAAGGGGGGGGGGGGGGTAAATTTGAAATTTCAAATAGAACACCCCCATTCATTTTACATATTTGGATTCCGTGTTGAAAAAGAAGAATTTTTTGTTTGAAAAAAATTGTAAAAAAATTGCAAACTTCGAACATTTATAAACATTTGGTAGTTTCACATTCATTTTGTTCCCTTTATGTAATAACGGTTTTGGTTTCCGTTGAGAAGATTGCATAAACGAATTTTAATCAAAAAATGTGTGCAAAGAATTCGGCAAAAGAAAATTGTTTGAAATTTATGTTTTTGTGTAACAATAAATAATATTAATTTGTTCCAACTCTTTGGTTTCAAGGAACAATTTCATATAAACAACAAAATTAAGTATGTTACTACAAATTAGTTATCATTTGAGGTACACAAACAAATGTTTAAAGGAGCAAATGTTCAAAATGATGACCGTTCTCTTCAATGCATTTCAAAACACGGTGTCTGAAGCTCCACGCTGTTCGTCCCAAAATGTCAGGAGTGATAGAGGCACAAGCATCAATAATTCGTGCCGCATGTTTTCTAGCGTTGTTGGAACTTCGTGGTAACACTTTTCTTTAAGTAGTCCCCAAAGGCAGAAATCACGCGACGTGAGATCGGGTGAACGAGCTGGCCAAGAAACGGGTCCTCCACGTCCTATCCATCGACCAGGAAACTTTGTGTTCAACATGACTTGAGCCTGAATGGAGTACTGGTAGTGTTGTTCATATGAAATTGTTCCTTGAAACCAAAGAGTTGGAACAAATTAATATTATTTATTGTTACACAAAAACATAAATTGCAAACAATTTTCTTTTGCCGAATTCTTTGCACACATTTTTTGAATAAAATTCGTTTATGCAATCTTCTCAACGGAAACCAAAACCGTTATTACATAAAGGGAACAAAATGAATATGAAACTACCAAATGTTTATAAATGTTCGAAGTTTGCAATTTTTTTAAAAAAATTTTGAAACAAAAATTTTTCCTTTTCAACACGGAATCCTAATATGTAAAATGAATGGGGGTGTTCCATTTGAAATTTCAAATTTAGCCCCCCCCCCTTGAGGGGTTGGTGGCGGCGAAAAAATTTTTGCGGCATTGACTTACCCCCTAAATAGTTTCAAACATTTATTCTGTGCAATTTTCGATTGGATGCATTCTGCATACGATATTCCATACTATCATTATAAATGGACCACCCGGTATAACTAAAAAGTGCAAGACTAACATGGGAGATTATCTAAGTGTCCCCTTCCGATTTCCATGAAACTTGGCAGGTGTATAGTGGGGCCCAATGGAAGAAATACGTGTTTTTTTGTTTCAACTAAAAAAAGGTTTAAGGGGGCAAAACCCCTTAAATGTCAAGATGAGGACAAATTGAAGTGAGGATCTGACCCCTGTGTCCCCCTCCGATTTCCATGATACTTGGCAGGTGTGTGTATAAACCGGCCCAAAGGAAGAAATATGTGTTTTTTTGTTTCGGCTAAAAAACTGTTTTAGGGGGCAACCCCCCTCAAATGTCAATATGAGGACAAATTTAAGTGGGCATTTGACCTATGATTGACCCCCTCCGATTTCCATGAAACTTGCCAGGTGTATAGAGGGGCCCAAAGGAAGAAATACGTGTTTTTCTGTTTCAGATAAAAACTGTTTTAGGGTGCAAAATCACCTCAAATGTCAAGATGAGGACAAATTGAAGTAAGGATCTGACCCCTGTGTCCCCCTCCGATTTTCATGAAACTTCGCAGGTGTATAGAGGGGCCCAAGGAAGAAATACGTGTTTTTTTTTCTTTCGGCTAAAAAAACTGTTTTAGGAGGCAGAACCCGCCTCAAATGTCAATATGAAGACAAATTGACGTAGGGATCATCTGACCCCTGTGTCCCCCTCCGATTTCCATGAAATTTGGCAGGTGTATAGATAGATCCTATGCCCCTGTTTCTTCCTATGCCATATTTACGTGGTTTCGGGGTTGGATCCCCACTTCAATTTCTCCTCATCTTGACATTTGAGGGAGGGGGGTTGCCCCCTAAAACAGTTTTTTAGCTGAAACACAAAAACACGTACTTCTTCCTTTGGGCCCCTCCATACACCTGCCAAATTTCATGGAGATCGGAGGGGGAGACTTAGACCTCCCTTGTAAGTGTATTAATTAATTACAAATCGCGCACGCGCGCACACACACTATATATGTGTGTGTATGTATGTATATTATATATATAGATATGTATATGTGCAGGTAACAATATGTTATAAACACATTCTTTCTTTCCAAAGAAGCGCATGTGGGATGGCAAAACGGATCCGGATCCAAAACTTTCGGATCCGGATCCGGATCCGAATCTGAAAATTCCGGATCCGCGGATCCGGATCCGAAAAATTTTAAGATCCGGATTCTTAGGATCCGGAACCAACCGGATCCGGATCTCGGATCCGACGGGATCCGGATCTGGCCATCCCTAGTACTAATTTCACACAATATATATTATTTTAAGAAATCGAAAGGGAAATGGAATTATTATATTATTATTTCTCTTCAGCCAGAATCCTCTAGCTTTGTTTGTGAATTCTGTATTTCTGAGTTAACGCAATAATTTGTTGGGGAAAGGAAAGGAAATCACTTTTCATTCCTTGTTACAGTACAGAAAGGATAAAGGAAATTTTTTAATTAAGAAATATTAATTAACGTCAAATTCTAATTACTGGTGTCTCTAAAAATGTATGTTCTGTTCTTTATATTCTTTCATTAAATTAACAGCATCAAGGATAATGAAAACAGTAATTACTTTGCTTTGAACATGTTTTCTTGCTTTGTTTCAGTGAATGGTATTAATGCTCTTTAGATCTTTCTGTGACACAGTCAGCTTTCAAATTGTGTATCTGCAGTGTTCCGATATTTAGAGTGTACCTAGATTGAAATCTATAATTAAGGCAGTCTCTTAAATAGGACGATGCTTTATTCTACTAAGAGGAACGTGTCCCTTGATCTATATTCCACGTTTTATTTTACCCATTATTGTAATATTCAGTTTCTATACCACCGTAATTTGAAAATTCAAGCTGATATTCTTTTCTCCCTTTTTAAAATATGTTTCAGGTCAATTCGCAACTTATTAGTGTGAGGAAATGGGCAACATTGGCTTGATTTGGATAGTGTCTTGTAACACTGTAAAGCCTTGTTTCCATGTTAATAACACATAAAAATGTTGCCCAAGGCAAAATTTATAGAAAAAAATATTCACTAGAAACGTAACGATTCCACCCTTTAACAGCTTCAGACGAATATTCACAATAAGTTTATTTTAGTGTTTTGCTTTGTCCTGAAGTTGTGCTGAAGTTAACACACTCCTTAAAGTTTCCTGCCTGTAACCTAGCTAAGCTTAACTCGAAAATGAAAATGAGAGGTCCATTACTATACTGTTACATCACAATAATAATTATAACACCATTAAGCCTTGATTCCATGATTATGAAAAACTAAATATGCTGACCAAGGCAGTAATTTATTTTATTAAAAACATAAACTAAACGTAACGTTTCAACCTTCTAGCAAGGTCTTCTTCAGACTCTGTATCAAGTACAAAAGCAACAAGATACAAAAACAGGGTATTATATATACACAAACATTACTCCCTCCAGACTATTTAGAAAGTTGTTTGGAACTTTCTAGTAGGTGACTTTCACTTGCCAACTTTACTTTCACCTAAAAGGCTAAACACAATTACTTCCATATAGAATGTGGTTGGACTTTTAATCTCACGCTCTTTTCCCTTCATTTTTCTTCCTTCTCCTCTCCTCTTTCTCTCTTGTCCTTTCCACTCTTTCTAACATCTTCTTCCATTCTTTGTTTAACTTCAATCCCCCATTCCAGTTCATTGTGTCTTCTTCACCTTTCTTCTCTATTTCCTTGGCTTCCTTCCATTTTCTCACTAGCATTCTCTTCTCCCTTCCTATCTGCTTAGCCTCATCCCACTCTATGTCATGTCCTGTTTCTCTCGTGTGTTTAAATATTGCATTTTTCTCTCTCTTAAGTCGAACATCATCCCTATGTTGTTTGAATCTGTATTTCAGCCTTTTTTTCGTTTCTCCTATGTACACACTCTGACATTCTTTACATTTCACTTCGTAGATAATCCCTTCCTCTTCCTATTCTCTGTTTTCCTTTTTCTTGTTTGCATTCCTCGCTATTCCTAAGATGCTTCTCCCTCCCTTCCGGTAAGTTTTAATTCCCGCTTTCCTAAGCACTTTGCATATATTTTCTGTGGTCTTCCCCATACTCCTTATTCCAAACCTTCTCTCTTTTTCTTTCTCTTCCTCTTTTTCTTTCTCTTCCAATTCTTCCCTGCCCGTTTTCTTCCTTCTTCTGTTTATGTCCAGTCTATCCTGCTTCTCATAGCCATTCTTTTCCAGCTGTTTCCATAGGCTATTTATTTTACCTTATTTTTCACATTCTTTCATGCATACTTTCTTGATTCTGTCCTCCATATTCTTTATAAAATTTATTTTTGTCACCTCACTTACATCACTTCTTTTGTGGCAGAATACCCCTGCTGCACACTTTTTCTGATGCCAAGCGGTTTCAATTTCTTGTCCTCTCTTCCTTTTCATCAATATATCAAGATAGCTTAACTTGTCTTCTTCTTCTATTTCAAGTTCCAATAATATCACTCTTTCTTCATCTTGTATTTCTTTGGCAAAAATGTTAAGCTGCCTCTTTGTTCCCTTCCATATGCCAAAACAATCATCCACATATCTGCAAAACAGAATTATTTTGTCACCTCCTTTTTCTATCACTTTCTTTTCCCATTCATTCATAACCAATTCAGCCAATGCTGGGCTTAGACTGGAACCTATATTTAGTCCTTCACTCATTAACATTATTTTATCTCCCATTATACTGTAACCGTTATTCCAAATGGTTTCCAGCGCCTTCACTACCCTTTCACTATCCCATTCTCCTATAATTTCTTGTCCCATTCTCTTTTTAATAATGTCCAAAACATGTCCCCTCTTGATGCTCGGGAACATAATTTTCACGTCTAAGCTAAACATTGTCGTCTTCATCTCATTTAACTTAAGTCCTTTTATGAGGTCTACTACTTGTTCACTGTTCTTAACTGTTCTGCTTTCTTGCTGTGTTACTAACACGTCAATAACTTTCTTTAATTTCTTTTCTAAGGGTTCCAAAATATTGTTTCTGCAGTTCATTACTGGTCTTAACTTGATCTCCTCTTTGTGTATCTTTGGAAAGCCTTTCAAACTTGGTAGTCTTCCTGTCTCCTTTATGCATTTCTTGAATCCTCTCCTCCTACAGTATTTTATGATTCTTTCTTTTATAGTCTGTTCTTCTCCTGTTCCACAAATCTCCTCATATCCATTTTCTTTTAGGTCTTCAAACTTCCTCTCGTACCATTCTCTTTCCATCACCACAATTGCTCCTCCTTTATCTGCCTACTCTATCACCACATCATCTCTTGTCTTGATTTTCTTCATCCCTTCCCTTTCTTTTTGTCTCAAATTATCTACTTTTCCTTGTTTTCCCATTTCTTTCTTCAGTATGGCTGCTGTTCTTCTATGACAGACATCCAAAATATGTGCGGCCCTACGTCCACATACCCTAAATGTGCCTTCATGGCAAGGTGCTATATGGACAGGGAGCTTAACCTTTAGGCCTACCTGTATATATTGTATTTGTTTCTGTACCCCTTCAATAGTTAAATTAGTAAATTTATTTTTTACATACGTATTTTCGAACCCTCTACTATCCCAATGGCTGAGGGCACCCTAAGAGCTTACTTGTCTCGCCCCCCCCCCCCCCTGCACTGCTGTGTTTTGTGGCTTGTACATCCGGCACTGCTTTAAGTGACCATTGCAGTTCTATAGTAAAATAGCTCTTTTCCAAAGTATTTTGTGTACATTGAGCCATGTGAGGAATATGTATACAGATGGGCGGGATTTATTTGAATTTTCCATTATGCTAGGGCGGTGCAATTGAAAGTTGTGTTCAACTCTTTGTGACTTGTGACGGATGAATTTTCTGGATCACTTCTGATGATACTGTTACAGGCATACAGCTTCCTCCGAAATTTTGAGAAGATAAACATTTTCAAATAAAAGCTATGAAGGACTCGAAAAACACAGAGGGGTAAATGCAAACTCCCTTTAAAATGACCCTCGACTGTCACTTTTCAGTGCCTAAAGTTATAAATATACAAAATTTCTTTTTGTGTATCCCTCCTCCCTAGAAAGCAGCTACGTACTATCCACCATTACAATTCCAGCCAATGGCTCATACTGTTTGTGAAATTAAGCAAAGATGACTGAATGATAGTTGTTTGCTTGTGAACTTTCTTTTAAAGTGTAGTTTTAGTGGATTGAATAAATATCTTACCTAAATTGCAATCTGTGTAGTTCACGGCATTAATTAGTATAACTATACTTTCATTATATTTTGTTTAAGACAGACCTTCTCTTCAGTTGCATATGATTATTAGTTTAATATAAGGTCGACTTCATCCTTAGGACAACACAGAGATCAAGAATAGCTCATATGTCGAGAATAATTCATAACTTCCTAAGTTCTCAATTTTGTAATAGTTCAGACTCCTTCGTTTCCTTAATTAATTTCTTTAGTATACTTGAAGATCCGCAAGCATAAACGTAACTTTGAAGGGGATAAAAGATTGAGAGCACAAATCGCACCCTGGATAGATATTCATTTCCAGTTGTACAAAAAAAGTTGAACATTGAGTGTATGACCGTGTATTCGGCTACGACCGAACGGTCTTTTTCTGCAATGCAAAATCTGAAAATATGGCTAAGGTCAACAATGAGATAATACAGTATTGCACATACACATATATTGCCTGTAGACAAGAAAACTGTAGTAAACCACAAAAAAGGCTTTAGGAAGGTCTGGAGGGGGGAGGAACACATCACTCTTACCCCCAAAGAATATGCTAAGTCATGAAAATCTCAGCCCTACTGATAACTAACAAAAATAATGTATAACTGACATTAAGTCATCATTAGGGCTGAGATGATACTGATGCCAACGGAATGAAATACAAACATGAATATCGGTATAGGTGGGAATCGGTGAGAATATCGGCATCGGTAACGGTATCACTTTAACGTTATCATATTAATCATTAACGAAATTTCAAGGCAAGCCCCTGCTAAAAACCCGATTTCTTCAATTCCTTCATCCAATTCTACAAAGTAGTTTGCAATGTGCATAGTTGTTATGCAATTATAAATTTTCGTCAATTTCAAAATAAGTTCCAAATGTACAAGGCAAAAGTTTAAAAGTTTTAGTATTGTGAAGATTTCATAATGTTAATTTATAAAGTAATTTGTCATGTGAACATAATTTTGTTACGTAAACGTGAACTCACCAATCATGAAATTATTGTTCTAATGCACTAACCTTTATGTGATGATCTAATGGATAAAGCTTGATTGACAGATGTACAGTGGGATCGATGAGTGTTACCGTGCAAATTGTCCAGGACTATTTTCATTCATTTTTGTCTTACATCCTATGTATTTTTAAGTGATGGACTTTTATGTATGTTGGTGCAGAAGTTGTCAACAGCTTGTTTTGAGTTCTCTTTTAATTCTTGAAACTGTTATTGGGTCCATGGTGATGGACAATTTGCATGGTAATAGTCATGGATCCCACTGTACAAAACTTTCTGATGTACACATGGATTCGCCGATCATAATTTATATTGGTGATCACCAGGGCCCGAATTTTAATGACATAAAGAAATTATGTAAAAAAGTTTGTCTTTATTTCAGGGTATGGCGATTAGTACGGCATTCTTCTTATTTCTATAACGTTACAACTGAAATTTCAAGGTGTATGTGAATTTTAAGTATAAAAATTTGCAATAGGTAATGTCGAGCAGCATGTTGCTCTGTTCCTACAACCACGTGGCGATAGAATTTTTGATTTCATTGTTTCAGACATCAAGGCGATAAATGTCAGTTACTGGTTAAAAATGAGTGAGTGAAACGTAAAGCAATTACATTACTTTTTTTGCAATTACGCCAAAAAAGAACAGAAAAAGAAGTAAAACGCAAAAAATGACCGAAAAATGACGTAACATTTGAAAAAATTACAGAAAAATGACGTAGAACTTGAAAAACTACCTACAACTTAAAGGAAAGAAAATATGACGAAAATATTCGCAATAAAATTCACATTTTTCTAATCAGAGGTTCATATTCAAGATTTTAATACTTAAGAGCAATGCATAATACATAAGGAAAAAAATGATGACGTCATCAAAATCCGGGCCCTGGTGATTACTAACCTTCTGGTGATAAGCTGATGGGGGTATATTTACAATTGTAATTCCTCAATATAGAAAGATTTGTTAACCTGAAAGAATATGTAAATTCTCTTCGTATATTTCACAAACCTCGACCATGTATTTTCAGATTATTTACATGTAATGACACAGGATATGATGTCACAAAATTACAAAAGGCAGGGGTTCGAAGCTGAAAGTATAAATATACACCTGCAAATGGTATTCTTGCCCCATCGTATAGCCAGACTCACCATTCACGTGTACAGTAAGAGTCACCCCACTCTTTCCCCCTTAACTGATGCCTCCCGACTGAGCAGGCTTGATTTTTCCTCATGGCTCTGAGCATGCTAGCCAATCAAAATGAGGCAAGACGTCATACAATGATACCAACTCACTTTGTGGGCAGAGGGTTACAGTACATATTATTCTCCACCCAAGCATTATTTTCTGTTCAAGGTATTAATTTATATCCAAATTTAACAACTTTAAAGTACTCAAGCTCAGTCCTCCTGATCTTGTCACCTGGATATATTCAACCGTTAGAAGCACTAAACGTTTTCTGTAAGAGTTTATCCAGTGGTTAAAGTTTCCTTGAATGCCTACCCTGAAGATAGGTTTCAGATTTGGGCCATTGGAGTCTTTGTGTCCCCGCCCACAGGGGCACCGGGAATGAGACTTGAGGGGAACGTAACGTAGTAATAATGCTAATACTAATAACAATAACAATAAAGTGAATATAACCATATCTTCATCACAGTTGAATCTAAGACTAACCAACCCCCTTCAAGGTACGCCACTTTGACTTCATAAGGATGCTCTTTCCTTCCCTCCTGTATCGATGTATGGCTTCTCCCAAAGATTCTTTCCCTCTCTTCTCCCATAACAAGTTTCTCTTTGCTTACCCTTCCGTTCCCGAAGAAAGTTTTTGTATCCCTGCGTCTGCTCTGCCTTTCGTAACTACTCTCCCCCCTTTTAACCTTCCTCATTCATATCTTCTCTTCTCTTCCATCTGCAGAGAAAATCAATGACATCTTGGGGAAGCAGCAATATCAATGTGGGCCTTCGGTCTTTGTGTATTTCATCGAAACTCCCTAAGATGCAGTCAGTGATGGAACATAGCTCTGTATAAAAGAAGGATTTATCGAGTCAAAACCTATCCCATTAATTTAGTAAACTATTTGCACTAATCGTGCCATCAAATAAACAACCTCACAATATTGGTCAAAATATTACTGTAGTTAAAAATATTGTAAAAGTTATATTAATATCACACACGTGCCCACAAATGTAGGTGTTTAAAAGCAAAAGCCTAATTATTATATTCTCTAAAGTTAAAAAAAATATTGTATCGGTTAACATAATAATTACGTATTGTAAGTCTATATCAAGAGAAAGGAGCAGATTCAAAATGTTATTTCCCACAACATTACACGACACAAACATATTCCGCACATAATTGGATAGATTAAGAATGAAGCTTTGTTGTACAACAATTGGTTTCGTTCGTGCTCTAACAATTACGTTTTTTTCTCTTGTTGTGGGTTAATAACGACACCACAGGAAAAGTCGTTTGTGTGCTAAAAGTGTTAACCATTGTGCCAATGCAACGTGAATTCCGCCCTAGATTCAACAAACAGCCGCCTCGTCATGAGAAAATTTCAAACTTGAGAACTTCCTCTATCTAATGATTTGCTTATTACATATGTTATGTATGGTTTGTTGCAAATAACAATTTGAAATCTGCTGTTTCTTTTTGACTAACCCGGTATATCCAAATTGGTTACAGAGATATTTATTTTGATTATAATTAAAATTATTTATTATTAATAAATAAAGAGTAAGAAATAAATTACAACTATTAAAACCGTACTTTCTTTGAGCTGTAAGTTGTACTCCACTCATTGTATTCATACGGGCATGGATGAAACATTAATCAAACAAACGAGTTAATATAATAATGTAATGTTCCTACTAGCTCAAAGTTTCATTTCTATATAACAATTTTCCATCATTTAAATTATACATTGATAACAACTCATAAACGATATATTGATATATCTTTTTATCGTGAAAGCAAAGTCAGTAGAACTTTGACAAATAGAGGGAGCATTATAATGATAAAAAAATCGCGCAATGATGTCCTAATCAACATGCGAGTTCTGTCAATCTGACACAAGCTTCGTCAAAATAGTCTATGATTTAGTGCCTTGGCAGTCATGCGATTAAGCTGTGTATGAAAGGAATTTAAAAAATCAGACTGAAACATTCCTGTCACATTCATCTAATGACGACGTTGAGAATGAATGATGATTAGATGAAACTTTTGATATGATATTGAGAATGTACGAGGGATGATCGAAAAAAAAGTTTACAAAACCTATTATGGCGTATGTGTTGGGCATAGCTGGAAGATCAACACACATTTAATGATAGAGGGCACTCAACCCTAGTCCTCGATGTAATCACCTTTTTTTGACATCATCACATGTCAGATAATGGTGAACAGCCATGTTCTGCTTTAGAGCAGGGAAAAGGTGAAAGTCACTGGGGGCTAGGTCAGGGCTGTAAGTGGGGTGCTCTAGTCGTTCCCAGCGTAAACGCTGAATACACTCAACAGTTTTTGTGCTGAATGGGGTCTGGCATTATCATCCAGAAGAATCACAACACGGCGGAGGAGACCAGGACGTTTTCTTCTGATGGCATCCCGCAACTTTAGAAGTGTCCTGCAATACCTTTCAGCATTCACGGTCTATCCCTGTTCGAAATACTCGATCAGTAGCACACCTGATACGTCCCAGCATATAGTGCACAAAACTTTCCTGGACGAAGCAACCACTTTGAATTTCTTCTTCCGTGGAGAAGATGCATGCTTCCATTCCATGATGCCTGTTTCCTTGACGGAGTGAACAGATGCAATATTGTTTCATCACCAGTCACTACCCGGTGAAGAAAATTATTCCCCTCTGCTGCGTAACACTTTCCTATACTTAAGGACATTAACTACAATATTCTGTACAACACCATATGGTAGTTCCAGCTCAGCTGATATTGAGCGTAATGTTCTTCTTCTGTCCTCACGAATACACTCATCCACACGAGCACAGTTCACGTCAGTGGTTGAGGCACTGGGTCTACCGCTGTGTCCAGGGTTGTCATTAACAATACTGGTCCGTCCTTCTTTGAAGGCACGACACTACTTCGCTACATGTTGCCTTGAAATTGCCCCCTCTCCATACACCTCCACAATCTGCCTATGAATGTCAGCAGGTGTAGTGTTTTTGGCCCACAGGAACCGCACCACTGCCCTCACTTCTACTCTTGACCAATTTTCCAGACGAGTCACCATTTTAAATGTCCGCTTCTCGGGTATACATTGTCAGAATATCGAATCTGGAACATTGGCGCTTCGAAGACACAGGTCTACAGTTCGAACTCTGGTCTATATTCTATCCTCGGAATCTAAGTAGCAAGGCTACGCATAGCGTCAGAAAATAAGATGGGAAACTAGTGGGCAGAACGAAGCAGTACACGCTGTTCATAGGCTGGTAACTCCAGTCGCTTTCCCCCTCCACGCAATCCCGTTCCCTTTCACGTGTTCAATGGTGGTGCCTTCTCGCAGAGTCTTGTTTTCGTTCGCTTGCTACAAAGATAGAGGAACAGAGTTCTTGTCCCATCAGACACTTCATGCATCACAGAATCTGTATTAAGCGAAGTGGTAGAAAAATAATCTGAACCACCGAGTTACTTGTCCTATACCCGAATTCCGTTGATTTGGTATGGCTGGTTCATATCACTTTCCTATTCTTTCACTTTTTGTCTAATCGCGACGATGAGGATGATTGACGATATGATGAAATTGATGAAGAGACACTCACAAACAACACCTATGCCAGGCAGGATTCGAACCCGCGCCCCCTGACGTCTTAACAATATGTACAGTCACCAGCAATAAAAATGGGAGACCAACATCCTGAAATACTGTTTTACATGCAATGCGTTATGTGTGTTGCCTAACTCTACGGCGGTGGTAGAAGCTGCCATCGAAAGTTTGTTATTAAAATCCACTTATTGCCGTACAGTTAGGCAACACATGTTGCGCCTTACAGAAAAGCGAATAGTTCAGGATCTATGAGTCCCATTTGTATTGCCGGTGACTGTACTAACCACTCAGACATGGAGGTCGATTCGAATTTCATTAAAGCTATGAATCTTTTACTATTGTTAGTGTTTATCCTCATTCTTCTGATCCACCAAGTTAAATACAAAAGCGAAGTAAAATACAGTGTGATTCAAAAGTATCTTAACGTTTTCCTTATATCGCTAATAAATGGTTTTCAGGATTGTTTTCCAGCAAGATAGTGCACCGCCTCATTTCGCAAGATTCATTCGGGACTACCATGCTGACACCTTCCCCGATAGATGGATCGTCCGTGGCTCACCAAGACCTTCGGAGGCTAACTCTCAGACCTAACTTTCCTAGACTTTTTATCTGACGTTCATTAAGTCTAGGGTGTTCCAAGTAAATATCTGCTTCATAGAGTAGCTGACACGGCGAATAGCTGCAGCAACAGGTGAGATCACGCCAGCTGTGTTGGAGCACGCGTTCCGGTCTACGCAAGAGAGTTGAGTGGTATGCTTAGATATACAGTGCCACCACGTTGAAATGTACTGATTTCGTCTCCTATTCTAGATTACTTTTCAGCAGCAGTACTGCCAATACTATCAATAAAATGCCTTTTGATTAAAATGTCAAGAGATTTTTGAATCAGCCTGTAGGCAAATACAATAATACAATTATTGCACAGAATTAACGTCAAAGCATTTTAAACTTTTATATATCATCACACTGTAGATCACGAACAAGAAATATATACCTAAGAAAATAAACAGGTGCTTGTAAATATTCAGACATTTCTCTCTTGTTGAGATTTGTTCATTGAAGTTCCTCGTGTTTCTAACGCGCTTCACAATCGCCTCTATAATCTGTCCAGGAAGACAAATGCCCCCAACCTCTCTTTGCACCCTGCGAATCAAAGTTCACTGTTAATTAAGGACAAGTCCATCAAAGGCCACCGCCTCAATGCTTCTGATTACTCACACGAAGTTCATGCGAATAGAAAGGATGACGTCAACAGGTGGAGAGCACTGATGAAATTCGATGCTGAACTTGAGAGCCAATGAAGCTGCAGACGTGTTTGATGTCGACCGAACTGAAATAGACTGACTGGTGCTCTGAAACACGCATCGGAAGGACTGCAACTGCTAGAGTTGAATTTGGAACAAGTTTATGTCGCTTTAGAATATGGGATAAATTTCACTTAGAATTGAAACAGAGAAATTTCCTAGAATTTTGGATTGAAAAAGATTTTCTTATATTAAAGAAGAATGTGTGTAGTGCTAGCAGTGGCACCAACTTAAAGGTTCGTTTGGCCCGAGACCACCCAATAATTTGTCGTGTTATAATAATAATAATATTAATAATAATTATGACTGATAAAATAATATAAATGAGCTGATTAACCCATTTAAATAACTGATACAAACTCTTACTAAAACTAAATATTTCGCACATATTATTTTATTTCAGTAACAGCCATTTATGTTTATTATTAAAAGGATACTGTCTACCTAAAATAATGTTTTCTTTAGTGGGCGACACTATTATGGAAGGAATATGCCCCTCCCTCGATGTAAGTTATAATAGCGAATAAATAAATAAAACGAAGTGTTTCAATAATACTTATTAATTGAAGTATATCAAAAGTTAACTTATAATAATATATAAATATTTTATTTGCTTTGTTCATAAAGATTCTATTTCAAGAAACCAAGAAAACCTAAACCTTGTTCACAAAGACAACAATTTACTATTTATAGCGTTGGAGCGAATAGTTGTATGTGGCACATTGATAATGCAATAGTATGCATATTTCAAGTTATGCAGTGGTTCTTTATATATGGTTATTTAACTTCATATCACTTGATAACCGATTGGTATCCATGATACTGACAAATATGTTTGCAAATATCATCCTCTTAGTAAGTTACAATTTTTAATTTTCGAAGTTTAGCTCCAAACCAATAAAAATTAACATTCTAAAACAGGATCTATGTCATTGGTACATTTATTTATGTAATATTTATGACTATTTCTTCCACCTTTCAAACTTAATCCTAGCTGACATCTACGAGAAACGTACTTACCTGAAGGGGCTCTCACAGGCACATATTTTGTTATTGAATCACTGCTTCCTTGGTTGGTTATATATATATATATATAAGTAGTGTAAAAGTAGCGGTTCAACGCAATACTTTGTAGGTATTTGTAGGTATTTGTAGGTATGCATTTGTAGCCTCTGTTTTTTACCAATCGAATATCAGTTTTTGACATATTTTGACAATTTTTTGTCGATGTTTTTGCGTTTAGTAAAATTTCCCTTTTTTTCCCACTCATACTTGGTAGGTATATCACGATCTTACGTGATATAACTTAACCTATCTTTTTTTTCTTACGATTTTTTAATTTTTTTACGATCCTAAGTGATATAACTTAACCTATCATTTTTTTTATATTTACGCACCAAACTAACCTACAAGGGATTCTGTTTGTTTTAATATTTTAGTCGAGAAAAATAGAGAACATGAAGACGATACCTGAGGAAATAGTTCTAGTGTTTGCTACTAGATGTCGCCACCGGCGATGTGGACGCGGTGTTGCCACACTATGAGGGCCTTCCCAAGGGGCAAAATTTCCTTTTTTGGACCATTTTTTTCCCTTTCACCTAAGCAAATGACATAATAGAATAATAATTAGTTGTGGTAGTAAACTTAGTAGATTATTTTTTTTTTAGTGTGTGGCAATTTTTTTTACGAATTTTTTAAAACTGTTCCGTCACACTCTCGTTCTTCACGTCGTACGCGAAGGACTTCTCTACAATCAGGATGACGCTGCACACGGTATCGGCAGGCAGCGCGTCGTGGAACTCGCAAACGACCTTGATGTTGGTTTGATCGTTGACCACCACCTGCTTCTTTTTTGTGGTATTGATGACGAACATCGGCCTGCGGATTTTGAATTCGCTGGGCGTGTAGTACATGTCCACGCTTCCCTCAGTCACGCGCTTGTAAGCCGTGTAAGCTTCGTAAAGTTTGAGGTAATTGTTTTTGGTCATGTCGAGGTTGTAATTCTCGCGCGGGAACACTTCGTTCCTACTGTTCTTCAGATAAACGTTCTTGATCTTGCAGTCGTCGAATCCACAAACAGATTTTTTCTAAGTCTTACCGTTTCCAAGATAACCCCACTTCCGGTCGCCATTTTGGATTTCCGAGCATAGGTTCTATTCATATTTTACTTACATATAGGCGTACATGACGAATCCACAAACAGATTTTTTCTAAGTCTTACCGTTTCCAAGATAACCCCACTTCCGGTCGCTATTTTGGATTTCCGAGCATAGGTTCTATTCATATTTGACTTACATATAGGCGTACATGACGAATCCACAAACAGATTTTTTCTAAGTCTTACCGTTTCCAAGATAACCCCACTTCCGGTCGCCATTTTGGATTTCCGAGCATAGGTTCTATTCATATTTTTTCTCACATATAGGTGTACATGACGAATCACCAAACAGATTTTTCCTAAGTCTTACCGTTTCCAAGATAACCCCACTTCCGGTCGCCATTTTGGATTTCCGAACATAGGTTCTATTCATATTTTACTTACATATAGGCGTACGTGATGAATCAGCAAACAGATTTTTCCTAAGTCTTACCGTTTCCAAGATAACCCCACTTCCGGTCGCCATTTTGGATTTCCGAACATAGGTTCTATTCATACTTTTTCTCACGTATAGGTGTACGTGATGAATCCCCAAACAGATTTTTCCTAAGTCTTACTGTTTCCAAGATAACCCCACTTCCGGTCGCCATTTTGGATTTCCGAGCATAGGTTCTATTCATACTTTTTCTCACGTATAGGTGTACATGACGAATCACCAAACAGATTTTTTCTAAGTCTTACCGTTTCCAAGATAACCCCACTTCCGGTCGCCATTTTGGATTTCCGAGCATAGGTTCTATTCATACTTTTTCTCACGTATAGGCGTACATGACGAATCCACAAACAGATTTTTCCTAAGTCTTACTGTTTCCAAGATAACCCCACTTCCGGTCGCCATTTTGGATTTCCGAGCATAGGTTCTATTCATACTTTTTCTCACATATACGCGTACATGACGAATCCGCAAACAGATTTTTCCTAAGTCTTACTGTTTCCAAGATAACCCCACTTCCGGTCGCTATTTTGGATTTCCGATCATAGGTTCTATTCATACTTTTTCTCACATATAGGTGTACATGATGAATCACCAAACAGATTTTTCCTAAGTCATGAATTGGAGGGTTCTATGACAACCTATATTAATTCTCGTAAGAGAACAGAAAACACACACAAAAAAAAAAAAAACAAAAAAAAAAAAAAAACAATACTGTGGTCACTACAACAAATAGTCTTCTTCAACCCCAATCCAACAACCCAAAAATCATCATCCTAACTAGAACCATGTAACTATCTGCCATCTGTTAGAGGTTTTGTGAACTAAGTGGTGCTTTGTTTGTGTGTAAAAAAAAATGCAATGCTTTTTGCACTTGGTTATCATCACCTAACATGTTATTAATTGTTTTTTAAAATTAATTACAACTGAAAACTAATAATTAATATTATCTAAAGTTACTAATTAATATTATACAAGTAATTGATATATTTTTTTTGTTCTTGTTGCTAGTGTTGGGTAATTATAGTTGTTGCAAAATATTAGCTCTCGCGTATGACAGTTTCTGAGTTTTGTTGGGTATATATAGACGAATCGAAATTTTACTTGTTATGTTAAATTGTATGTTAGGGTACATGGTAGGAGAAATCATTGTATATTAGAGCGCTCTTTTAATGATTTGCCTATAACTGCATACAGGCAGCCGTAAATTTAGCATAAAATATCCTGATCCTGTTTCTTCTAGCATGTGCGACGTTTGTTGTGGTGGGATTATTGGGGGAAATGTGATTCTCCCATGATGTCATCTGACTTACTAGCATATGCGATACGAAGAACAGGTGTGTATGTGGCTTACTAGGATTAGGCTCATGGTAATGAGGTCCTAGTAGCTGAAACGTTGTCGGGGTATTTTGCAAAAAATTTCCTTAAACAGTTAACAAATATAATATATATTTTTTAAATTCAGACATTAGATGGATTTTACAAATATATTTAAAAAAAATAGGTTAGGTAATTGTGGCTTCTACAGCTCGCCAAGCATGGTGCTCTTGCATAAGCTCTTATCAGTCTGTAAGTCAGCAACAAGCAACCTGCGCTAGAGGTAGATGCTCTTGACATTATGAAAAATAAAAGCTTGAGTAAATTTAGCTAGTTTTCGAGTATTTTTTTTTGTGTGTGTTTTTCTGATTAGTTAAAAAATACGTAATGTGATGACTCATATCTTCTGATTGCGCGACAAGATATTACGTAACATTGTGATGACTCATATCTAATGCCCTTTGTTGTATTAACTATAAGGGAGTAAACTATTACACAACATATTGCAACAAGTTATGACGTAATGTGATGAGTCATATCTAACGTGGCGTCTTCTGATTGGTTAATTATTACAGGTGTTTTCAATACGGTCCGCGCTTTTATTATAAAAGACGGCATACACTGCAGATCAGTCAGTCTCGTGAGAGCAGCTGAAGAGTACGGACGTCCTGTTGCAGCGCTCCTCGTTTTTGTAAAAAAAATAGGTATTTAACTTTCTTTGAAGCTACATACCATCTATTATTTCAAGTTCAAAGGTGTTTCACGTGGTTTTTCATAGTAATTTCGACCAGATTGAATTTTGACGTGATCGTGCATTTTCTATTTCACCTCAAGAAATTCTATATAAATAACATACCTGAAAATTGTATCGCTATATACTAGACTTTTTGATTTCTGTGATTTTCGAAAAAGCAATGGCATCCACCACCAGTTTCAATCGTAAAAATGATAAAACTGAATGTGTTACTTGTAGAAAGCTAATCTCAAGGAACAATTTATCGGTACACAGGGCAAGATGTAGCGAAACAGCTTCGAGTTTAAATCGTTCGTTACCTTCTAAGCCTTGTGCTCGATGCGGAAAAATGATTAGCATTGCAAATTTAAGTAAACACCTCAAAATTTGCAAACCATCGACCGGACAAGCATCGAAAAGGAAAATCGATGATTCAGAAACGGAAGCTTCCACTTCCAAGCAAATTAAATTATCCAATGAATGCAAACCAATTAGATCTGCATTCAACGACCAACTCCAGGATTTCTCATTTAAGTCAGAACCAGGCCGTGACATTCTTAGTTTCTTGGATGAAACGAAAACATCTGTACTAAATATTTTAAAAGATAAACTTGGAAACTACTCTATAAAAGTATACGTTGTTCTGTTTTCTGAATACGAGAAAGTTGATGGCACAACGAGTATTTTTTATCATCGTACAAAAAACCAGACACTTTATTTTGCTGACGTCGAAAATTTGGACAACTTCTATTATAAAGTTTCCAATGAGCTGGTTAAGAAACACGACGATTTCGAGGCTAAAGGGTCGGGATGGTCTCTATGTGGAAGTCCTCACACGTTAACTGTTTACGTGAACCAATTCTCGCCTCTTCGTGCATCTAGCTACGTTCCTCTTCCACCGAACATTCAACACAAGAGGGCTGTGTTAAATATACAGAACAGCGATGACAAGTGTTTCCTTTGGTGTGTGTTGGCTGCACTGCATCCTGTTCATTGGTCAAATCATCCAGAACAGGTTTCTAATTACAAACAATACGAGACCGACTTTCAAAGTGTAATGTCTGACATTGAATACCCGGTGACATTGTCGGATATAACAAAGTTCGAAAATCGTGCAGGAAAACGCATCGCTATTAATGTATATTCCTTCACGTCAGATAAATATCTCGTGCATCCCGTCAGGATAAGCGATATCGACGATGACGATGCTCGTGTGATTAATCTTCTTCTAATTTCAAACGAGGATGTCTATCATTACACGCTAATTCGTTCAATGTCTCGATTACTACGAAGCCAAACTACCAAGTATGAACATTGCATCGAAGTTTGTCCGAGATGCCTAACCACGTTCGACGATAAAAAACAACTCAATTATCGAAAATACAGCGGACGTCAAATTGCTATCGATAAACTTGTCGAACATAAAATTTATTGCGGCAACAACAGACCGGCTAGAATGTTGATGCCCGAAACGAACGAAGTGGAAGAATTCAAAATGCACAAAGCGTTGTTGGAACATCCGGCCATCATCGTCGCTGATTTTGAGGCGTTCCTCAAACCACTCTCATACTGCGAACCGGATCCTGAAATTTCCTCAACAACGCCGTACCAGCTTCATCAACCTAATAGTTTCGGCTATGTTGTTGTGCGACGTGATAAAATAAATGAAGCATATATATACCGCGGACCAAATGTAATCGAACACTTCCTGGAAAAAATGGTGGAGGAGGTTGAGGTAATTGGTAGCGTACTGCTTACATCAAAACCGATGGCACCTTTAACTGAAAATGAACTTCAAAATTACAATTCCACTGAGGTGTGTCCGGTATGTGATCAAAGTTTCACTGATGAGAACAAAAAAATATTCCACCACGATCATTTCAGCGGAAACTACATAGGTGGAATTTGCAACACGTGCAATCTTAAAATCCAGAAACCTAAATTCATCCCCATATTCTTTCACAACGGAAGCGGATATGATTTTCACCACCTGGTGAGACATCTTGGCTACGATCCGAAACGTATAGGTGTCTTGGCCGAGAATGAGGAACGCTACATTAGTCTCAGCAAGCAAGTGTCGATTCCGGGAACGAAAAATACAATCGAGATGCGCTTCCTGGATTCGTATAGATTTCTCTCTGCAAGTCTGGATGCTTTAGCGAACAAACTCACCGACGATCAATTCAAAATAACTAGAGCTAGTTTTCCCAACGTAGACATAGAACTCGTTAGACGTAAAGGGATTTATCCTTACGAATACGTTAGTGATGGTTCTAAATTTAACGACGACGCTCTCCCACTTCCAAGAGAATTTTACAGCAGGCTCAGAGAGAAAGGAATCACGGACGAAGAATACGAACACGCGCAACTCATGTGGGAGAAATTAGAATGTAGGACACTCGGAGACTACCACGACGCATACTTAAAATTAGACGTGACGATACTCGCGGATGTTTTTCAAGCGTTCAGGAAAACGGCAACGAATATTTATAAATTAGATCCAGCGTATTTCTACAGTCTACCGGGATTAGCGTGGTCGGCAATGTTATTCCAGACAAAGGTCAAGCTGGAACTGATATCGGACGTTGACATGTTACTTTTCATCGAAAGAGGGATACGAGGTGGAATGGTGCAATGCGTACAGAGACATGCAAAAACTAATAACGTACACATGAAAGAAGATTACGATTCAAATCGAGCATCGAATTACATCTTCTACGCCGACGTTAATAATCTCTACGGACATGCCATGGTTCAGAAACTTCCTTACGGGGGATTCGAATGGTTAGATCCCACTTCGATAGACATTATTCATTTCGACGATAGCGAGTGTGGTTTCTTCGCAGAGGTAGATCTCCAATTCTCCGACCATCTGCACGACACGTTTTCGGATTTGCCTCCGACTCCCGAAATCAAATGTCCACCCGACTCGGTTCAAGACAAGCTTTTGTTAAGATTGGACCCTAAACAGAGATACGTCGTCCACTACAAGAATCTCCGGTTTTTGATTGGGAAGGGTGTTCAGATAGTAAATGTTAGAAGAATACTAAAGTTTAAACATTCCACGTGGTTAAGACCTTACATAGAAACTAACACACAACATAGAACAGCTGCCACTTCCGATTTAGACAAGGACTTTTTTAAATTAATGAACAATGCGGTGTACGGAAAGACCATGGAGAATGTTAGAAAGCACGTAGACGTGAAATTAATTTCCGATAAGAATAAATGTCGGAAGTGGATAGCCGATCCTAGATTCAAGTCGAGAAAAATTTACAACGAGAATTTGGCACTTTTCAATCTAGATATAAAATTGATGAAATTCAGAAAACCAATTTACGTTGGCGCAACGGTTCTCGACTTGTCGAAACTTTACATGTTCGAATTTCATTACGACGTGATGAAACCCTTCTACAATGATAAAATATCACTTTTGTACACGGATACCGACAGCTTCATTTACAGCATACAAACACCTAACCTCTATGAAGACATAAAAAATCCTTCCATGCTTGAGTATTTCGATACTTCTGCGTATCCTCAACCCAACAGATTTGGAATTCCATCTCGTAACAAAAAAGTCCTAGGTAAACTGAAAGATGAATGTAACGGTGATATTATTGTCGAGTTCGCGGGTTTGCGTTCGAAGATGTATGCCATGAGAACAGAGAGTAGCGTCACGAAGAAAGCAAAAGGTGTGGGCAAAAATACGGTGGAGAACAAACTCACCTTCCACGATTACATCGATTGCCTTTACTCACAATCGACGATACTAAGTATAGAACAAAGAATCCAAAGTGTAGACCACGTGATTACAACAAACGAAGTTAGGAAAGTAGCATTAGATCCGCATGACGATAAAAGATGTATTTTGTCTTGTGGAATCCACACGTTGCCTTGGGGACACTATCGTTTAGAAATTAGTAAAAATTGTAGGCAATGCAAATGAAAAAAACAAAAAAAAAAAAACTTAAATAACTATAAAATAAAAAAAAACTTTAACTGTCTCAAATTATCACATACACAATAAATAACTAGCAAGGACAATGAATCTCTTTGGTTTCCGAAAGCAAACAATGGAGACTGTACACCGCACGGCAGATCATGAATTTCTACCTTCCATGTTATCTGAACTCAACGGTCTGTTGATCAATCAATTTTCGGAACGTTGCTCTTCTTGCTGGAACAGTGACGATTTCGGATTCGCGACGATCGACATGACGAGGAAACTCAACGACGGAAAATACAGAAACAAAATCAACGACTTTCTAAACGTTGCAACGTTGTGAGAAACGTTTCTCACAACGTTGCAACGTTTAGAAAGTCGTTGATTTTGTTTCTGTATTTTCCGTCGTTGAGTTTCCTCGTCATGTCGATCGTCGCGAATCCGAAATCGTCACTGTTCCAGCAAGAAGAGCAACGTTCCGAAAATTGATTGATCAACAGACCGTTGAGTTAAGATAACATGGAAGGTAGAAATTCATGATCTGCCGTGCGGTGTACAGTCTCCATTGTTTGCTTTCGGAAACCAAAGAGATTCATTGTCCTTGCTAGTTATTTATTGTGTATGTGATAATTTGAGACAGTTAAAGTTTTTTTTTATTTTATAGTTATTTAAGTTTTTTTTTTTTTGTTTTTTTCATTTGCATTGCCTACAATTTTTACTAATTTCTAAACGATAGTGTCCCCAAGGCAACGTGTGGATTCCACAAGACAAAATACATCTTTTATCGTCATGCGGATCTAATGCTACTTTCCTAACTTCGTTTGTTGTAATCACGTGGTCTACACTTTGGATTCTTTGTTCTATACTTAGTATCGTCGATTGTGAGTAAAGGCAATCGATGTAATCGTGGAAGGTGAGTTTGTTCTCCACCGTATTTTTGCCCACACCTTTTGCTTTCTTCGTGACGCTACTCTCTGTTCTCATGGCATACATCTTCGAACGCAAACCCGCGAACTCGACAATAATATCACCGTTACATTCATCTTTCAGTTTACCTAGGACTTTTTTGTTACGAGATGGAATTCCAAATCTGTTGGGTTGAGGATACGCAGAAGTATCGAAATACTCAAGCATGGAAGGATTTTTTATGTCTTCATAGAGGTTAGGTGTTTGTATGCTGTAAATGAAGCTGTCGGTATCCGTGTACAAAAGTGATATTTTATCATTGTAGAAGGGTTTCATCACGTCGTAATGAAATTCGAACATGTAAAGTTTCGACAAGTCGAGAACCGTTGCGCCAACGTAAATTGGTTTTCTGAATTTCATCAATTTTATATCTAGATTGAAAAGTGCCAAATTCTCGTTGTAAATTTTTCTCGACTTGAATCTAGGATCGGCTATCCACTTCCGACATTTATTCTTATCGGAAATTAATTTCACGTCTACGTGCTTTCTAACATTCTCCATGGTCTTTCCGTACACCGCATTGTTCATTAATTTAAAAAAGTCCTTGTCTAAATCGGAAGTGGCAGCTGTTCTATGTTGTGTGTTAGTTTCTATGTAAGGTCTTAACCACGTGGAATGTTTAAACTTTAGTATTCTTCTAACATTTACTATCTGAACACCCTTCCCAATCAAAAACCGGAGATTCTTGTAGTGGACGACGTATCTCTGTTTAGGGTCCAATCTTAACAAAAGCTTGTCTTGAACCGAGTCGGGTGGACATTTGATTTCGGGAGTCGGAGGCAAATCCGAAAACGTGTCGTGCAGATGGTCGGAGAATTGGAGATCTACCTCTGCGAAGAAACCACACTCGCTATCGTCGAAATGAATAATGTCTATCGAAGTGGGATCTAACCATTCGAATCCCCCGTAAGGAAGTTTCTGAACCATGGCATGTCCGTAGAGATTATTAACGTCGGCGTAGAAGATGTAATTCGATGCTCGATTTGAATCGTAATCTTCTTTCATGTGTACGTTATTAGCTTTTGCATGTCTCTGTACGCATTGCACCATTCCACCTCGTATCCCTCTTTCGATGAAAAGTAACATGTCAACGTCCGATATCAGTTCCAGCTTGACCTTTGTCTGGAATAACATTGCCGACCACGCTAATCCCGGTAGACTGTAGAAATACGCTGGATCTAATTTATAAATATTCGTTGCCGTTTTCCTGAACGCTTGAAAAACATCCGCGAGTATCGTCACGTCTAATTTTAAGTATGCGTCGTGGTAGTCTCCGAGTGTCCTACATTCTAATTTCTCCCACATGAGTTGCGCGTGTTCGTATTCTTCGTCCGTGATTCCTTTCTCTCTGAGCCTGCTGTAAAATTCTCTTGGAAGTGGGAGAGCGTCGTCGTTAAATTTAGAACCATCACTAACGTATTCGTAAGGATAAATCCCTTTACGTCTAACGAGTTCTATGTCTACGTTGGGAAAACTAGCTCTAGTTATTTTGAATTGATCGTCGGTGAGTTTGTTCGCTAAAGCATCCAGACTTGCAGAGAGAAATCTATACGAATCCAGGAAGCGCATCTCGATTGTATTTTTCGTTCCCGGAATCGACACTTGCTTGCTGAGACTAATGTAGCGTTCCTCATTCTCGGCCAAGACACCTATACGTTTCGGATCGTAGCCAAGATGTCTCACCAGGTGGTGAAAATCATATCCGCTTCCGTTGTGAAAGAATATGGGGATGAATTTAGGTTTCTGGATTTTAAGATTGCACGTGTTGCAAATTCCACCTATGTAGTTTCCGCTGAAATGATCGTGGTGGAATATTTTTTTGTTCTCATCAGTGAAACTTTGATCACATACCGGACACACCTCAGTGGAATTGTAATTTTGAAGTTCATTTTCAGTTAAAGGTGCCATCGGTTTTGATGTAAGCAGTACGCTACCAATTACCTCAACCTCCTCCACCATTTTTTCCAGGAAGTGTTCGATTACATTTGGTCCGCGGTATATATATGCTTCATTTATTTTATCACGTCGCACAACAACATAGCCGAAACTATTAGGTTGATGAAGCTGGTACGGCGTTGTTGAGGAAATTTCAGGATCCGGTTCGCAGTATGAGAGTGGTTTGAGGAACGCCTCAAAATCAGCGACGATGATGGCCGGATGTTCCAACAACGCTTTGTGCATTTTGAATTCTTCCACTTCGTTCGTTTCGGGCATCAACATTCTAGCCGGTCTGTTGTTGCCGCAATAAATTTTATGTTCGACAAGTTTATCGATAGCAATTTGACGTCCGCTGTATTTTCGATAATTGAGTTGTTTTTTATCGTCGAACGTGGTTAGGCATCTCGGACAAACTTCGATGCAATGTTCATACTTGGTAGTTTGGCTTCGTAGTAATCGAGACATTGAACGAATTAGCGTGTAATGATAGACATCCTCGTTTGAAATTAGAAGAAGATTAATCACACGAGCATCGTCATCGTCGATATCGCTTATCCTGACGGGATGCACGAGATATTTATCTGACGTGAAGGAATATACATTAATAGCGATGCGTTTTCCTGCACGATTTTCGAACTTTGTTATATCCGACAATGTCACCGGGTATTCAATGTCAGACATTACACTTTGAAAGTCGGTCTCGTATTGTTTGTAATTAGAAACCTGTTCTGGATGATTTGACCAATGAACAGGATGCAGTGCAGCCAACACACACCAAAGGAAACACTTGTCATCGCTGTTCTGTATATTTAACACAGCCCTCTTGTGTTGAATGTTCGGTGGAAGAGGAACGTAGCTAGATGCACGAAGAGGCGAGAATTGGTTCACGTAACCAGTTAACGTGTGAGGACTTCCACATAGAGACCATCCCGACCCTTTAGCCTCGAAATCGTCGTGTTTCTTAACCAGCTCATTGGAAACTTTATAATAGAAGTTGTCCAAATTTTCGACGTCAGCAAAATAAAGTGTCTGGTTTTTTGTACGATGATAAAAAATACTCGTTGTGCCATCAACTTTCTCGTATTCAGAAAACAGAACAACGTATACTTTTATAGAGTAGTTTCCAAGTTTATCTTTTAAAATATTTAGTACAGATGTTTTCGTTTCATCCAAGAAACTAAGAATGTCACGGCCTGGTTCTGACTTAAATGAGAAATCCTGGAGTTGGTCGTTGAATGCAGATCTAATTGGTTTGCATTCATTGGATAATTTAATTTGCTTGGAAGTGGAAGCTTCCGTTTCTGAATCATCGATTTTCCTTTTCGATGCTTGTCCGGTCGATGGTTTGCAAATTTTGAGGTGTTTACTTAAATTTGCAATGCTAATCATTTTTCCGCATCGAGCACAAGGCTTAGAAGGTAACGAACGATTTAAACTCGAAGCTGTTTCGCTACATCTTGCCCTGTGTACCGATAAATTGTTCCTTGAGATTAGCTTTCTACAAGTAACACATTCAGTTTTATCATTTTTACGATTGAAACTGGTGGTGGATGCCATTGCTTTTTCGAAAATCACAGAAATCAAAAAGTCTAGTATATAGCGATACAATTTTCAGGTATGTTATTTATATAGAATTTCTTGAGGTGAAATAGAAAATGCACGATCACGTCAAAATTCAATCTGGTCGAAATTACTATGAAAAACCACGTGAAACACCTTTGAACTTGAAATAATAGATGGTATGTAGCTTCAAAGAAAGTTAAATACCTATTTTTTTTACAAAAACGAGGAGCGCTGCAACAGGACGTCCGTACTCTTCAGCTGCTCTCACGAGACTGACTGATCTGCAGTGTATGCCGTCTTTTATAATAAAAGCGCGGACCGTATTGAAAACACCTGTAATAATTAACCAATCAGAAGACGCCACGTTAGATATGACTCATCACATTACGTCATAACTTGTTGCAATATGTTGTGTAATAGTTTACTCCCTTATAGTTAATACAACAAAGGGCATTAGATATGAGTCATCACAATGTTACGTAATATCTTGTCGCGCAATCAGAAGATATGAGTCATCACATTACGTATTTTTTAACTAATCAGAAAAACACACACAAAAAAAAATACTCAAAAACTAGCTAAATTTACTCAAGCTTTTATTTTTCATAATGTCAAGAGCATCTACCTCTAGCGCAGGTTGCTTGTTGCTGACTTACAGACTGATAAGAGCTTATGCAAGAGCACCATGCTTGGCGAGCTGTAGAAGCCACAATTACCTAACCTATTTTTTTTAAATATATTTGTAAAATCCATCTAATGTCTGAATTTAAAAAATATATATTATATTTGTTAACTGTTTAAGGAAATTTTTTGCAAAATACCCCGACAACGTTTCAGCTACTAGGACCTCATTACCATGAGCCTAATCCTAGTAAGCCACATACACACCTGTTCTTCGTATCGCATATGCTAGTAAGTCAGATGACATCATGGGAGAATCACATTTCCCCCAATAATCCCACCACAACAAACGTCGCACATGCTAGAAGAAACAGGATCAGGATATTTTATGCTAAATTTACGGCTGCCTGTATGCAGTTATAGGCAAATCATTAAAAGAGCGCTCTAATATACAATGATTTCTCCTACCATGTACCCTAACATACAATTTAACATAACAAGTAAAATTTCGATTCGTCTATATATACCCAACAAAACTCAGAAACTGTCATACGCGAGAGCTAATATTTTGCAACAACTATAATTACCCAACACTAGCAACAAGAACAAAAAAAATATATCAATTACTTGTATAATATTAATTAGTAACTTTAGATAATATTAATTATTAGTTTTCAGTTGTAATTAATTTTAAAAAACAATTAATAACATGTTAGGTGATGATAACCAAGTGCAAAAAGCATTGCATTTTTTTTTACACACAAACAAAGCACCACTTAGTTCACAAAACCTCTAACAGATGGCAGATAGTTACATGGTTCTAGTTAGGATGATGATTTTTGGGTTGTTGGATTGGGGTTGAAGAAGACTATTTGTTGTAGTGACCACAGTATTGTTTTTTTTTTTTTTTTTTTTTTTTTTTTTTGTGTGTGTTTTCTGTTCTCTTACGAGAATTAATATAGGTTGTCATAGAACCCTCCAATTCATGACTTAGGAAAAATCTGTTTGGTGATTCATCATGTACACCTATATGTGAGAAAAAGTATGAATAGAACCTATGATCGGAAATCCAAAATAGCGACCGGAAGTGGGGTTATCTTGGAAACAGTAAGACTTAGGAAAAATCTGTTTGCGGATTCGTCATGTACGCGTATATGTGAGAAAAAGTATGAATAGAACCTATGCTCGGAAATCCAAAATGGCGACCGGAAGTGGGGTTATCTTGGAAACAGTAAGACTTAGGAAAAATCTGTTTGTGGATTCGTCATGTACGCCTATACGTGAGAAAAAGTATGAATAGAACCTATGCTCGGAAATCCAAAATGGCGACCGGAAGTGGGGTTATCTTGGAAACGGTAAGACTTAGAAAAAATCTGTTTGGTGATTCGTCATGTACACCTATACGTGAGAAAAAGTATGAATAGAACCTATGCTCGGAAATCCAAAATGGCGACCGGAAGTGGGGTTATCTTGGAAACAGTAAGACTTAGGAAAAATCTGTTTGGGGATTCATCACGTACACCTATACGTGAGAAAAAGTATGAATAGAACCTATGTTCGGAAATCCAAAATGGCGACCGGAAGTGGGGTTATCTTGGAAACGGTAAGACTTAGGAAAAATCTGTTTGCTGATTCATCACGTACGCCTATATGTAAGTAAAATATGAATAGAACCTATGTTCGGAAATCCAAAATGGCGACCGGAAGTGGGGTTATCTTGGAAACGGTAAGACTTAGGAAAAATCTGTTTGGTGATTCGTCATGTACACCTATATGTGAGAAAAAATATGAATAGAACCTATGCTCGGAAATCCAAAATGGCGACCGGAAGTGGGGTTATCTTGGAAACGGTAAGACTTAGAAAAAATCTGTTTGTGGATTCGTCATGTACGCCTATATGTAAGTCAAATATGAATAGAACCTATGCTCGGAAATCCAAAATAGCGACCGGAAGTGGGGTTATCTTGGAAACGGTAAGACTTAGAAAAAATCTGTTTGTGGATTCGTCATGTACGCCTATATGTAAGTAAAATATGAATAGAACCTATGCTCGGAAATCCAAAATGGCGACCGGAAGTGGGGTTATCTTGGAAACGGTAAGACTTAGAAAAAATCTGTTTGTGGATTCGACGACTGCAAGATCAAGAACGTTTATCTGAAGAACAGTAGGAACGAAGTGTTCCCGCGCGAGAATTACAACCTCGACATGACCAAAAACAATTACCTCAAACTTTACGAAGCTTACACGGCTTACAAGCGCGTGACTGAGGGAAGCGTGGACATGTACTACACGCCCAGCGAATTCAAAATCCGCAGGCCGATGTTCGTCATCAATACCACAAAAAAGAAGCAGGTGGTGGTCAACGATCAAACCAACATCAAGGTCGTTTGCGAGTTCCACGACGCGCTGCCTGCCGATACCGTGTGCAGCGTCATCCTGATTGTAGAGAAGTCCTTCGCGTACGACGTGAAGAACGAGAGTGTGACGGAACAGTTTTAAAAAATTCGTAAAAAAAATTGCCACACACTAAAAAAAAATAATCTACTAAGTTTACTACCACAACTAATTATTATTCTATTATGTCATTTGCTTAGGTGAAAGGGAAAAAAATGGTCCAAAAAAGGAAATTTTGCCCCTTGGGAAGGCCCTCATAGTGTGGCAACACCGCGTCCACATCGCCGGTGGCGACATCTAGTAGCAAACACTAGAACTATTTCCTCAGGTATCGTCTTCATGTTCTCTATTTTTCTCGACTAAAATATTAAAACAAACAGAATCCCTTGTAGGTTAGTTTGGTGCGTAAATATAAAAAAAATGATAGGTTAAGTTATATCACTTAGGATCGTAAAAAAATTAAAAAATCGTAAGAAAAAAAAGATAGGTTAAGTTATATCACGTAAGATCGTGATATACCTACCAAGTATGAGTGGGAAAAAAAGGGAAATTTTACTAAACGCAAAAACATCGACAAAAAATTGTCAAAATATGTCAAAAACTGATATTCGATTGGTAAAAAACAGAGGCTACAAATGCATACCTACAAATACCTACAAATACCTACAAAGTATTGCGTTGAACCGCTACTTTTACACTACTTATATAGTTATTTATTAATTATAATAATTACAAAAGTTACCATCATTAAAAAATAACAATAACCAATTATTGCATGAGTGCCACACACATATTTTAATATTCACTCAAACTCACAAAAACATAATAATTTTTCATTAGTGTTTTTTTTAATATGGAGGTGCAATTGTTTTTTTAATGATAATAATTACAATAATTATCATAATTACCAGCCAATTATAAACTGCCACTGGTGTGAGTGTCAGGAATTCAAAGATGGCGCTTGATAAGCTCACTAAGAGCATTTTGCCTCCAATTTATAGTACATTTATGTTTAAAGGAACAAAAGTAATACAGATATATTGGGAACAACCTAGCAAACAAAGGCATTTATTTCCAATTTTGTAGAAAAACAACCGTTTAAAAATGAAACTAATTTAGTAGGTGGTCCTGACACCTCCCCCTGGGTAAGGTAGGGTTCTAAATCACTTCAGAAAAAGAGTAAAAGGAACATGTGCTCACTGAATCACGCCATCTAAGAAATTAATTTAGAAATTTCGGTGATTTTTCTCCACTTCTGTGTCTTGGCAACAATGAGCATGTTGAAACCGGCCGACGTGGCGTCGTGGTTAGCAGCGGCGGCGCCAGCAGGAACCATCTAGGGGTGCTGAGGGGGTGCGGAATGAAATTTAGTGGGTAGGATGCTGAAAAAAAGAAAATCATGAAAACCTGCATGTAACCTTTCAAAACTAGTGAGGGGGGGGGGGAGGGGGGCAAGTTTACTTTCCGTTGGTAGATAAGATTTCACATAGTGCGTAGGATAAATACCAAAAAGCGGGGGGCAACTACAACCCTAATCGCCTTCACTGATTAACATAAATTACTGACTGAAATGGAATTATATGTGTGAAATATATAGGTATAACTTTTGATTGACATCCATTTTCAAGGGAAGCTGTGCCTCCCCCCGTTTGGCCTCCCCCTTGACGTGCATGATACAAGTTGCAGTCTTATTAAACTATGTAGTGAAATACAAAATTAAATTATCCTGGCCTTTAAAAACACATCTTTTTAACATTTTCAATGTAACCAATGGAGTTACAAAATACGATAGGTCACACTAAAAGTTTTTAGACACGCGCAAGTAAAACACTGGAGGCCAAAAGTATGAATGCTATAATTTTTCAAAGTATTCTCCATGACAGTTGATACACTTGTTCATCCGCTCAAGTGTGAAAGCACTGGGACCACACATCTGCAGGCACCTCTTGAATGCACTAAACGAAGGCGGTTACTGCGTCCTCGGGAGTAGGAAATGAAGAACCTCGTAATGTATCCTTGATTTTAGGGAACAGGAAGAAATCACAAGGGGCGAGGTCGGAACTGTAAGGAGGATGAGTCATTTCTTCGATGTTGGAGGCTTTGAAGAATTCAATTGTTCGTACTGCTGTATGGCTGCGCGCATTGTCTTGATGCACAATAATGCGACTTCGTGGGCGTTTTTCACGAACTTTCCGTACGATCTCCGGTAAAAAAAAATCGTAGTGTACCATTCAGCATTAACGGTCCGACGTCCCTGTAGCGGCACTGTTGCAATATGGCCCGTCCGACTGAAGAAAGTGGCAACTATTTGTTTGACAACACTTTGTCCCTTCCTGACTTTTGTTGGTGGGTCTTCATCCGGGAAGATCCACTGCGTCGACTGTCGTTTGCTCTCGGGTTCATAACAGTACACCCAAGTTTCGTCACCTGTTACGAAGTCATACACTGCATTTGATTGTCCTTGGTTAAATTTGTCCAGCATTTTCATGCACCATGTGACCCGTGCCTGCTTTTGCTCCTGAGTAAGATGGAGTGGGATCCATCTGGCACAGAGCTTCCTGACACCAAGGCGGTCATGCAGGATCGTTTGAACCTAACTCATACCAATACCCAGTGTTGCACTAATAACTGCATATGTCACCCGGTTATCCTCCTCTACGTATCATGCGACTCACTCTGTCGACGTTTTCTTGAGAAGTTGCTGTCACAGGACGACCATCACGTAATTCATCACTGAGTTTCTGACGTCCAAGTCGAAATTCTAAAAACAAATTAAACACAGTCGCACGGCATGGGGTTTTCTCCTGAAATGCATTTCGGAGCCTTTCATAACATTGCTGCTGCGTTAAACCTGCTCGAAAATCGTAAAAAATGATTGCTCTGAAGTGCTCCCGTGTTAAATCCATTTTACTGTACACACACGACAATAATTGACTAATTTCTGGCACACAACAATTAACAACTATAAATTCTGCAGCATTATCACACTTCACAGACTACTAACTTCAACATATCCTACAGACAATGTATTGCTGCAATCAGTGTTGCCGCATCTAAAAACTTTTAGTGTCATGTACCTTCAGGACAAAACGTGAAGTGCACAGGAACTTCTTCTTCGATAAAATCCCTTCTGCAGCACTATCCTCAATAACGTACTTTATTTTTTTTTCTAACAGTTTCTGAGAAAGCCTGAAATGGTACGTTTACTAGACATGTTACGTGGAACTAATACATAGAACGTTTTAACAAGAAAACTACCCTTCACGTTGCAACTCGCATTAAATACTCCCTGAGGCGCCTTGGATGGCTTACGCGAACGTTCTAATATTTTCACTGAAATGACACTTATCCCAATGTGCTCCTTTAGTACTTTTTACGTGTAAAATGTTCCTGAATTTGACCACACTAACTGAGCGTTGCAAGTGTTAGATAGGCCTACATTCTGACTTGGTTTCCGGGGATAGAATTTTGAAACACTAAGGGCGCTTTGAAACGAAAAAGTTTGGAAACCCTTGCTATACCACAAATTGACCACATAAGGAAACAAAAGAAGAAATCAATCATAACAACAATGCTTACGGAAGAGAAAAACTATCACTGATCTTTATAGAGGATGCCGCTATTACCGAGAAGCATGTATATCGGCATCTCTTTCACTGTTTATCTGTTGCATACAATAATAACGGTCTTCCTTCAGTACCTAACATTCGGCGCTCAATTCGACATGACATACGTGGGTCGTTCAATATATAAGTTTCCGTATGCTGTAAAAAAAATATTTTTAAGATACATTAGAAAACTATACATACATGTGTAGGAGGATCCTGCCTCACTTCTCCACATAATCCCCATAGAGATTCAGGCATTTGTCCCACCGTTGCACCAATTTGTCCATACCCGTTGCAAGAAAATCAGGGCTCTGGCTGTTGAGCACTATTCTCACATTCCGCTTCACTTCATCTGTTTCGAAACGGTAACCTTGCAATTCAAACTTTAACACCGGAAAAATATGGAAATCACTCGGCGCTGAATCTGAGCTGTATGGAGGGTGGGGCAGCCGTTCCCACCCCAATTCTTCAATTTTGTGTTGTGTTTTGCACTGCTCAGTGGGGGCGAGCGTTATCGTCAAGAAGAATGACACCAGCTGACAGGAGACCTGGTCGCTTATGTCGAATTGCGTTTTTCAGTTTATCCAATGTTTGACAATAACGGTCAGCATTAATTGTTCTTCCTCGTTCCAAAAAGTCCATAAGCAGAACGCCCTTAGCATCCATGCTTCTGGACTCCTTATGACGCGAGCCTGCGTTTTCCGAACAAGCATTTACTTTTCGCCCTTGAGCGCATGCGCCTTCACGTCTGATAACGAATCGATTGTTGTTCGTTGTAGACGAAGGATGGCGCTTGTCAACCATGTGCTTCTTTTTAATGGCATTGCTTTATACAATATTTTATAGCACAGGGAAACTTATATATTGAACGTCCCTAGTAATATGACACTCTAGGTTAGTTTTTTCAGTTGAACGTAGGGTGTGCTGAAGGAGTGCGGAAGAAAATTAATGGGTGGGCAAGCAACCCCTCGCGCCACCATACCGGCCAGGACTAGACCTCGCAAACACGGCTGTGGAACAATTGACGAGCTTAACCATTGAGGCAGCAGTAAACAAAAAGTGGAAACGGATTTGTACATTGATCGCTGTTGGCAAATAATAACATTCTCCCAATTAATCGATCCCCTTGGTACGATGTGCTGGAGGCTTGAAATGCCGTGTCAACAGTTATTGATTACCAATAACGCCGATTCGCAGATAGAACAAAGGTCGTTTGAAAGGAACGCAGAGAGAGTTTGCTGAGGGAATCTGCCCAAGACAAGACGCACGGCATTGGAAACCGATACAAATCAAATCAATAACTTCCTTCGGGAATAAATGGCTGGGGATTTCCGGGTTTGAAGATACGGGAAGGGGGAATTTTCCATTCTATCCTGATGATTTAAGCTAATGTGATCCTAATCTCTGCGTGTGTAAGGACGGATTTCCCGACGGTCATATTTCGAAATGATTTCACCAGTAATAATAGTGCTTTCAGCATAGTTCAGTGCCAGAGGCGAGAGGTGGTCAAATTCCGAATGCACGGAGATTGCATTCCATATCTGCACGAGGACCTACAATAGAAGGAATGTGCTGATTGAGCCACACCTTTAAGAACTGCATTACGTTTTGCGTGTAGCACAGCGGCGTCAGGGTTCCCGGGTTCCAATCCCGGCAAGAGCATTCTTTGTGTGTGCCATTTCATCAATATCATCATGCCATTACCCATCATCATTTTTGCGATTAGCCGAAAGTGGCAGACATGCGAAGCAAGAGAAACCAAATATATCAATTAAAGCCGTTAAGTATTAAAGCTGGAAATAAAAGACGGAATTCTGGCTATTCTACATCAAGTCACTCACTATAAGGAATTGTATATTGTATTATTATTACTATTGTCTTTTGTATTTCTAGTTACACTTTTTTTTGTATGCAACTAATTCCTATGTATTTTTTCTTTCTTCATTTTTTAATTTTTATTACTATTATTATTATTTTTACGTTTAGCTTACTGCTCCATAAGTTTATAATCATCTCATATGTATTATCATATTGACAAGGGTTAGGTGGCAGAGCAGCCCTTGGCTGAACCTCGCCCGCTGAATGAAGAAAATTTATTATTATTATTATTATTATTATTATTATTATGGCACTGCATTCTCATTTTAATAAAACTGGTATCCCAATATAAATTGGTAACAACAATATAACTAGAAGGATGTTAAAGTATTTTTTCAAAACACTATGAATATTCTATTAATACAGAATACATATTTTATAAAGTAATAAATATGTTCCATAATACTTCCCTTTCAACAGTTTCAACACACCATATTATAAGATTTATTATTTTAATTACAGCTGCTGCCCTCTAGTTGTGGATTATTTTAAAATGTGTAAATTACCGCTAAATCATTTTTTAAGCTAATACAAAAATTTGCATGAAAAGAAGTCCAGGAGAAGCGGAACAAGATTTCGAGGAACCGACAATACACGGAATTGAGTTCTTAACGAGACAGCAAGAAAAAACTTTCGGGGAGGCAATATGAAATTTTACGACATGTCATGTAAATTTAAACAATCGTTATGAGCCTTGGTTAACTGGATGGGAGATTCCCTCGTTGTGCAATATTGTAAGATTTACCTCTTTCGAACGTTATGGGGTTATTGATGGTAAGCATTTTTATGGTATATAGTCACTAAGCAAATGATAATGGTACGTCACCTCCACTCGTTCAATTGGTTTGCTTGAAGTCGTTATGCGGAATCATTTTTGTTTCCACAGAATCACCATAAAAAGAGGCAATTATCAACTGGAGTTAACAGCTACTACTAAGGAGAGTAAAAAATTATCGGCATTTTTCACCATAAGTTGCTTTAGGTTGGCCACACTGCGCTCGAATGCTGAGAGGTGGTACTCTTGGGGACACGTGGCCGAGGTTTCATTTTAATCGCTTCATTTTTCTTTCTTTTGCAACACATCGAAAATTATTGCAAGTGTCTCCATAGCTGTCTTTAATCCATATTCCTTTTTACTTCTTACAAAACCTTTTTTAAACCTTAGTAAATTTTCCCCCATACTGAACGTTCATGAACAAAATCATTTTCTTGTTTAATGTTTAAAAAGTATCCACATAGACAAAGGAAGTACCCAGAACAAGGTTCATGACTTTATCAATTTTTGTACAATTAATATCGTAATTCCTCGACATACGTGATATTGCTTGTCTAGATATAGCCACCCCGATGAGGTAACGGTAACATGGTCACCTTTTAATCAAGGGGTTCCTGGTTCGATATCGGGTGGAGTTATATAGTGTCTGGGTGCAGGTTTGAGACTGTAGGCCCAGTCCTAATTACCTTTTCGATGCGTAAAGTTGACTAAAAAACAAACTCGAAGTTGGCTACATTGAAGGAAAAAATATGCAATTGCATTGTAATTTGGGTCATACTGAAGAATTATTGCAAAAAGTAGAAATAGGACTCTGTACATATATGAGATCAAAAACAAAATGCAAGGCCTCTCAGGTGGCGTATCGGTAATCTCGTCGCCCTGGAATAAAAGGGTCCCGGGTTCGATACTCGGTTCAGGCACATACTGATTCGGACTCTACTATAAACTGTTGGTCAAGTCCCGATAAAGTGGGCTTAAAAACTAAAAAAATAATTGCTTGAGTTCCAATGATTACAATAATCTCAATGAGTGTTACTTCACCCATATCACTTACCTCCCTCCGCAAAGTAACGTAAGAAAGTCTTAACAACCAGTAGATAACATACTGGACCCACTAGATCCTGGATCCATAAAACTACATATGTAGTGAGAGCTTATCGCCATATTTATACACGTCCCAACGGAATATTTTTAACGCCTAATTTAGCAAAATGGAGTGTATTTCCTTGAGGTTAAGTTACGTCCAAATATATGATTATTGTATAGTACATTCAATTAACAAGCAATTCTAGTATCCCAACATGAAACGTCCTCGCCTTGTAATGAAGGCGTTCCTGGTTCGACTCCCAATTAAAGTGCATTTTGCAGTGATTTAGATTCCACTTTAAACTGTAGGTCTAGTCTCGATTAGGCATTCTGTGCAAAAAGTGGATTTAAAAACAAAACTAAGTTTTCCAACAATAACAGCGAAACAGTTCAAACTTTTAACCACTATTAATATAGACGAATACTACCATGAACGTTTTTACTTCTTCCAGAACATTTCGTCATGTTGAACCGAAGTTCACTCCAGAACGAGAAAAATAATCTAAATTAAGATTGCCCTTGCCAAGTCCTTTGTAAATCAAGTTTTCTGGAAAAAAAGTTTTATTTCTCCCTTATAAATATCTTCAAAGCGTTATGCAAAATGCATTCGTAAGAGTGGAAAGAATAACTGGAACTCTCCAAAAACTGTGGAGAAGAGGAAGTCTACTTTTTCAAGAAGGAGAAAAGAAAAAACCATGCATAGGCATTTAGCGGTATAATAACTCTATGACTGGAGGAGGCCATATTTTTCTAAGCACTTCAGAAAGTTTAAATGGCGCTATTTAAATGCAGGAAGCGTTCTGGACAAAGACGTAGAAGGGGAACCGTGCAATTAAGTTTGCGGCAGATAAATAAATATTGCCTCATGTTCAGAGGGAAGAAATTTCCTGAAAAGAGTACCACTGTGGGCAATGAGAAGATGCTGGCTTCTTAGCCAAGAAAAGTCCGCAACTGAAAGAGGCTATAGAATGGAAAGAAATTATGGAAATTCTATCTCACATCCTTGAATATGCAGATAGAAAATTTTGCATTTTTTATTTCTTAACAATCATGTTGCTTCTGTGAGAGTATATGAAATACTAAGTTCCACGAAAGTTTGCATATGTAGATCCAAACGTATGCAGGTATGGAATTGATCGGTTGCAATCATTGAGCTTGGAACTGCAGATTCGTGAACTGGCCAATCGGTTGCGTGGAAGGAACACTGAAGCTTAAGAGCGAGTGGAGGGAGACTTTTACACGTTGCCGAGCGTGTGCAATCAGTGATACCAGTGATTCACACCTTACTATTTAAAACCTTCCTTTATAGTGATTCATTGCTAATAATTTGGAGCGGAAATCCTATAAAAGTTTTCTATGCAATTAATGACTGACTTCGGTGGATGAGTGACTATCACAGGGCGCTACGACCACAAGGGTCCCGTGTTCAAATCCCGGCCTTGGCATGGGTGTTCCTTGTGAGTGTCTCTCTGTCATCAAATGTCAACATATGGTCACTCATCCTCATCGTTAGGATTAGTCAAAAGCGATAGAAAATCGACGTTAAATAACCCAATTCAATGAATATATTAATGATGTATACATATATATATACTTATTGTGCACTTACATAAATCCAGCCCTGATTAGCCTATCTATGCATAAAGTTGACTTGAAACTCAAAATTCTTGCATCGGTCAAATCCCTCCAAAATATCTACGAAATTAATTAATATATTTATATACACATGCATACATGTATATATTTACAAATTCTTTGTTTGTGCAGTACTTTCAATACATAATGAATATTCCAAAGATCAAATGCATTGTAATTGAAAATGTTTCTGGATGTACAGTTACCGGCAAAAAAAATTGGACATCAAGATGCTGAAATACTGTTTTCCATGCAAAGCATTATGTGTGTTGCCTAACTGTACGGAATGAGCCAACTTTAATAGCAAATTTTGAATAGGACTTTCTGCTATCGCTTCAGAGATAGGCAACAGACATAACGCATTGCAGGGCAGTTAGTATTTTAGGATCTAGTTGTTCTATTTTCATTGCCGGTGACTGTACGTTCAGAGGTTCCGAAATGCATCAATTGAAGAGTGGTGCACTTCTGGTATTTACATCAATCGACATAGCTGAACGTGTAATTTTGATTCATTTGGCTTACTCGTGTCTAACCTGTTGAATTGATACATTTTAATGCATCACACTTAACAGTAGTATTTCTCTATGTATTTTGATGCACTAAAAGTTGGTCATGAGCACTATAATGTCCTAGTTTACTGTGTGTAGACTTTAAAAAATCGTTTATCTAGTCATAACAACTCGAACAAGTGTTCTCGGGTTATCAGCCAAATTAAGTCGATGTTGGCTTCCAAGGTTTCGAGCGCATGCATTGCTCTCATTATCAGGGAATATAGAAATTGACAAGTGTGAGGTAAAATATATGACTATGATGGGGCGGAGTTTGGACTCTGTCTTCCTATTGGCTCGCTTTGGATAATGTTGTTCTTATTGGCTGGAGCTTTGTTTTACGGTGAACACCAGGATCCAGAGCGAGCCAATAGGAAGACAGAGTCCAAACTCCGCCCCATCATAGTCATATATTTTACCCTACACTGGTCTCCATTTCTACGAGTGTGACGATGCCGTAATCAGTGCTGTGGGTGACTATTTTGCAAGCCTTGAGGAAAGCTTTAATGCAGAAGCGTTGGCAAAAGTGTGTGGACCTGCAGGAAGACTACGTAGAAAAATAGGTTGCTATTGTGGTCCCATCCTGTTCCCTTCTGGGTTAGGTTCGCTACTTATGGGACACCCCTCGTATATTCCCTGATAATGAGAGCAATGTATGCGCTCGAAACCTTGGAAGCCAACATCGACTTAACCTGGCTGGTAATCCGAGAACACTTGTTCGAATCACGTCGCCAGGAAAGCTACAATTCCTATTGGAAATAAGAAATTAATATCCGAAACAAAATTGTATGTGAGTGAGTGAGTGAGTGAGTGTATTATTGCATAAATAAGTTAATCTGAGGGAACGTATTAAAATTATCTTCCATTTTGGCTGCTGCGTTTTGTATTATGTATTCATTTAAGTGTTTCCGTGGGAGTGGAGTAGTTGTAGAAGCACAGGAATATAGAAAGGGCTGCCTTATTTGTTCAAGCTGAAATTCTTAACATATTTACATTTCTACAATAACGAAGGGAATATTTGTGGCAAACCATGAGAGACAAGGGACAACAAAGGACAGAGATGAGGTCATTAAATCATGTAGAAACAATGGAAGCGCAAAAATTAAAGTAGGAATACATAAGGCATTGCTACAAAAGATTCAAAGCGCATGGCACAGAATGAGGGTTACGTGTTTACATATTCACAGTCGAGAGGGACTTTTTTCTCGAAGAGGATGGTGGTCGGGGGAAAGACCAGAAATCGACCAGATGAGAGTTTTGTGAGTCCCTGATTTTTCAACCCGATTTTTGTAAAGCCGACTCGCAAGCAAACAAGCCGATGCAAGAGTTCCATCTCTCGGTGAATGTCAACATAGCGATGTTTGTATTTCCCTCTGCCGGCATCTTTTTAATCTTGGAACAGCGACATCTCATGATTTTTTTTCATTCGAAAGGATTTCGGGACGTGCTCCTCTAGCAATGAAGAAGATGGGAGGCAACGTGAGCTATAATGAAATTTTTGAAATGTTTAACGTCACTAAGTCGAAAGAAGTTTGCAATGTAGAGAAACTCAAGTTTAAAACAGAGAAAGAAGTATATCATTATCCCAATATGGCATAAAATACAGATCTTTTTGCACGGTTCACAAATATATACTGATCTCTATTACACATAATAATTATTTAATTAATTACACAATACCAAAGACATTACATAAATTAATACATCTGAGAAAATTATTCAAATTGAAGCACACTAACGTCTGTACTGACAAAGATGTAAAGAGAGTAACATTTTAATCCTAACTTAAAAAATGCAGAGTTTTCTGCACCTTGAATCTTCCGCCTAGAAGACCGAAATATAAGTGAAGCTACAAGGTTTTTGTTGTTTCTGTGAAACATTGTGTTTGTGGGCTATAACGTTCTTTTGGTGACCTCTTCATTTATTCATTTTTGAAGAAAAATTAGATTTTTAAAAGTATATTACACAAGGTAATATAGTTTGGAGGTATTATTGTAGTGTGCAATTGTGTATTTGTGTAGTTTGTACTTTATCGTTTTAGTAAGTATTTTTTTTAAATTAACTAATTACGTAATAACGAAAAATCTGTTTTCTGTGGTCTAATATGAATAATAATTTATTTTTATACATTATTGGGATTTTAGCTTGCATATTTCCTGAATTTATATCAAGTCATATATCACACATACTTAGAACAAAACTCTGTGCATATAAATGTACTTACAAATTTAATTTATATAATCAATTATATCAAAAAGCTGCGAGTTTATTTATTTGATTTATAGATAATTCCATATGTCAAATTTGGGAAAATATGGATTCTAGGACACATAATTTTCGTCTTTTTACATATTAACGCCAGTCTCACGGAAACGAAGTTAATGTATAGCGCGTCACATATTTTATGTAAGAATAGATTTCATTCATAGATGAAGCAATTTGCCAATCAATGTGCATAACATTTTTGTTACCATTTTTAAGGTACTAAGCAGCAAGAAACTGAAGGAAATACGTTTTTGCGTCAGTTGCGTCCGTCTGACTGTGTCAACTATCTATATCTTAGAAACTGGACCGATAGAACCACCAAATAACCACTCCATGCAACAAGAAGTATCATAATCCGTCAGAAGCAACAATCTATAAATAGTGACCTGTCGATATCCCGGAAACTAAGAATCATGGAGACCTAAAATTTACTACAAATGTGAACCTACGTAATATCAGTTCGATGTGACGTATATTATTTTGATTGACAAGTCCATGTTTGTCGAAGTAAATAATTAGAAGATAGCAAATAGGTAGTACTAAATGATGGAACACCTAGATCCTGAAATACTCGCTTCCCTGCGAGGCGTTATGTGTATTGCCTAACTCTAAGGCGGTGGTAGGAGTTGCCATTTGAACTTTGCTATTAAACTCCACTTATCGCCGTAGAAATAAGCAAAAAACGCCTTGCAGGAAAGCAATCATTTCAATATCTAGGAGTCCGATTTTTATTGCCGGTTAATTGAACCTAAATGCGAAATTTGGTCGGCTGAAAGATCCATAAATTCTCTACAACAGTGTTTACCAATTTTTTTCTCATTATACCCTTTACTCAACTAAACATCTAATGTATTCCGATCATATGTTTCTCCGAATAGTGTTTTTTGTATTTTTTTGCGTTTGTGATATGTTGGAGGTGTGTATCTGCAATAGAGAAAAATTGCATTCTGTAGAAAGATGGTAAAAAGACATACATTAGAATCCCACGTTTATTATTATATTTCGTGTTCCTATATTTGCATTCTTTATGATTAGTAACAAGAATAAAAATGCGAAACACATGCATGCTAAGAGGTATGTAAAAAAATCTTTAATTTTCATATATTTTATCCAGAGTTGCTGAAAATAAAGTAAAGAACAAAAGGAATGTCAAACACAAGTTGTGAGTTTTTATTGTAAATCCTCAGAGGATGTGCCTGCATAGCTTGACACAGTTTCTTTATGTCTAATTATACACTTGAAACTGTCAAGGGGAGATTCGGTTCCAAATTTAGTCTATTATAGATTTCGAACGAGTATTTTATTTCAAAACATGTGAAACAAAGATAAGAGTGTCACTGAAAAAACAAACAGCTTTATTTTTTCTGTTGAGTGTCAAAGCTATGATGTCTGATACAATGAAGTGTGTGTGCGCTATACACAACTGCAGCAAAAGTGTTGTCGTTCTCTTCGGGCAATTTAGGAACCTGTAAATCCCACACGACTGAACTTTGTACAATAAATTTGTATTCAAATTGCAATCCTCAATAGCAATTTATTAGAAATCTATCCCCAACAAAAAGGGAATGTGGCATATATTGATGGAGCATATCGCAGTTATGCAGTTAGTGCATCTACAGCTGGTTCTAGTACACAAAACGTACGACGTTTAACTATTGTCGTTTCTTTAGTGTAAATTTTACCTCAGTGCCTCATTACATATAAAGCCCAGTTTTGATTTATGTTGGTGTAGAGACTGTGTAAGGCTTCGTGTGTTGGCTTGTCTGTAATTGCTATGTGTCACCACATACTTGCATATTAGTATCACTAACATGCAATTCTCAGACAACTTTAGCTTCTCTAGAAATCACACATTTGTTTACTTAGTGGTCTCTGTCTAAGAATGTGAAACATTTGTTTTCTACTATTTCATAAAACTCACAGCGTTTCTATGAAACGTTGTTCAATTCTATTACTATTCTTATAATCTCTTGGAAAGACGACTAAAAAATTATATTTTAAAATGTTCAGTGTTCTCCTCAGCTGCGGAGTAACGAGCGCAGCGTGCTACAACGCCAGGAGCACCAGGTTCGCATCTTCGGTAAGACAGATATTTGTGTTTGTCTCAATGAGGAAATAGAAAATATAGAGTATGTGATATGAGAAAAGCAGAGACATATAATGAAGGAGGAAACTACCGCTAATTGTTTTTTTTATTCATTATCCCAGCGCGCCTCGACTCCAGGGATCCCGGGTTCGAATCCCAGCCTGTGCATTGGTGATGTTTTTCAGTGTCGACAAATCCGTCGTGTCATCACTCATCCTCATCGTCGCGATTAGCCAAAAGTGGAAGAAAATCAAGTTAATTATCTAATTCAATGGGTCAATCAAAAAGGTTTAATATTATGTACGTAACAACGCCAGAATCATTAACAAATCAGTGGTAAAGGAATTCACGGAGCAAACCTGTGTCATTCTGGGTTTGGACCATATCTTTTACACATGACTCCTTTTACCCTAAGATATACAATCAATATCCTGATTTTTAGGTAACAATAATATAGGCCTATATTTTATTTCAAAAAGGACAAAAATAAATAGATTGATATTAATCTCATTAACTATAATTTAATTCTGAACTTGACTCATGATACCGGTAGTTCTGGGTTGACCATTAGGAAATACTGGTCGTATACTTGACAAACAAAGGCGTGCAAAGAGTGGAATTGCTTGGGGTATACGGCTTTTTTCAAATATAAAATTGAACGATAAAAACGTATCAGACCTTTCCAAGGATCAGTGTGTTTTGCAAGTAAACGTACACAAGAAAAAAGCTGCAAGGCTATAAAAAAACAAAAAAACATATAAGTTACACATGCAAGATGAAGTTAATAGCATGCAGAGAAATAACTTTGTAAAATTCATTATTTCCAAGAGCGTCACACAATTGTTACAATTTTTTTTTGGATGAAGGGTAGATTTTTGGAAATATTTATAATCAGCCTAAGGTCTCATCCGAACTAATAATGTAATCGCACATTTACAAGCAAACAGTTAACAAAAGTGGAAAGTATCGTAACTATATTTTCAAGGACGGATTTTAGGGGGTCCAAGAGGTCTGGACCTTCCCAAAAAACTTACCCCATAGCAACATATACTTGTTTAGCATTTCTTATGATATCGAGGGTTATTAATTTCCGCCGAGATTAGATTAGCATCATTTATCTTTCAATGATAGTACCAAAGAAGATTTATGCTGACAAACTACTACTTAAATTGATTGATTGGTTTGGAGTTTTAAATCCACTATATGCACAGTAAGGGTAATCGGCACTGAAGCTACAGTTTAAGGTGGGATCCGAACGACTATGTGCCCCTACCGGGTATCGAACCCAGGACCCCTTAATTACAAGGCGAAGACGCAACCACCGCACCATCGGGGAGCCCCTAACTACTACTTGCAATGCTATGAATAGAATATTCATCACGAACTTAATATTCATCAACCGGACCTAACATTGTTTTTTTCATTCAATTAATAATAATTTCCAACTTTCTTTACATTACATTCCTTGTCAAGATAGTTGTATTTACAAAAAATTTGACAATCTTTACTGCACCTAACCTAGATAATAAATGTGTGCTATCTGTATTCTCATAGCATTTTTTACTATTCATGTAATAATAAAAAATAACAATATTAATTAAAATACATATTATTAATAGATGTATAAATTATATTAACGTATTAATTTTAAACGTTTGTATTATAATGTAAGTTCTCCTGTACTGATTAAGTACAAAGTTCTTAACCTCTCTAAAAAAATTCTACATTTGTTACTTACTATATACACATGAACATATACCTCATAAACCCAGTTTTGTACATGCAATGAGCATAAATACAAGTCAAGGGCATTCAGACAAACAAGCAAGCCAGTTCATCATTTGAACATCAAACCGCCTCCGACAACCATTTTTATCAGCACGTGTTACACTGGTAGTAAAACAGATTAACCACCATAGGAATGAAATGAGCACAAACCTTGTTTTGCAACTTCGATACTCCGATGAAAATCCTAGCATTACAACGCCTCTGCTAATCACAGAGAGATATATCTGTAAATAAAATTGCCACGGAGCAAATAAATATAGAACCCCGTATATGTATACGTTCGAAATTTATTCCAGAACCCTTTCTCTGACAAGTGGATTTGCATAGCCTATATATCACCACAGCCCGCAAACTGGAAACCTTTAAAGGGGATCATATGGTCAAATTTTTATGCGTCTTGCGAGAGGAGATTTTATGGTGAATAGATGCTTTGGGTTCATTCGTATGCATTAAAAGGTGTGATCAGGACCTCTCAATTCTCCAAAGCTGGTTCCCACAACTGGAAAATCCTCTAGAATCTTATACCCATCCGTGACCTATCAACTTCATGCCTCGCCTTAGCTGGAGCTAATAAATAGGCCCCCACACGTGGCTTTTTGCATGCCGGCATCCTATTTGAGGTATCCCCAAGGTATTTTTATCCCGAAATGGACCACCACAGCATCGCATATATTTTTGGGCCGTCCCCTGTGAAAATAGCAGATTGCTGCAGTCTGGAAAAGAGTTTTATTACACTCTATACTTCATTTCATAAGCGAGCGCGTATCTCCTGGTTCTACTTTGCAGCCAGAGTTTTCACTTTAAAGGAGAAGACGTGGTCGAATCATTTCTTAAAGTAAAACTGTTTTTGACTTTCTTGAAATTGGCAGTGTGAGTAAAGGCGGAGTTTGTTTATTAACAGCCACGCAGTTTCATGTGCTTTAAACCCATTATTTTTGCCAGAAATATTAATAAGAAAGGCAAACTTGTACAGTCATAAGCACAAGTGGGTAAATTGTGAACTTGGGGGTATAACGAACCAGCCGGCTGTTAAAATTATGAAAACTGGTCCCATTGCAACTGTATAGAGATCTGAGACGGATACTAGACTAGGCTGGATTATAATATTAGCTCAATGTTCTGGCCACCATTGTCAAAACACAACTGAAGGCGGTCACACATCGCTCGCAGGATATGGGTCATCAAAGGCGAAGTATTTGTTTATTTCTTGATTAATCTTGTGGTCATGATTTTTTGAGAAATCATTGTCTTGCTCACGAACACATTTGCGGGAGGGAAGTTGGAGTCTACATTTACAGAAGGACTTACACTAAAGTAAAGTAATTTATAAGATTTCAAAATTTTAAAATGGGGGATTTGAATTATGCTAAAAATATTTAAAACCTTTAATAACGTGGCCTACATGTTACAACTAAAATTTTGTTTAGGAAGGCACACACTTTAAATTCGGGATTTACCTTTCCTTTCATATTATTTAATATAAACCTGAAATTGTGTAGAGTGGTATGGTATATTCTGTAAGTAAGGGAATTGCAATTTTTCTCTTGATAGTAATAAAAAGTTATTATCTTTATTATTTGGTTAAAAATGTAATATTCATGTAACACTACTCTGCAAAATTCGGGTAACTAATCTGAGGGCTGGTTCTTAAGTTTTTTGATGCTCTGATTCGAATGACCTCCATTTATCTCCGTCAAGAAAGGATTTTCCACAAAAGTGAATCACAGCTGCAGGGAAAGTGCTTATTTTATGAATATTGGTTAGACATAAATCGTCGAATAAAACTAATCAAAAATACATAATAGCTGCAAGATATTTCTTAAAGATTGCCTGTACGCTATACAATATTGAAAATAACATTTCTGACACTTACTGGCATTTACAGGTCCTACTGCTGCTCTTTGTATTTTCCTTCATCCACTATGTCTATTGTGGGAGGATTACTGAAGATCCAACAGGAGCTACCCTGGTACCTGTGTTCCATCCATTTCTTTAATAACTTGATTGTCTTGGGTTGTCGGTTAGGACATTCCACAAGTGAACAAGTGGGGTCCTTTTCACTGCTTGCAAGGACTATCTTGCAGTCTCTTTCCTGACATGTCCTAATCCAAATGCTTTCCATTCGGTGGCCTCTGCTAGTCTAATGGTTTCTATGTATTCCAATAAGTGTAGAAGAAAATGAGGTCATTGAGGTGTCTGCAAGATTCCAGGTCTTAATAATACCTGATTCGTTGGTTGGAAGGGAGAGGAAACTACCTCTTTTCTTGATCGATGCAAAAACACGACTCCTGTCGTCATTCTTTCAGTGAAGATCTTGTGGACTGTGAAGTGCTACATTACGAGGATCATACTGAAAGTAATGAGTAACAGTTTTTATTGAACCAAGTTTTGATATTATTAAAGAAAAGCATGTTATCTCATAATCTACAGACTTTTCTTTACTTTTCAACAAAGCCTCCATATCCTTTCACACATTTTCCCCACATTTCTGTTCCTCTTCCGTGCTTGGGAGAAGCAGTGTTGCTATATGAAGAGAAATCCAGGTAAAAAGGAAATATATGATTTACAAAAATATGGAAATTGCCGAAAAATTTGAACTTGTCAGAATCCTGTTATTTTTATTTCTTTACTGCATGTCTAAAATGGTGTTCTGTTTCTAACTATATTTAATGCATCTAGATAGGGGGTGTACAATAAATATACAGCGTGTCCGCACAAAGATTCCGTGATTATAAACGACCACAAAATTTGAATTATGTATATTACGAAATTTATACCGATACCATTCGAAAGAACAGCTCAAAGAATTTTAGCGGATGAGTAATTGTTGGCGTTAACTACAACAATAGATGGCATAACAATAAAATAACGAAAAAAGGAAAAAAGTATTTAGAATGTTAATGTGTTATTGTAAATGGCATTGTTGTTAGAAGCAAATTGTGTTACTGTTGATGTTTACTGGATATTTAGGTTTGCATTTGAGTTCAGTGTGAATTCTGTAGCATTTAGATTCATGGCGAGTCCTATGAAGTATGTGCGTAGAGCAAGTCTGCTGTTAAACATCCCTAAATCCTCCGTGTCCAAAATCCTACGTATTCGCTTGAAGTTTCATCTAGCCTGATGACAGTGAAAAAGGACTTGCTTTCTGTGAACATTTATTAACACTTTTAACAACAATGCCATTTAAAATAACACATTAACAATCGAAAGAAAGTCTGAAATTCTAGAAATATGTAATTTAAATTTTACTTTTTTATTTCTTTATTGTTATGTCAACTATTTTTGTAGATAACGACAACTATTACACATCCGCTAAAAATCTTTGAGTTGTTCTTTCGAATGGTATCGGAATAAATTTCGTAATATACATAATTAAAATTTTGTGGTCGTTTTTAATCACGGAATTTTTTTCTGGACACGTTGTATATTAAATAAGAATTGTTGCCGTAAACCAGATGAAATTTTCAGTATACACTACTGTTAATTGCAAGATATAATATAATTACATGAAATATATTTCACCCTGTTTCGTGCAGGCGATATTTTTTGGTAGTTAAGTCAGCTATTCTCTCACATGGTTGATAGTTGATATAACAAGAACTGTCCACTTGATTCAATTAGTAAAATTTGTAAATCATATAATTCTCACACCCAGTCCATCAACTTTAGGGGGTTAGGCGTTTGGAGCGTGATGATGGCAACCTCATCGCCGGATAAAGAATGTGTATGACTCTCTCTCCACCCATACTTCCTATGAGTCTTCATGGTAAAGTGCAATGGGAATACATTTATTTTTCAATTTGTATTTTTCTTTTTTACGTCACTTTACGATGAAGCTGATTCGCGAGTGGATGCAATTGATGAAGGGATGCTCACAAAGAAACTACAGGGACTCCTTCGAAACCTACGTGTAGAGAGAAGGTGAGTTGAACACACAACACAGAGGGAAGTGTTTATTATTTTAGGAGAACAATATCCACCTCTTGAAGAAATGCTCGTGAAAGAACGTACGTAGTTACGAACTTAATAAACAGCTGACAACAACCGCTTTTAAAATGCATACATCCCATAACGATTGACGTCATTTCTAATCCTCCCCTCCACACGCACCTTCGTCATCTGCGTTCCTGATCATCATTAAATAAATAGCGACCTCCACTCCTGATTCCGACGCTTCAGAGTTTTAAAGGATCCTCACCCGTGACGAGAGCATCAATAATGCATGACGCAAGCATTCTGTATCCACGCGGGAACGCATTCTCTCCTGGAGAAGATGTTGCCCCCTCGGTCTCCCCCAGCCCTTGCTCCCGACTGTTTCTGAATGCACAGAAGGAAAGGAGACTAGAGATATTGGATTTATGGTTCTCCAGAGGTTTTGAGTGATCAATTCCGGCAGGTGGGTCAATAAGTGACGTCCTCCTAAGTACATGCTCAGGAAAGAGAAACGTTTCCTCAAAGAAGCAGAAATGTCATTTAGCAGCTTTCTTGACCGTATAAAGGGTAATTAGAGAACTATTTAAGAAGTGTGGGAGAAATAAAGATGTATCTTGTTTATTTTTTTCTATTTTGAATATTTAACGCGTTTTCTGTCTCAATGGATTAATCGTAACTAAAGATCTTTTCTTCTGTTACGGCAGCTGATCCTCATGCTGGCAAGGGAAGTGTGCAGCGGAGAAACGACGAATCCAGCACGATAAGAAACGCAGCAGCCTGTAAAACGAGATTCACGTAGTACTTCTTCCCGCAGCATCTTAACCCCTGGCGCCACCGCTGGTTGGTCTACAGCGTAATCCCCGCTCCCTACTTTCCTTGTCTGAACTAGGACCGGCCGTCGTAAGAATACAAAAGACCTATAGTGTTGGGCGAGATCGCAATATTGACAAGAAAATATCTTCATGGCGATATCAACTAGACGATATATCGCCACTATATTCTGTAGATATATATGGTGTAGCCGATATATCGTCACGATATTTTGGCAATATATAGTCTCGATATTTAAGCACTACATATCGTGTCAGCGATATATCATCACGATATTTATCGTGGAGACGATATATCGTCGATATCACGATACGGAAAATATCGTATAGTATCGTCTGTGACGATATTTTCTTGACGATATATCGCGATATCAAATTTGTCCATTTCTAATCGTAACAATGGGGATGAGGAGAGATATCACCCACTTCCGAGTCTACCTTTCAATTCGCTTCCCTTCAGAAGTTGTGTGCTTTATTTGTTTAAGCCATGTACGTTCCTCCCTTCCACACAAGTATACAGCTCACCACATATGATGGCCGTTCGCCGTGCAAATAGAGAATGAAAATAATTTGTTTGGAAAACATTTTCTCCTGCATAAACCCTAGCTTACCACTTACATTTTTTTATTTTTCAACTGTGAAAATTTTTATAAAAAAATGAACGTAAATTACATTGTTCCCTAAGGTGTTCGCAATATTTCTGTATTAATTTTTCTCATAAAAAACACAAATGAAATGTAAATAGGAGGCATAATGCATTAGGATGCATTCTATTTCAATCGAGTGAGGGTGTACAATTAGTTTGTGAAAATTGTAATTTTCATAATTATTATAAATAATGAACAACTACACCTCTACAAACAGAAAATAAAAAAAATATTTTGTCTTTTGGGAGTTTTTGTGAATGGTAAATTATGTGTGTGACATACAATAATTGGTTATTATTTCTTATTTATGATGGATTTTTTTATAATTATTTCAATGAATAAATAATTGCACGTTTTTAATCAACAAAGGAAGCAGTGACTCAATAACAAAATGGTTTCTTGAATTTTAATGATAAGAAAAATGTGTGTGTGTGAGCCCCATCCCCCCTCAGTTAAGTACGTGTCTTGTACGGCATGGGTTATTTGGGGTTAATAAGAGAATCCGCCACTGGTTATGTTTTAAAGAAATTGCGAATACATTCTTACATTTGGGGTATTCGCGTGTACAGTCACCTGGAATAAAAATAACACACTTAGAGCCTGAAATACCTACGTTATGTTTGTTACCGAAATAGCTAGTTCTCATATTGCCGTTGAGTTAGGCAACACGTACAACACCATGCAGGGAAATAGGTAATTCAGGACCTAGGAGTGTTATTGCGTGCGACTGTACAATGATGACGCTGTCGGACTTTGAAAAAATACAATGCAGTTTATACAACGTATTTCTAATTTGAAAAACAAACATGCATCCTGAATTCCATCTTGGTTTTTACCACAATTGGTAATTCGAGCAAGAAGAAATATAAGTGATATAAAGTTTGTACTGGTTGTTTATGATACCATAAAAACAACAAATTTCCCCTTATTGTATGTTAAATTGTAAACAAAACTATCCATTTTCGCAATAGCGTTTGAGAAAGTTATGAAAACATCATCGACTTCATTGCGCATGTGCCATAAATAGGGAACGGATTTTTAGGTGAAGAACCTTTCCAAACATATAGCTGTTTGTACACTGATTGTTTGAGATATGTGTTTTAGGACATAAAATCAAGTAAAATGAACACACTTTGTTGCACATTTTTAAACCCTTTCGTGAGATTAGCACATTTATCCGATTTTTACCCCTCTTTTATACTTCAGCAGCTTTTCCTTTATTTTCCTTCATGTTTTGTTAAAAAATTAGACAGAAAAATTAATGATTTTCACTCTTCTTGAGCAGCTACATAAAATCCTATAATCTAATTTTGTAGAGCAGAATGAGAGCTATGAATTGGTGTAATATATATTATATATGGCTAATTACTTAATTGTGTTATTTGCTACAATGTTGAATAAAGAATGTTAATGTAACTACGTAGTTTAAACCAAAATAAAGGCATTTTATCAGCACCTTTTTTTCCACCTTTTTGAAAACCTTTTCAGAATAATTTCTTTCCTTTCACGACTTTAAAATCCGTCCCCTGGCCATTACTAACACAGCGTTACCTTTATAAGGAAACAATAAACTTCAGCTTCATATTTACTTTGATAATAATAGCAATGTTATTAAGCACTTCATTACAACACCTTTAATTAAATTGAAAGCAGGACCTTTACTCGAAAACCTAGATTAATTCTCCACGTCTTCCCATCGGATGTAAATTTTGCGTAAGAAGGTGTATCTGATAAATGTCGGTCCCGCCTTCGATTCAAAGGCGCCTTGATTTATGAAATAGTCAATTAGCGGAGAAGCTGCTACTTTAAACGAGAAGTTTCAAATCTGTCACACCGCGTGAGGCAACTTGAAAGTGATTAATATGCAGAACACACGCGCGTGGAGGAAAATCGTAAGTTGCTGTATTACCTGTTGTTGAGAAAGCCAGAAGAGAAGTTTTTGAGATTATGAAGTACTGTTTACTATTATTAAACATTTGCTCATTTAGCGAGAGGGAAACAAGGCACGTGTCCCAACATATAATACAAAGGGTGTATCTACCAACTTCAAATGACAACGTAAGACGGTAAGTGTTTTAGTACCTTCATATGGTTATGAAATAAAAAATATACTCATAGGCATTTAATACAGTGTATAATATGGACAATACAAACCTCAGAGCACCTTGAAAATAACGCCATCTAAAAGTCCTCCTTCTGCTTGGATGCACTGTTCGAGGTGATGCGGGAAGGCTTTCATGACGAGCGTCTCAACATGTCCTGTGGAATAGCGCGTATTTCACGGCGACTGACGGTTCACAATATTACCCATGGCTCTCCACTATCTACTCAACCTCAGAGTCAGAATGCTGTGTGTGTGTCTCTGGAACAGGTGCATCGCGATCTTCGTTGTTCCGCCGCAGTGCCCGGTGCCTGTTTGGAGGAAGGTTTCCACCGCCGCAATCTATGTCTGCACAGGCCTACGCTCCATGGTATACTAATGAACCATATTAGTGTGACATGACAGCAGACGACAAGCTGAGGTTGAGTCTAAACAAATAAGAACGTGGCTTTTCCCTATCCAAATTCATTGAGTTTCCCATTGCAGAGGGTAACTTTAAGAATCGTGACAGCAGTTACGAAACAAACATTTGATGTGCATCGTACATCAATGTAAACATGAGATTTTATAGAATACGTCTATATATAACATATACCTTACAGATGAGAATGTAAAGAATAAATGGAGTAGGAAATCGAGTAAAGCGAATGCTCCAAACGGAATCCAACCAGGAATCGCAGCCAATGGGCACCGTCGCTTCAATCGCCTGAGGCTGCTAGTTTCCCATCATCCATAGCGGCAGCGTGACCGACTAGAGATCGGTCAGGCCGGCTTCGGCTGTCCTCGGAACTGGAATGTACAAGTTTTGTATAAAAATGCTTGATTTTCTTACTCCGCTAATGCTTTACCTTATTCTCTGCAAGGTATGTGTGATATATAGACGTATTCTCCGAAATCTCATATTTAGTACATTGATGTACGATACGCATCACAATTTTGTTTCATAACTGGTGTTAAAATAATTATAGATACCCCTTCAGATGTAAAATCCCATTGATGTTCTCCCACACACACACATGAGACGTGGCATTAAAACGAGCATTTCGGGATTTAGATGACCCATTTTCATTGCCTGTGACTGTATATTGAACAGTGATTCGGATTTCACTTTTAAGGTCCAGTCTCGATTAGTATATTTGACCACTGATTCGACCCAAAATGATAACTTTTAATTGTTTTGATTTGCATAGTGTGTGTATACATACAGAATGCACAAAAGAGTACACACATACTCTCATCCCCATATGTGTGGGTGTGTGTTTGTGCGTGTGTGTGTGTGTGTGTGATTATTTCAGTGTTGGTAACTGTGGAAACTTAATACAACATTAAAAGAATATGAACCATATGTATTTTATAGTTTAAAGGCCATATTGCATCAAACCAATACACCTTTCCCCGTACCTTAACATGTATAGAGTCATGATAGAAAACGAAAATTATTAGTGTGAGAAGCTTTCATCTAGCTCCTCTCTATTGCGTAACAATACTATGTGGTAAGCTATCAGTATATAGCAATAGTAATGTTTTTGTCCTACCTGCCTGAAGTCACCTGGCTACTATATCTTGACCATTCTTGTGGCCTACATCTCAACGGTTCAACAAAACTTAACAACAGCAACATGTAGGGTTATATTGGATGAGCGGACAATTCAACCTCCTGCTGCTCGGACAACATATCCAGTTGACGAATAATAACTAAGAAAATAATGAGAAGATTATTGATAAGAAGAAGTTGTAAACGAGCACATTAATAATAAAAAAGCTTCCGGAGGTTAAAAAAAATAACGTTCTATTAAATGTATCTTTCCACGAAGTTTCATAGTAGGCTCAATATTCCTGTGAGGGATGTCTGCAAAGAAAAATGCCATTTTCTGTCAGAGGATCGTTAGAAATAAATTCAGAGATAAATAAATAATGGTACAAAATTACAACCTCTCTGTTATGGGAAACTAGCACAGTATTACAAAAGTCTCAAGAAACACCAACCTAACGTCCAGTTCTATAGACGGACTCAAAAATGTTATCCTATATCTGCGAAGTAATCTTCAGCTCATACGCTTTCTCATTTAAGATTCTCCACGCGTCCATACTTCCCCTGCAGCCGGAGTTTCGAGTCGATGCTGGTCACATTAAGGGTCCCATCTCCTCCCCGCTGGTCTCATCCCCTTGTCTCCTCCATTTGCAGACTCTTCGGATATCTACCCTCCAGCCACTCTCACGGATCCCACCCTCACGTGGGAAGAACCTTACTTCCAAATCCACCGGATTCAGCTCTCCCTGCTAAACGAAGCGAAAATAAAAACAAAAGGGGAGTAGATTTGTGTAAATCGCATTTACCAGCTTTACAGGATCCCTTTTGCTTTTCTGTTTCGTGATCTCATCCTATCACATTCCACAGTTTACGGTTCTGTCTTTTCTAAACATCTTTATTTCTTGTTTCTAATACGAACTGTCCACAACGGCCACTTGATGCTCTAGCTGCATCTAGCAACTCACGCATGCTTCTCTTTCTACATCTACGCAGCGTTTGTTTCAAAGCGGACTTTCTAATCATATTTCACTCCGAGTGAAAAATTTTTAAGTGAATTTTTCAACGTCGGAATCTGAGCTGAGATAAACTGCTCTGTATTTCAGGATTTAACTTTAAATTTAATTGTAGCGAGTTAATAAGGATGTTCAGGTTTTCTAATAGATGGAATACTCTGTGGTCACGTACTGGGAAGGTTAGTCAAATGCAGAACAAAATATATATACCACATACTCCACTTGTAAAACTAAAATATATACGCTTGTTTCAGCGAAGCGTGGACTGACGAAGGAGGCAAGCGATTATATAAACACCTACATAATTGTTGATTCAAATTTGCTCCCGCAATTTATATTAAGGTGGTGCTTCTGACACAGGGGACATAAACATTAAAATCTCCATTCAAGCACAGAAACACATACATGGACGATGTACTCACCACATTAAATTCAAAACTCCTGGAAGTGTAGCACAAACCCTCTATTAGATAACTTTTTTAAATCAGGTAAATAGGACATTGGTCGCCTCGCTTCCACGATTTTCATTTCCACACTTTTCTCTCTCAAGATAAACGAAACAGATTTAAATTGCTTAATAATACATACAGCTCTAAGGCTTCCCCGATGGTGTGGTGGTAACGTCGACTTGTAGTCAAGGGGTCCCGGGTTCAATACCCGGTTGAGGAACATTCTACGGTAGTTCGGATCCCACTTTAAACTGTAGGTCCAGTCCTGATTAACCTATCTGTGCAAAAAGTCAACTTAATGCTCCAATTCAAACAATCAGTAAAACGCCCGCAGTTCGCCGTTTCAACAGTCCCGAATTCATGTTCGTTTCGATTAATTCAGAGCACAAACACCAGCAACAAACATTCACTTCCTCAGAAATTCTTTCCCCAACTACAAAACGTCCAAACAAGATCACTTTAAAAAGCTCTGAAACAACAGAAAGTGATACCAACCTATTTCCTTAATTTTATCACTCACGGGAGAGAAGATATATTAGTTTGGAGATAGAAATTACGCTGTGGAATCAAAATCATTACAACAGAAGAAGTATGAATACAATGTTTAAGTAATAACGTGCCATAATAATATTAATAATACAAAAGGTTTCTTTGTTCTTAATGTGTACAATGTATACGATTTAGATTGTGTTGTTTATAAACATCAGAATATAGTACGTTCTTCAGATACTTCTTTTAAACCCCAATTTCTATTCAAAAGCAATCAATTTATTGAATTTAATTGTACAATTTGTTCAACATCTCACTTGAATTACCATGTAAATAGTTTGACAATTGCCAACACAGTAACTGTCAACACTTGTGACGTAATTTGAGCTTGACCCAGGGTGCAGACTGCAGACATTCCTCTTCCTGGAAACAACCGCTCGCCCTTACCGCCATTGTAACAAACCCTAATGTCAAATTATGATTAATAATTATCGGCATGCTTATGATCTTCTTTTTGTACTCATGAAGACACGCATTGGTTATTGGTCTGCTGGCAATGTTTCCTTCTGCTTTCCGAGAAGCACTAAGATGCTCAGCTTTTCTCTAAGGCTTGAAGCCCGTTTCTCCAACAACATTTCACGCGTCGCCATATGATCCTTAGGGTGCGTTGGTGTCCCTTGTCGGCGGCTGCAAGCAGTCTGTGCTGCTTGCAACGGGCTGCTGAAGGAGTTTGAGGTTGTTGAGTTTTGTTAAATCAAATGCTATGGAAACTAAACTAAAAAAGGCTAAAACATTAAGTATATTAAATAATATTCTAATAGTAAAAGCGGTGCTTGCTTTGCTTGTACTATATCTTCGCCGCTGATGTTTTGAAGGTAATTCTAGAGTAATTAAAAAATTAAAAAAAGAATAATAATGAGGTATTAAAAAATATTTAAAATTTAGCGAAGGTCTTTAAATAAATGTCTCTCTTGCTTTTACCGGAACATTTATTTTGGTTGGGATCCCATTTTAGTAAATTAAAATTAATAAGTGAGGAAATATTTTTTTGTTGGCCAGCTCGCTATCTCGCCACAGAAGTTCCCAGGATCGACTCTCGGCCAGGGCATGGGTGTTATTTGTGTATATTCTTTCATCTATTTCATCCATATCACTCATTCTTATCGTCTCGATTAGCCAAACGTACAGAAAAATGGACGTTAAATAAACGAATATTTTGATAGGTCAGTTCGAAGTATTTTATGTCTCACACCTATGAGATTTCGGACACATAACTTATGTATAGACAAATAGAAATTAAACATAAATAAGTATTTAACATTAAAAGAGCATGCATAAATCAAGCAAACAGATACATCCAATTAGCTTTAGAGTAGAACGAGTAGGCTATACTTTCATCATTATCTAGCTAAAACTTATTTTAACCAGTACATGATGCAAGGTACCTCCAAGTGGGGACAACCCTGGTCGACTTTTCAACTCCTTTTATCCCTTTCTATGTCTCACCACTATTTTTTATCTTCCGTCACTAAAGTACTAAGGCGTCATATTCTTCTCCTTTGGATCATGGAAAAAAACAAAAAAACTTAGAAACAAAGCACAGAGATATTGTCTAGTCTAAGGTTGTTCTTTATTCAAGTTTAAAAACATTATGCAGGCTTCAGCAGGACCCGAACGGGATCTTTGGAAATTCCGTCCCATTTCTTACCAACTACGCTATCGAGCTACTATTGGTATCATCTGAATTTTTGCTTTCGTTCTTTTACCTGTATGAAAATGACTTTAAGTGTAATTTCCCTTTAAAACACTGATGACGTCGACGGTACCTAGTTTCTCCACTTGTGATACCTTATGATTAGATACATACGGGAGGTGCCATAGACCAGTGCTCGAGTTCTGGTCGAGCCAACATTTTTCACTAGTGTATCTACAAAACCACCAAAGTTTCAAATTTCGGAATAGCACCTTTAGTTTAATTGGAATCTTTATGACGAGTGCGTAACATGTCTCTATCGGTGATCGAATCCATGACCTCTTTCTTTCAAGTTGGCCAATATGGTCATCAACTAATACCGAGACCAAGAAGACTGGCCATGCTTCGAAAATTTCCTAATTAGAATCGTCCCACTTCGTGTTACAAGTACATCAATTTAATAAACACCAAGTTTACACGAGAGAGGAACATCTGCAAACAAGCCCCATCCTTCTTTTCGAAGAGAACAAACTCCAGCAAAAGTTTTCAAAACTTTTGTTCCCTCCTGTAGGTTTTATTGATTGCAAACTTTAATCTCCATCCTCTCCGATGTTTTTGTTTCTCTTCCCAAACCGAGCACCACTCAACTTCGCTTGCAGTCCCCGAAAACTCTGTCAAAACTTTGGCGAGGATGAAGTCGGCTGCACCAAAAGCCGGAAATATCTGCTGACTGGCTGTCGCTGCCAGACCGAAGAATCATTCGTTATCTCGGTTCCCGTGGCAATGATCTCTCCTCTTCACTTGCTAACGTGTTTCCCCAAATGTCCTGATTTCTTTCGTTCATTCTCTTCTCCCCATGAACATTGTAATATTATCAGATCAGTAAATAAAAGTATACATTACAGTAAATAGAACAATTTAACCCTTAAAGCGTAACCCGCATTTTGTTCCACTTTTGGAACATACTGTAGCTCATTAAATATTCGGATATACACGTTTTGAGTGCTACACGAGCTTTGAGGCATTCTATTAGTTATTAGTAACTTTTTATTTGATTCTGGTTATACGAATTTGAGGCAGAATGTTGTAAATTACCGCCGATAAAAATCACGGGTTTTACATTAGAATTTTTTTCTTTCTCCGACGGTAACGGTGGAAAGCGCTATATTCTTTGCACGAGAATGGAACACATATCAGGCAATATACAGGTACCATTTTGAACCATCACGTCCCGGTGTTGGCTACGTAGTGGCCCGAATTACAGGTGTAATTCCCTGTTTCCCTCGTACTAATGGAATATCTCGAATTAGTTTAAGTATGTTGTCATTACGATATGCTACTTTCTACTTTAGGTTATTTTAAAAAAAAACTTTCTATATTTATCAAACCCACTTTCTATAACATAATTACCATTTTTACAATGCACTTCCAAACTTCTTATGCCTTTAAAGAAAAGTGTCTATGTTGTTTGTTGTCGACTTCATGGCGGAATGGTGAGCACAGGGGGCTACGACGCCAAGGTCCCGGGTTCAAATCTAGACATGGGCATGGGTGATGCTTGTTAGAGTGCCTTCATCAATATCGTCATATCATCACTCACCCTCATCTTCGCGATTAGCCAAAAGTTTCAGAAAAGCATAGTAAATTAAGCAAACTGAATCAACAAATCTATATATTGCGTATATGGATTACATTCACAAGTTCATTGGATATTTAATTGGATACACGAGCTTGTAGTCATAGGCACATTATTAGTTGTTTTGGTAGTGAATTCCCAAGTATCGTGTAACATACGTTGAATGTAGTCACAACGTACGAAAATTGCACTTCTATTATCCAATGTAATTTCCTGTTAAGGTATACAACAATAATTCATGGTACTTCTACGCATATTTGAGTAGAAAATAACATAATTTAAATGTAAACAGTCTTATTTTTCAGAATATGGATATACTAGGTTCTGATTAGTACCAATGGATCATATTGCGGCTGCATAGTAAAAACAGGTCAAACTAGTTTCTAAATTTTATGTAACTAGCATAATATCGATAATGGTTTATTTTTAAATTTCTGTTTGTAAGCCCCTGTGTAAGTGTAATTACCCAAGTTTCTTTCACTATAATGATCACCTTTAAATAACACTATTTTGTAGTAAAAAGTTTGAGTTTCATGTTACCATGTTAATATACACACATTATCTACACATCATGCTTTTATAGAGGGTTTCTTGAGCTTAGTAGAAGGGTAATTGCACAAGAAATCAACGTTATTTCAAGAAAGCTCCTGAGACGAGTCGATTATCTGTTTTTTTGTTTTTTTTTGTTCATTTGTGCCCCGTTTCTGCCACTTTTGGCTAATTGCGACCATGATGATGAGTGATTGCATAATAGGACACTCACAAAGAACAACCATGACCAGGTTAGGATTCAAACGCGGGGTTCTTGGCGTTGTAGCGCTCTGTGCTAACCACTCTGCTACGCGAGTCGGCATGATACAAGTCGAAATATTGTATTTTTAACGTAGTTTGTGCTCTACTTTGACTTTGTCAACAGGCTCTCTTTTAAAGAAAGCTAAGTTTATACGTAGTGTAACATTTCCTTTGATAGATATCTTAATTTCAAATAACCTTTGTAAATAACTTATTTGTTTAATCTTTCGTATTCGCATGGCATCCGTGTTTTGAAGGTTATTAATCTTGGCGAGTCTTGGCATGTATGGGAAGGTGGGGGACTTTGCAACACTTTCCAGTTTAATTTTTTTTATTCAAAAACTGTTACAGTTGGAACAAGTTACAAATATGCTATGAAATGGTACATCTTTTGGCTACTTAAGAAACAAATATGAAATTTTAATTTTGAACCTCAAGTGAGAAAAGTCTGTTAATTTAAAGCAGGTCCGAGTGTTGCTATGTGCCCCATGCATGGGGTAAGTTGCAACAGTGTTTGGGGTACGTTGCAACAGGGATTATGCGTTGTCTGAATGACACTATTTGCAATCAATGCACACATAATAAGGATTTCTCTCCGCGCACAGCCAATGGGACCACATTTTGCATTGTTTGCACTGCACCCAGTATTCTTCTTCTTTGTAGGATTCTCCACACACTAAACAGTGATATTCTTTGCAAGAACTTTGGAATAATGTTTCCTTGCACGTAATTTTCTTCTTGCCCTTTTCCTTTGCTCTACTCTTCTTTGCATCTTCCAAAGCCTTCAGGTGTGTCTGTTAGAATGGCACCTGAAACAATATAAATAATAATAATAATAATAATAATAATAATAATAATACGGCAACAATTATACAGCAAATCGACAACAATAGTTTCTGTGGAAACATAAGAAGGAACAATTTTTTAGAAATAAATCTGCAAGACGAAAGAGACCATTTCAGAAAGCATAACAATATTAATGTTCCGTGCTGCTACTAGAAATTACATGCACATGATTATAAACAAAAATTCATTCACAATTTACGTATATATCTAGCACTACTAAGTGAAATATAGTGTTCTCTTGCCGTACTGACGTGCGTGTAATTTTGTATAACAATAAATAAGTGAAAATTCAAAATGTGTGTTGGTTACTGAATATAGGACTAAATATATGCGATCACATTTTTCTTTTACTTGAAAAGATTGTAAAATTAGTAAACAATATACCGTATTTCGATTTATCACATTCGGGACAGTAAACAATTACATTCAACATCTTATTAAAGCGCTGGTCTGTCATGGGGCAGTTTGCAACATTGTGGGGTTAGTTGCAACATCTGTTGCAACTTGCCTCACCGACATGTTTGATTAAGAAAGCTATTCTTGGCTCCACAAAAATTGCATAACATAAAAAGCAATATCACTTTCCACACCTTCAATAAACATGCTTTCAATTGACCACATGTCGCATGCTGTGGTCATTTATAGGAATTGCGTATTAAAAATTGTAAGAGATTCTTAAAAATTACTCACCGTACTCAAAATTCTTCTTTCTTCCTCCACTCTGACAACATCTGAAAAACTGGTGTAACGAACGGTTCATCAGAGACACCTACCAACGTGTGTTGGAACGACAGTAAGCGCAACGCAGTAGAGCCATCCTACATAACAGAAAAAGCACTGTTGCAACGTGCCCATGTTGCAAAGTGCCCCACTTTCCCCTACATATTATGTTAAGATCCCCTGTGTATATATTTTTCATGGTATTTGTTGCTTATTTAACATCAATATGGAATAATTGTTGTATTCTCGTTTTTTCAGCAAAACTATTTGCATTGATGTATTATGTGTTATTCATTATCTTCACTAGTATTACTTGTACTGACTAGTATTAGTATTATATGTTCCGTTCAAATGAAATATAAGCTGAGATGAAATTATTCGCGTATTGCACATGACTCTAGGTATCTTCTTGAAGCCGTGTGCAAATGCTCTGTCCTTACAGAAACCATCTGGCACTTTACTCACAATCTGAAGAGTTCGAAATTTGCTTCTGGTACAAAGGTGGATGCTCGTAGTTAATACCAACCGTCTTCAGTCTCTTCAGCTGCTGCCGATAAATTGTTTGTAGTTCTCAGCCACGTTTATGGCTTCTCCCTTTCTTCGCTTTGCTTCTTTGATGTGAGCCAATGCTCTTTGCAGAAGACCCACAGAATGTTTGGTGATATTATCTTCGATCCGAGCTGAAGAGGATCGGTAGAAGGCAAACAGTTCAAAGATAAGAGGATCATATCTCAAACGACTAAACGCGGTAATTTAGGTGAAAAATCTGAAATCACAACGAGGTTATATTGAAGATATCTTCTGAGTTTGGTCCCAGTAGAAGATGATTTTGTTAGTCCATTTACGAAAAGAAAGATGTTTTCTATTTTGAAGTAAATAATTATGGAAATCCATAAAACTTGTTATTGAGAAAACTTCTACTTTCCGTCAAGTATCACAACCAGCTGAAACGGGGGCGAAAGCAAGTGGGGTCAAAGGAGAACGCTTGTCCACCTGACATATCTGAGAAATGTTCACGAAATTCGGACAGGATTTATACTCCATCTTATTGGTTGGAAAATATTAACCTGCTTTGCTTTGGCTGCTTCAGCTTAAGACGAAATTATATTGACCGTAGGGCTAAATTAAGAAGGGCTAGGATAGGCAGTATATTGTCCATCGCTTCCTAAAAGTAGTTATTTTAATTATTTTTCTATTTCTGGTGGGTGGTTATCCACCACACACCAACACTTCCAAATAGTGGCGGCGATTGAGATCCAAAATTGGTTGGGGGGGGGGGAATGAAAGGTTACCTTCTTTGGTAGAAAAGGTTTAGCATAGTGCAGGAGCAAAAGTTGCAAAAATTGTGGTGGGAACTGCCCCCCTCACCGCCTAATCGCCTCTACTGCTTCCAGAACGTTATTTTTGTATTTATCCGAAGTGATTATTACTTACTTACATTCACATATACAACCACAACTGTTTCAGTGTATTCTGTGGTGCTTTAATTAGCCAAAAATGAAAGTAAACTAGTCTTCGGTTATCAGAAAAGGTTGAAAGACAGACATGCGTTGACAATAACCACTGGAAAAAAACATTCCTTATTTTATATTAAGTGCGAGTTTAGCATATCCCATGTTAGTAATGAGTTTGCATCAAAATATATTTAATTTTGAAAAAACATTGGCTACTGTAGTTGATGACAAATTAGGATTTGCTTTTATACACATAAATTATTATCCCAGTATGACTAACAATAGTTCATCATGATAACTTCAGGCAACTTGGCACACAATCTCTGAAATCGTATATTACAAAACGATGAGAGAGATGTTTCTTTTGGGACGAATTTAGGTCCTGAATTCAAATAAGAAGATTTCTGAGGATTTAAATCTTGCAACTTTTTATAGTGAATTTAAAAAGGCAATATATTTAAATTTAAATGTATTAGAAAAATGTTGTGCTTTAGAAAGAATACTGTGTCTCAATGCAGTTACAATATTAAAGAAAGGAAATATTTACGATATAATCAGATAAAACTGAAATCAAATTCAGATTGTGATCATGTACTCAACGGAAAGGAACGAGAAGCTCTAATTTCATTCAAGACGGTGGTTTCGAATTTGAGGGAAAACAATGATGACAGCAATTATAAAGAAATCCTGAGTATTTTGTTAATTGATTTCAAGGCTATTCACTGTAATATGAGTGCCAAAGTGTACTTTTGGAAACTCGATTTACACTACCAACCTACTTTCCTACATATCTCGGAGCTATTGATAAATCTAGGGGGTGTTGGTTCCACCAGGACCCTAAGAACATGGAAAGTTGCTCTTTGTACTTTGCTAATTTGTTTTTGCTTTTCTGCCACTTTTGGCTAATCGCAGCGATGAGGATGAATGATGAGATCAAACTGATGAGGTAACAATCATATTACAAAGTTCAGGCCTTGAACGTAGAACCTTCAGTGGAAAGATTGTGCTACAATTAATTAAGTGGCAAAAAGATAGTTAGTTAGATTTTAAGTTAGAGTTAGTGTTTTAAGTCCACTTTATGCACAGTAAGGCTAATCGGGACTGGACCTACAGTTTAAAGTAGGTTCCGAACCACTATATGCCTCTACCGGGTTATCGAACCCGGAACTCCTTGATTTCAAGGCGACGACGCTACCACTGCGCCATCCTGGAGGCCCAAGTGCCAAAAAGAGTACTCAAAGATCCTCGAGAGATGGAAATAGAACATGGAAATGGATGTTAATTGAAAAATTGCTGTTGAAGGTTTCGTTGGGAAGTGACACAATATTTCACAAACGGGATTTGACACTTATTAAGAAGTAAAAAATACATATTTGGACTAAATGTTTCCATTATTTTTTAAAAAATCTGAACCTGCATTGCAAGATGGAGCGAAAGCTGCTTAGTTACGAGGAAGTTCAAATATTTTCCTATTCGAAAGTTTATAATGATAGTTGACAGTCTTAAGATAATTCATAGTTTATTGGAATAATCAAATACCCACATGAAACAACCGTATAATGAGTAAAGCGAGATTTGATGGACTTTCTCATTTTGAACCCTAAAAGGATAGAGACGCCGTTCGGTGCACCAGATAACTAGGTTATCTTCCCCAATGCACCGGGTAGAAAATTCACGCCCGAATTTATAACGAATTCACGCAGCAAACGCAAGAAAGCAAGACGCTTACGAACCGCAGATGCAGAATTACGAGGAAACACTAATCTTCAAGACAATCACGTCCCCATCCAGAGCGTGGCACACGCCATTGACTTGGTAATGGAGCATGAAGCTAACACGCTCCTGAATCTAAAACCGAGCAAGAAAAGCTAATTTTGCGCTTCCCTCGATCATGTTTAACGCAAAATACGTCATTCTATTGAAATGACGAGTCGTAGAAGGTGAGATGGTTCCTCAACAAAACAACGTGCAATTGTAACGGCCGATAAGAAATAATTTCCGTACTATATGGCACTCACTTTTGTACGAGGAGGAACTGTTCTGCAGCTCAAATTCTGCTAATTCAGACTTTATCATTTGCCATTTGAAGAGCTCCTTTACATCAACAGGACTGGTGTACTTAGTTGCTTATGTAGGACGGGGAGATACGTTCAGTAACTAGAATGATACTTTGACAATTGTAACGAACCCGGATCGTCAAAAGTAAAGACGGATCCACCTCTAAGTTTATTAGCTTCTATGATAAATGTATAATCAACTTTTGTAACTGTTTAATGTTCATATTGGTAGTTCAAGATTTTCCCTTGTAACGAACCCGGATCGTCATAAGTAAAGACGGATCCACCTCTAAGTTTATTAGCTTCTATGATAAATGTAATCAACTTTTGTAACTGTTTAATGTTAATATTGGTAGATCAAGATTTTCCCTCTCGCTTACGCTAGTATCGCCGACCGTATATAAAGGCGAAGGCCAACTGCAATTGTGTTGTTGTGGTGTGTAATATTTGGGATCAAGTACATGCCATAAAATGCTCTGAGAGCTATTGTTTTGGGATATACAATGTCATCATGTAATTTGAGTTTCAATATTGAATTTTGGCTGGTGAGATGGAATACCCCCATGATGTTTCAGATACCACAAGGCTTTTTGAAAATCTTCAATTGATGGTTTATTTATTTGAGACATATATCTAAGAACATACAAACACAAATGTCCGCAATTAACATCTTTGAAATTTTGAACACGGGCATTATTGTAATAAAGATTAGCTGAATTTAGATATTTTATTAAATTTTCAGGTGGAACACCTCCAAATGAATCAAACACAAATGCCTCATTTTTTAAATATTTAAGATAACAAATCCAGTGAGTGCCCTGATTTTTGTACTTATCCAAATTAACAATGCCACACTCTTTGTTGAGTGGTTGTTCTGGTAGAGAATCAGACATGTACACACCTCTAAAATGTTTGATGCCCAGGGGCCTGATTAAAGCTTCAATATCTTGGTTTGTAAGCGGCTCTTGTTTTTTTTAAACTTATTCATGGCTCTCTTAACACCTTTCCCTTGTTTCTCCATTGCCAGGTTATGGCGCCTCTGCTCATCTAATTCTGCCCTATTTTTCTTGGCATCTATTACTGTTTTTGCTATGGCGGCTGAACCCCCAGCCAAGCTCCCCACAGCCCCGAGAGCAGCTAAGATGGCAGGGATGGTAAATATGAATCCCCCCACATGTGATTTTTTTCTTGATTGCTGTAATTTTTTTAATTGGGGGGTGCTAAGCAACAATTTCATACCATGCCCTTTTGCAATACAAGAATTTTTTTTCTTGCGCTGCTTTTTGGTCAAAAGACTGTCAATAGTTTTAAGAGATTTGAGACCTGCATAAGGTATTTGATACATAACACCCTTGGCCTTCATTGTAGGTTTATTATATACATATTCACAACCCCCACCCCAGTTTTTGTTTGGTGCTCATAGCTATGGTGGTTCCCAATGCTGCTATTTTTTCACTCAAAGAAGCATCTTTGCTTACAAATCTGCCAAATGCAGCCTCTTCTAATTTCTTGTCTGCAACATGTCTCTTGTCAAGATCAGAATGTGTGTTGTATGCAATATCATGGTCTCTACAAGCAGCATCTAGGGGATTAACACCAGGATCCCCTCTGTTTAATCTATGGTCCAGTTTTGTGCCTGGACCACAATACTGATAGCCTGGAATGTGTAGTTCAAATGGCAGCTTGTTTATAATGTCATTAACAAGGCCCCGACCCTCAGAAATATTCCAAAATTTGGGGGGTAGAGTATTAATAATTTTTATAAGATATCCAATCCCCTTAGGGTCATTCACTATAAAATTAGACAATTTGGTGCTTATCATGTCCATAATTCCAACCTTTTCATTGTAAAAATTGTGGTTCCCAGCATTTTCCTCCCCAGCTATCACCAATAGCCTATCTACAAGTTTCCTGACATCATCAACCCACACAAATTCTTTAGGCAGGGTGTTGTATTGTTTGATTCCACTGCCAGTCTTGATTTGTGACCATATGGGCTTGATTAAATTGTTGTATTTTGCTCCACTGCTCGACTTGACTCTTTTTTGTGTGGGATCATTGTTTTGGTATAGAGCATCTGATTTTATTAATATTTCTTTGTAATCCTCATAATCCTGATCTGTATAGCTGCCAGGTCTCTTCCTAGTCATCAATTCCCACAATCCAGGTGTGCCGGTGTACTTAACAAAAGCACCTTTTTCTCCAAGACGAGATTCTGAATATACAATTATATCATCTCCCATAAATGTTACTCTGAAATTGCCAATTCTATGAATAATGCTGCCATCAAGCTCTGTGTCAACATATAAGCCAAACACCTCATCTTTATTGTCTTTAGGTGTTGTTAAATATTTTTGAGCAAGAAGACCCAATTCAATAGGATCCTGACTAGCCTCAATTCTTCTAGGAGGACTAGGTGTATGAATACTGGAAAGTGGGGTGAATGGATAATCTAATATGTTCCTAGCAGCTACAGGTACAAGCTCTGTGAGCAAATTTTGATTTTGTTCTGTAACAGTTTTGATATTCTTACCTAAATTATTAATAGCATCAATTACAGGCTGTTCTGTTTGTTTGTGTTTTTCATAAATTCCACGGTTCTCTGATTTCCATCCCTTAAATCTTTTTACAAGATAATCTCTTAACTTAAGATCATCAATGATTGGCCTTTTCATGTTTATTTATATACGTCTCAACATCTAGAAAATGTTTCAACGTCTAGAAAATTGTTGATTTTATTTCTGTATTTGCCACTATTGGGTGTTCTTGTCATATCAATTGTGACAAACCCATAACTGTCCTGGTTCCAGCACTTGCTGCAAAATTTGGAAAAATCATTGTAGCTCAAGTCCCCACCTACATATTCATCATGTATGTGTTTGAGGTTGGTATGATCCTGATGAAACACACATATAAAATTGCTGTTGTCTCGGATCAGTTGCTTCGGTATTTTTGAAAAAGTCTGTGCCAGGTAGAAGCAATCAATGTTTTTGTGCCGGCCCTGTGTAAAGAAATTTCTAACCTTGTTTTGATTATCCAGTATAATGTCATCAAACACAACAACAGAATTATCGAGACATTCATCAAGTGGCTTAACATCTGGTTCAAAAGTGGCAATATCCAATCCATCATAAAGCTTCATCAGCTGCTGATATTTTAATTGTTCCAAGCTCTTAGAGAAGATATACAAGTGCCTGTTTTTCCAGTCTAACCAGTTGGGTGCCAATAAAAAATTATCAACCATTAGTGTAGTTTTACCACAAGCAGATGGCCCAACAATAAGACATCTAATATTATCAGGTAGCAAGTTGCCATTTCTCTTATTCTGTTGTTCAGGTTCTGGCAGCCTCTTTATAACATCCCAGGGCTTCATATTATCACTTTGTTTGCTTCGATCCAGCTGTGTTCTGGAAGTCCTAGCCATTTGACAAGTAACTTGTTGCCTTTTCTGCGGATGATTTTTTCTATGAGATATGTGTCAGGCTGTTTAGTTTTGCTGAGCTCTTGTTCATAGAACCTGCCTTTGAGAATTTCTCCTCGGTGATCCTTTATTATATATGTGTTAAGGGTCCCAGGTTTAACTTGAACCACTGTAAATAATTCAGTGCTCCAGTTTCTTGTAAAGCCTCTCTTGAATAAGTGCTTATATTTGCTGATTCTTACTTGATCCCCAATCTTGTATTTGGCCTTTCTTGTTGTTGGCCGATATTTAGGATAATAAACAGTGCTGATCAATTTTTGCTCATCAGATGAGCTCATTACTTCAGAGGGTTTCATGTTGATTGTGGAATGGACAGAATTGTTATATTTATGTAGAAGTTCTGGAAGAATATTAATCCATTTATAATTACCTTGCAGGGTAAATTGTTTATACATAAGATTTTTTAAGGTTCTGTTGAATCTCTCTACAATTGAGGCTTTGAGATCACTGTAACTCGAATAATGTTTTATTGCCTGGCTTTTAATAAATTGTTGAAACACTGAATTATAAAATTCTTTGCCATTATCTGTTTGCAAATAGCGCGGGGATCTTCCACTCTGATTGATGATTGTCCTGAGGGCTTCTGTAACACATTTTCCAGTCTTGGATTTGAGTGGCACAGCCCAGGCAAATTTTGAAAATGTGTCTATTACAGTGAGTAAATACTTGTAGCCCTTGTTGATTTTGTCTAAGTTTTTCAACTGTCCACTTGCCATTTCAATCAAATCGCTTTGCCATAAATCATCTATGCCCTTTGTGACTACTGGGAGTCTCTTAAAATTATGTCGGGCCTGTCTGTGTAATTCATCAACAATAATTTGTCTAGACATAATATGTAAACAAGAATATTGCAACTATAGGGTGTTCAGCAGCTGAGACTGCAGGATTTTCTAAATATAATTTGTCCCCTATTTGTATTTTAAATTCCAGAGTGCCATCATCTTCAGTATAGGCTGTTTCTAATGTATTGGGATCTGTAAAATCCTCCAATTCTACACTGGTGATTTTCACTTTGTTATCAGCATTTGTTATTGATAAGGTGGGGTAGTGGTGTGCCTGTGGTTGAAGCCAATATTTGATCTTGATTGGTCTCAATGTGCCCCCAACAAAAAATTGGTAATAAAATTGTGCAGGGGACAGCATATATATTTTGCCACCTGGTGTAAATGGAGAATCATATTCTTTGTTGGGGATGCTGTACAATTCAAGAATTACTGTATGTTTTGGATTCTCGATTATGCCTGTTATTTCTTTTTCTGCTGTTAGCAATCTGCTTGTTACAGATTCAAGGTGCTCATTGATGGTTCTTACAATCTCATCGTGTCCAGGCTTGATTCTTATGTCCACAGCAAGTTTCTTGTATTGTTGCACAATATCTTGTAGCTGGGTGGCAAAAACAGACAGAGCATTTGCTTGATTGGATTCCATGGTCCCTAGCTGTTGCTTGATATTAGCTACAATTTGTTGCAAATTTTCAACAACTGCCAATTTTGAATTTTGAGCTGTAAGATCATGGACCTGTCTTCTGATATCCTCAAACAGGGCATGCAGTTCATTAATATGTTGATTGGTTGGTAGAGTGGCCACTGTCTGTGTGAGATGTTTGATCTCTGCTTGGATATTCTTGATATCTTCTGATTTCAATATCCTATTCACTGCTCTCTTAATATTTTTAAGTTCCTGTGATGTAGGCAGATTTGATACTGTATTTTGCAAAAATTCAAGTGCCAATTTCACAGTGTTTAATTCAGAAGCATGAGCCACATTTTGCATAGCATTTTGGAGCAGGGCTATATCTGCCTCAGTGGGTGTTGATTGTTGTAAAATTTCAAGCTTTGTTTGGATATCATCGATCAAGTGATGAAAATGAGATAGCTCAGATTCAGTGTTGAGGTTTTCAAGTTTTGTGATCTGTTGCTGGACACTGGCAAGGGTATCTACAATACCAGGCAAGCGGGATTCTAGTACATTTGTCAAATCACTTTGCACTGCTGCTATTGTACCCTCAAGATGGGTTATGGTACTTTGAATTTTTCCAAAATCTTCATATGTTTCAAGTTGCAGCTTAATATTGGCAACACTCCGAGTTATTGCACTCAGAGCATCAGAAGATGGCAAGTTGTTCATAAAATTTTCAAGTGTCTTAATTTTTTCTTTAACCTCGGCTATGGCATTGTTCAGAGGGTCCAGATTAGGTATCTGGAGTGACTGAATCTGTTCCTTTAGAGTGGAAATCACTAGATCAAAATCTTCTTGTGATTTTATGCTTTTGACAATTGTTTGGAGCTGTGTCTGGACATTATTTATCTGCTCTTCCAATTGTTGTTTCAATTGCTCAGAGTTGGTGGCCTGGGTCTTAAATTTGGCTTGAAGAGCTGCAACTGCTTCTTCTAAACTTTGAAAATTATCTAATGTAGCCAGGTCAGTATATTTCTGAAGCAGCAATTTGAGTTCAGAATCAATTTTAAGAAGAGGGTCCATGCATTGTGATTGTAAATTTGTAATTTCTAATTGAAGACTGGCATTGAGTGTAGTTTGTAAAGCTTGTAAATCACTTCTTAATTTTTTGACTCTGACATCAAGCATCAAAATCTCATCACTGTGATCTTCATGTCTTGTATGGCCAAAAATATCATTAGGCATTTTGTTTAGTAGTTATTTATTATAGAGTATCTGATTCTTAATTCTATAAAAAAGGGTATAAGCTTGTCATAAGATCCAGGGACCTCAATATATAAGCAGTCACCAGCAGAAACAGTATAAACAGTGCCGGAAACCATGTTTGAGTGCTTAATTCTGTAAATATTTCTCCCTACTGAAATTTTAACATCACCCTCAGGGGTTGTAATAAATTGTAATTGCCCACCTACAGGCAATTGGTAATGATTTAAATTATTGTTAAATATGTACAATGTTTTGCCTGTTTCATCGTCAATATCTGTAAGTATGCTGTTCAGATGAATAATTAACAAGCCACTCAGTTTAGACATTATATCAGGAGAGGGTTGTGGTGTTGGCAGCTCCATAACAGCCCGTTTTTTGAACCCAAATAAGTTCATAGGCATGTTTATTTATTTCAAATCATGCTCTGTGCTTGTGCATTGATCCCCATTTTTCAAATCACAATGCCCCCATGGTAGAGTATGTATGCCACATGATAAAATGCATCTCTTATCATCATGTGGGTCCAGAGCCACTTTTCTTACAATATTTGAAGTCAATAAGTGATCCACACTCTGAATTCTGGATTCCGATGTTCTGATTAAATTCTGGGATTTGATGCAATTTTTATAATCTTCAAATTTAAGCTCTTTTTCCACAGCTACTTTGCCAATACCCTTGGCTTTTTTGACAACAGCACTACATGTTTTAAAACTATACATCTTGGCACTTAACCCAGCAAATTCCACAATAACATCACCAAGTGTCTCATCTTTTAACTTGCCGGGCACTTTTTTGTTGTGGGGTTGAATATTCAAATGGTCTGGCAAATCACTGGTATCAAAATATTTGAACAATTCAGGCTGTGACATATCTTGATAAACATCTTCTGTTTGAATATCAAGAATAAAACTATCCGTATCCATGTACATCAGTTTTACATTATCACCATAAAAAGGTTTCAACACATCATAATACAATGTTAACATATGTAATTTGGACAATTCCAATATTGCAGCCCCTACATAAATAGGTTTATCAAACTTAATTCTTGTTTTTTTCATGTTGAAAAGAGCCATATCTTCATCATAAATTCTTCTGTAATTGAAATTAGGCTTTGCAACCAATTTTTTGCTCAGGCTGGGGTCAGTAATTATTTTAACATCGGTATGTTTTCTGACATTTTCAATTGTTTTGCCATATACTGAATTAACCATTAATTTAAACAAGGTCTTATCAAATTCGCTCTTTGCAGATGTTCGAAGCTCCGTGTTTGTATCAATGTATGGTTTCAACCATTCTGAGTGCCTGAACCTCAAAACTTTTCCAAGTTTGGTTACTTGAACACCATGATGCACCAGGAACTGGAGGTTCTTGTAATATATGACATAGCCCTGTTTTGACTCCAGTGTCATCATGAGCTTCTTCTGTTTAGAGCCAGGTGAGCACTGAACCTCAGGAATTGGGGGCAGATCAGAAAGTTTGTTGTGTAAATGATCTGGAATTGTCAGATCAACCTCTAAGAAGAGGCCATAATTACTGTCATCATAGTTCTGAAGATCCTCAATATTGAAATCTTCAACCCATTCAAGCCCTGCATATGGCAGTTTTTGCATCATTGCATGACCATAGAGGCTGTTTGCATCTACATACAATATATAATTTGATGGCCGTGCTGGATCATAATCAGGCATATATTTGTTATTTGCTCTGGCATATCTCTGAGAACATTGCACCATCCCTCCTCTTATTCCTTGCTCCATAAACAGATACATATCTTGATCTTGGATCAGATCCAATTGCTTTTTGGTGTTTAAAAACATTGCAGACCATGCTAGGCCCGGGGCACTGTAGAAATATATTGGGTCCAGTCCATAATTTTGCATACAAAATTTTCTGAATGCCTGCATTATATCTGCTGAGATGGTCACATCAAGTTTCAAATATGCCATGTGATAATCACCAAATGTCCGGCATTTGAAATTGTTCCACGCCAATTGGGCACGGTGATAATCTTCATCAGTGATTCCAGATCCTCTGATTTTGCTGTAAAACTCTTCTTGTGGAGGCAGGGAGCACTCATCAAATTTAGAAAAATCTGTAACATAATCATATGGATACACACCCTTCCGCCTAATTAATTTCGGATCCTGATTTGGAAACACTGCACGTGTGATTTTGAATTCACCATCAGGTAATTGAGTGGCCAGTGTATCCAGGCTAGCAGGTAAAAATCTGTAAGAATCAAGAAATCTTATTTGAATAGAAAATCCATTAACTTTAATTATTTTGCTAATAGATATATATTTCTCATCATTTTCAGCTAAAATATTTAAATTCTGCTTCTCAAACCCCTCGTACCTGATCAAATGATGGAAATCATAATTGGATGCTCCATGGCAAAATATGGGGACAAATCTTGGTCTCTTGATCTTAATATTACAGCTATTACACAGGGCCTGTTTATATCGACCATCTGTATGAGAATGGTGTTTCACTTTGATATTTGTATCTGAAAATTCAGAACCACATACCGGGCATTTTTCTGCATTGTTGAAATCCTCAATCTGTTTCTCTGTTAAAGGCAACATGGGTTTTGATTTTAATAAGATGTTAGATGCTATGTCACGGCACTCATTTTCTATTCTATGTGCAAATATTTTGATAGCATCTGGCCCCATGTATGAATATTCTTTGGTAACAACACCATCCTGTACAATCACATAACAAAAGCTGGAAGGTTCATGTAGCTGATATGGTGTAACTGAAGATTCTTCAGGATCTGGATTGCAGAATACAAGAGATTTGAGATTTGATTCAAAATCACAGACAATATATGCTGGGTGTTCCAACAAGGCTTCAAACTTTTTGAATTTGCAATTTTCACTTGGCATTGGCATCACCATATGAACAGGTTTATGGTTGCCACAATATTTCAGATGCTCAATTAATTTGTTCTTAGCAATTTCTGCACTCTCTTTACGAACCCCATTCACCATTTTCCTGCCATCAAATTCACTTAAACATCTTCCGCACAACTTGAATATTCTATTAGATTTGTCTAGTTGTGTTCTGACTAAAGCTTCAAGATTATGTATCAGAGTGTAATGGTGTGTGTCACCCCCTTCAATTAAGAGCAGTTTAATCGGAACAGCAGAATTATCATCATTGATTCTGAGAGGATCTATCAAGCAATTATCACGACCAGTGGAACAAATATATACATTAATAGATAATTGTTTGCCATTGATATTCCTGGCCCTTTTTTCAAATTTATCAATATTCTGTACAGACATTGGATATTCTAAACCCTCCATTGCTTCATCAAAATCGTGCTCATGTTGTTTATAATAACTTATTCGCTCAGGATGCCTTGAAACTGGATACAAAGCAGCTAATATACACCACAAAAAGCATTTCTGGTCGGTATTTTCAATATTAACCACGGCTCTTCTGTTTTTAATATTTGCAGGTAATGGCAGATATGTAGATCCTTGTAATGGGCTGAATTCAGAAATATTAACATAGAGCCTGTGTGGAGAGCCACATAGGCTCCATCCAGACTCTTTTGCCTCAAATTCAGAGTGTTTAATATTCAATTGATCTATCAACCTGCTTATTATTGTGTCTGAATTTGCATTTGAATATACAGGTACAGTTTCTGTTATGTGGGGCTGTGTAAATTTTGTGCCATTTGGTTTCTTATATTGTGTAAACAATTTGAGGGACAGCTTATAAGAGCCATTTTGTGCATTTAGAATTGCATGCACATCAGGATTTATACTGTTCAAGAAATTCTCAATACCACATCTTGGCTCTGATACAAACCGATAATCCCTAAGTTGGGCATTAAAACTGCTATGGATGGGTTCATAGCGTGGCTGTTTTGCTGCTCTAGCATTAACAGGTGATTCATGCTTCCTTTTCAGACCAGATGTAGATGGTTGTGGGGGCAATGTTGATGACTGTGCAGAACAAGTATTTTTATGTTTATATGTGAAATATTCCATGCTATATTTTCTATTGCATTTGGGGCATATTTTTGTGGGAGTTCTGTATTTGCCTGGCTTACAAATCTTTCGGTGTCTGGCCCAATTAGAGCTAAATATATTCTTATTGCATTGGTCACAATATTTTTGATTCGGCATTTTTGTTGTTGTTTATTATATACAATTTCCTGGGTTTCAATTCAAAATTCTATACTGGATCAGTTGGGTTCAGCACTGTGTTTTGTATACCTAGTGTGTATACCTAGTGCATGTGTGTGTGTATGGCTATGGAATTTTTGTTGTTGTTTATTATATACAATTTCCTGGGATTCAATTCAAAATTCTATACTGGATCAGTTGGGTTCAGCACTGTACTGTGTGTATGTGTGTGTGTGTGTGTGTGTGTGTGTGTGTGTGTGTGTGTGTGTGTGTGTGTGTGCGTGTGTGTGTGTGTGTGTGTGTATGTGTGTGTGTGTGTGTGTGTGTGTGTGTGTGTGTGTGTGTGTGTGTGTGTGTTAATATTTTTAGTTTTGGTATTTATATAAAATTTCTTGGGGTTCAAATCAAATCTCTATGCTGGATCAGTTGGGTTCAGCAGTGTAATTTGTAATTCAATTTATACAAATCTGCAATATTTTTGTGTTTAAAAAATATAAGCAGCACTAGAACAATACAACCTTACTCTTCAACAGCTCTTACAATACTGGCTGATATGCAATGCAAAATCTCTTTATATACCCTAAGCACGGACCGCATTGAAACAATAAGCCAATCAGAATATAACACATCATCAAATTACGTCATAAGCAACCAATCAGAAAACGACACATCTGAAACAATAGGCCAATCAGAATATAACACATAATCACATTACATCATAAGCAACCAATCAGAAAACAACACGTATCTAATAATTTATTGGATGTTGCACAGCATGATGCAATATAAATAAACCAGAAATAGGCCACAAGTAGACCGGAAGTAAATATGTGTGGGTGGGTGTGGGTGTGTGTGGGTGTGTATGTAGGTGGGTGTGGGTGTGTATGAGGGTGGGTGTGGGTGTGTATGAGGGTGGGTATGCGTGTGTATGTGGGTGGGTGTGGGTGTGTATGTGGGTGGGTGTGGTCAAGGTCAAGGTCAATGTCGGGGTCAAGGTCAAGGTCAAGGTCCAGGTCGGGGTCAAGGTCAAGGTCAAGGTCAAGGTCAAGGTCAAGGTCAAGGTCAATATGTGTGTGTGTGTATATGTGTGTGTGTGTGAGTGTCTCACAAGTGGACCGGAAGTGGACAAACCGGAAGTAAACCGGAAGTAAACCAGAAGTAAACCGGAAGTGGACCGGAAGTGGACCGGAAGTGGACCGGAAGTGGACCGGAAGTGGACCGGAAGTGGACCGGAAGTAGATATGTGTGTGTGGGTGGGTGTGGGTGGGTGTGGGTGTGTATGTGTCCTGGCCTAGTTTTAAGTGTGGCCAAAAAAATATCAATTTTTGACAGAATTATGGACAACAATCTCACAAAAGGCACTTTTGTGAGTATGGCCTCATCAATCTAAGGGGGCTCTTCCTTTCTCATGGAATCCATGAGGGTTTTTTTACAAAAATCTTGGATTAGAGGAGGGTGCTACACTTGAGCAAAAAGCTCATATGGACATGTTGAGCTTGTTTTAAGTGTAAACAAATCTGCTTGGGGGGAGCTCTTCCTTTCTCGGGTTTATAATACCACCAATCCCACTACTTTAATGAGTAAGCTTCTCAAGGTACTTATTATTATTAACCCTGGGTAGTTTTGTTTTTGTTATTATTTTGTTAAGGAAATAAACTGGAATATAAACTTTCATCACCTGTTGTTCTGTTGAGGTAAAAGCTATTGGTCCAGTTTCATCTGAAATCTTTGGAGAAGCTCTTTTAACACCTGATCCCTGAGAACTATGGAGTCTCATCTCTCCGCTGAAGAGGCAGTTAGCATTATGGGTAAATTTATGCACATTACGAAATGTTGTCGTTCTCCGCAACGCGCTCGCCGTGCTGGTGCATGTCTACGTCGACGACGGTGGAGTGGAGGTCATCCTAAGCGGAGGATTTTGCACAATTGCCTAATTCTGGTTATTCCATCAACCATTTAAAAAGAAGGTCATGATTACTACCATAGCATAAAGCCAGATACCAGTGTTTCTTGCTACAGTCTATCAAAATGTTAATGTATGAATGTTCTTACAACTTTATTTGTACATATTTTATCTATCTTCGACCTATTTAGAACGACGAATATGTGAAATATATTGACCTCAATAGAATAAATAAATCTATCTACATATTTATGCTTACTTAAATTTGTAATAATTTACTTAATAATTCTGTTCTTTTCAGGCATCTTGGAGTTTGTTATGTTAACCTTCTGCCTGTTTTTATTTTATTTTTTTTAATTATTTTTTTGTCATCTGTTTTACCCCATTAAGGCGAGGAGGGACATTTTCCCCTACGTCTTTCTCGCTGGGGCAGCTGCTGATCACTGTTGCCAACTTCGCTCTTTTGGAGCCAGATCTGGCTCTCTCGTGAACTCGTTTGACTGTGAACTGTGGCACCCGCCCTCTGCCCCACTATGATGCCAACACTGGCTCCGGCCCATAAATACCAACTTTTGCCATGAGTGTACATTTTGCACGTGACGTGATATTCGCATAGCTATAGGGTGCGTCACCCACCTCTTCTTTCCTCCCCATGTATTATTTTTTATATAGCGCTATGGCTAAGATGAAGATGACAATTTTGTTATCCGGGAATCCTTTATTTTCGATTTTATATTAACATCATTGGATTATTGAGATGGGTGATGCCGCCAAATCTAGGCGCTGAAAACTAAGAATAAATTGCCATCACTTTAAAGCTAACGGTAATAGCAGCACCCCACCCCTCTGACAACTAATATTACCCTAGTAGGCACTTTATGCAACCTTCGTTAATCTAGCTCCTTGGAAGTCCTCTTTAGCTATATTAATGGTGAAATTTAGCTCTGTTATGCACATCAGGTTTGGCAACACTGCCAGGATGGCCGTAGGAGGCAAGGAGAAATGCACTAGGCTTATGGGACCATTATTTTATTCGTTCTCTCGGGAATATCAAACATCCGATGACGTAGAAAAGTACATGGACGGAAAAAGGACACGTTGAACTATGTCATAGTAGTAGGAAAAGTCGAAACTCCTTTTTGATGAGTCGTAACTTGAAGTTGAAGTTGATGTCCCATAAGGAATACATGGGATTCGGTAAATACTAATTCATCATATTTTTCAAAAATCGTATAAGGCTTAATAATCAACTTAGGAAACCGCTTCCACTTGCCACATGGGGAGAAATTCATACTCTTCATTTCTGGCGGAGATCTTTTTAGTAGCATTGCTCATTCCGACCATATTGGAATAAATGCATGCCTGGTGCGTAATTGTCCCTCTTCGCCTTAAGCTCGTTCCACTGTCTCTGTATTCGCCATTTCTGGTTCTTGCTTTCATTGATTGATTGATTTTTTTTAATTTATCTTCATTTTCCCTGTCACTTTTGGCAAATTTGCGAAGATGGGGATGAGTAATGATGTGATGAATGGACACTCAGAAACATCCATGCTCAGGCCGGGATTCGAACCCGGGACCGTGGTGTCGTAGTGCGATGATTTAAACACTCCGATACGGGGCCGGCTGATTTTTCTTTGCGTTGTACCCAGTGTGTTCCAATTTATGAACTTGTTAAATCAATTGGGTATTTTTTTATCAGTAATTATCTTCTGCTTACCTTGAACACTTCTTTATGATCTGATCTTTTCATGGCTTCTGTTTAGTAATTTTATGCACCACCTAATTTAAATCTTAAACAGTTGTTTGTGTATATGCAGTTTAAGTCTGAATATCTGTAACCATATTCGTTTTGAGTAAACTCTTCTTTTTTATCATGGTTATTTCTTTGGAACTTCTTGTAGCATGCACATTGTCTTCTGGTCCTCCTGATGTGGAAACAATTTTACCTAAATAGACTTATTTTTGTAACGCCTTGGATGTCATAATTTAAATTTAGTCTCAATCTTATTATAAATACTAATTTACATTGATTATATTAATCCTGTAGCATAATCTACGGCCTGTAATTTACCATGGATGTCTCTGAATCTATGAGCAAGTGGACATGCATCTCTCGCTAACTAAAGATCTTTCAGTCTTCTAGAACCAAAACAAACAGTAGTGGAGACAGAAGATAGCACAAACATATGGACGAATGGTGCAATAAAACTACAAGATAACATCATGTATCAAAAATTTGTTTAAGTGAATTTTTTTCCTGTTTCCGATGCAGTTTACTACAAAACACTAGAAAACACAATTTTACATGTGGGAAATTGTTTTTAATGAAATGACAACGATTTTCTGATTTTTTAGTAAATGCATGTATTTGGGAGAATGAGAGCTGGTTTACATTGATAAACAAGTTTGAACACATGTCAAAACGGAGTGAAGAAATATAAAGAAAAGGCTACAGTACATGAAGACCTGTACATTCCATGTAAAGATAATAAGGTCTCTAAAAATGTGTTGTTTTCCTACTTTTCCTATTGAGATGTCCATCAGCTTCTCTGATCAGTCCCCAGATGTAATCGCCTAGCATCCGCTCATTATACTGTCCCTGGTACCTTCTTTCAAACAATTGTAAGTCCTGATGGAACCTTTCGCCCTGTTCCTCTGAGTATGCACCCATATGGGATTTGAAGACATCTAGATGTGAGTGGAGTACATGCACCTTTAGAAACATTCTGCATCCCATTGCTTTGTAGTTATTCAGAAGACCCTGTACTACATCTCTGTAATTTTCCACCCTGTGATTACCCAGGATACTATTCACTACGTGCCTGAAGCTATTCCAGGCATTTCTTTCAACAGGTCGAAGCTTTCAGATGAAGTCACAAATTGCTTGATGAGACCAAGCTTAATATGCAAGGGAGGCATTAGGATCTTTTCGTGCTTGAGAAGGCGTTCCCACTTCATTGTCTTCTGTCCAATCTGTATCTCCGTCCTTAATGGCCACTCAAGAGTCTCAAAATGTCTACCTGTATCCCTGCTATCCCAAAGGCAGAGAAAAGAAGGATACTTTGTGTTTACCCCTTGTAAGCCCATCAAAAATGCAATCATTTTAAAGTCACCCGATTACTTCATGACGCTTCCTCTGGAGGGATATTTTGCAGGTTTTATCCAATAGGATCCACTGCTTTAATCGCGATGTTAAAATTTCTGCATTGGATTTTGTTAGTCCTATATCCCTGATTAAGTCATTTAACTCAGTTTGCTTGGGGAAGTGAGGTGTATCATTTGCATCCCCTGAGAGGCCTTCTTCGTGGTAGATGTCGGTTTCCGATTCAATACTGGTATCTACACGTTCATCCCATACTGGGGGACGAGGAGGAACAGGAAGCTCCTCACTGTGTGGAATGGGACGGAGAGATGATGGCAGGTTAGGATATTCAGAAACACAGGTTTTCTTACCCCTTTTGTGATGGTACAAGTCTACAACACAGAAATAGTAGTTGGATAGGTGATCCGTTGGTTCTCGCCAAATTCTAGGTACGCCAAATTTCATTTTCCTGTTTTCTCCTCTATACCAGGCTTTGAGAGTGGATCTACAGCACCCGCACACAACATGTGGTGCCCATTTTTTGTCTTGGTCTCCAACAGACATACCGAAATAAGATTTGAACGCTAAGCAGAAGTTGTTGCCCTCCTTTATCCTATGTTTTAGTGCCTTTGAACTACGGAAGACGCCACACACATAGCAAAAACTGTCTGTATCATGCTTACAACGACGGGAAGATGACATCCTTACATACTGCGACCCTCCAAAACAAAAACAAAACAGATTTTAGAATACTAGGTTGCACAGTTTTATCTTATCATGAATTTTCCTATGCTTAATTCATGTTAACTAATACATTTCATATAATTGACCCCCATTACCATAAAAATAATTACATGAACGTAGCAATACCACATAGATATTAGTTTTGACCTAATATATCATAAAAAAAAAAAAATTAACTTGAACAAAGAAAAACTTTTTTTTTTTGGTTACATGGTGTAATGCATTGGATTGAAGCACGAAAACATTGCAATCTATCTCTTCATTAATCTTAAGATTCAGTTTTCTATTCTATCAATGCATTAAATATGGATACCGGAAGGGATGTTGTAATTTCAATATGCTTTTACTATTTATGTAGATATTTTTCTTATACAAGAGACAATTTTTAAATATTTTCTGTTCATTGCAGCAATGAAGCGTTTGGTAATTGACATATTGTCACTGAGAGAACTTATAATGAAATACAATGTACTTATGCTTTCGCTGTTGATCAAAACGTTTGTTAGGCCTACATATCTTAACATACTATAGAAGCACAACTTTGTAAGCCGATAAAGTCACACAGATTGATTTTTTTCTTGTAGTGTATGGAATTATACTTTTCATCATTATTTCGAACAACTGGAAAATCTTCTTTGCTTTCGCCATAGCTTGTTAGGTTGACGCTATTTACTAATTTGTCTATCATTGAAACAGAAAAAAAAACAGCAAAGATTAAAATGCCATATAAAATACAGAACAATATCTCCGAAAATTTGCCAAAGAATATTTATTTATAAGGAAGAATGAGCCTTAGAACGTAGTTTATAAATGTAACATTTATAAAGTCAATGGTATTTAAACACATGAATATACTAGTTATGTATGTCAAGTAAGGTTTCAACTTATATCATTTTGTTTCGCTCCATTTACACATAGAAAAATAAACTAATTTGAAATATGACAATTGAAAAACCGTACGTTTAATTGTTTGAGAATAACGGAAGTTTTTAAATGGCACTGAAATCCTCTTTCGTGATTGAATTAAAATGTAATGCATTTCCTTATCTTTATGCTTGTCATTACACCATTGATACATAACACTGTTACAGTTTCCATGCATTTTACTGCTATTGTTATTAATGCCATTCTTGTTAATTTATTTCTAAAAAATTCTCACGAACAGCAAATCGAAAATGACTAACATGTAAGACATTTTGCAATATATGACTTTCTTTACAGCATTCAAAAAATGAAATTATTCTAAATATTAAAATGGACATTATATACTTCTGCAGTTCAGACTAATCTAGCTTTGTTTGAATGAAAGCTTAGGAGATAATTGGAACGTTTTAGTTCGTTTAAATGACATTTATAAAACTTCATGCATTTCATTACATATTCAACATCTGAATCATTTAGACGTTTACTTTAATACACGACACTTCATGTGAATGTTCTTTCTGTTTGTATACTTACACGTGAGTTCCAGACAGTGTTAATTATTTCAATGGAACTTTGTTCTTCCCTTCGATGAGAACTGAGAAATAAAGGCATTTTATAATTTTCTCCAAATGAAGACATTCACTTTAGCAACCGCAAAAAGAAAGCAATGGGACCAATATGGGCGAAAATATGCTTTTAAAAGGCCTCTTTAAAGTACAAGATGGTGTGGAGATCTTCCAGGCACATTGAGCGTAAAACTATTTGGCACACAACGACACATTGGATTCGGAATGTTTTCTTACTTCCAACATGACGACGTTAATTTCGTAATCCGCATCCCCTTTGGCAACATTAAAGATGGTGTTTATGTGCAAGAGGGTTTCGGCAACAGACCGTCTGTTGCTGCTTGCATTAACAGCTTGCGTGTTTTTCTTCCCCTCACTCGGAGAATGCCTGCTTTTCGGAGATAGCAAGAGCAGGGAGGGAACGTCGATATACAGTAATAGCAGAAAATGTAGGGAGGGGTCTACTTTTGTTTGTCAAATTCGTAACGTTAAGAAGCAATATCTTCATGACTTAAATATTTGCTGTTCTAGGAGGAAAAAATAATATATGATGAAAGCTTGGCTTGTGATGAATATTCAAAGATTTGTGGTATTAACATTAGTACAGCGATGAAATATTTAAGCAATTTCTATTCGTTATTATTATAGCCAGGATTTCTAGGCACTAAAAATGCCTAGATTCAAAGTCCGAGGACACCAGTTTTTCTCTGAAACGGATGCTGTAATGGCAGATCAATCTTCACCTGGGAACATCGGGGTAAGGGGCCCACGTGCTTCTGGGACATGGCCGCCATATTGGATCTTTGTTAAATTTTTAAAGTGGCAAGAGGCTCATAATGGGTATCCGAACACATTAGAATTTTCCATGAAATGCAATGCTGTAATTAGTTTTGTGATAGCTGTAACAATACAAAAGTACGATCGAAACGTCAAAACCTAACAAAACTTCGCGAACTTTGGGCAAGAAGAACAATGTGATCGATCATCCTAATCTTCAGTCTGGCAAAGCCCGGTTTGCGAACAATTGAGCCAGTATTGGATTCAGTGATGAATAAGAGGGCATCGCAAAAATTGTGTGTCCACACTATTTGTTATAAATCTAACACACCTTCAAATAGTTAGAAGCAATTTTAAAATGAGAGAACTGCAATGTGACAGGTACCGTGGTCTGAAAATTGAATATTATTCATGACTTTAATGGGAAAAATATATCGAGGTGAGATTTGATGGATTAGCTCCAAGCGCCTGTTACAGGAATATAATTGAAATCGCTTACAGTCAGAAATCGATATAAGTCATGCTGAAGTGCACTGGAGGGTTTTTAATAACAATCGACCAGATCAAAACTTGAGGCACGATGTTTATTCTGATATTTCTGTGGTTACGCAGAAGTCACGCTCCATAGCTAGGAGGTAAGAGGTTTTTTACAACCAGTACTCTTTCATCGCGAAGAACGATTCAGGTACTCTTTTCACAGGGTGTGCCAAACTCTCAGTGTATATATACTTTTTGTCACCGTGGCACATCTCGAGCAAAGAATCATCGAGCCTTGTGCATACACTGGCTACACTGCGGGCCGTTCAACGTGATTGGTTGGAATACTTACATGTGTGAACCCAGAACAATGGCGTTCATATTGGACATATATTGTAATTATAGGGAAGTGGCTATGTATGGAGACTTTTGATGCACCCTGTAGATTGGTAAAGAAGTAAAATCGGGATGAATTTTGACAGAATCATAATTAATGTATGTAGTATGCATATTGCATAAACTTTTCCTTCGTATTATTATTTCTGGAAAATTTGACATAATTTTTTTTGCTTACTATTTATTACCTTCAAGATAGAATTTCTCCAATTAAAGAAGGTGAAGATATTATATTCAATATCATCAGGAAATATACTAATAATAGTTATCTGTGAACAGATATTACACTTAATTGTACATTTATTTAAGCTGTACTTTCAATGCACATTTTTAAGATTAATCATCCCACTGTTTTGATTTTTTGATTGTCTTAATTCTACATTATGCACAGATAGGCTAATCGGGCCTGGCGCTACAGTTTAAAGTGGGATCCGACCAACTTTGAGTTTCCAAAGGGTATGGATCCCGGAACCCTTTCTTTACAAGGCGACGGCTTTACCACTACGCTATCGGAGAGGCCCTATCCCACTGTTGTACATGCATAATTGCTACATATTAATTCCAAATATATATATATATATATATATGTCATTTTAATTGTTGTATCTTGATCGCGAAGGAAACCAACCCACTCTCCGCCCCTGTGGCTCTGGTGCAGCCTGTAACTGAAAATTAACTTTACATCTTCTGTGTGATATTCTGGGAAAACATGAAATTGCTGTGCTTCTGTTGGTAGGGTGTCTAAATAGAACATGGGAGACCCGTATTGGATTATAGAGATGCGTGATCTCAAATAAGAATTTTTCTACAATATCTCTGCACGAAGTCTAAAATCAATGGATACTCTTGTGTTCATGACGTCACCTACACCGTGGCCTAGACGGGAATGTGTGGGGCCTTACTTATACAATCTTTATGGCACGGTGCAATGGTCAGGCAATGGCAATACACACATTCCTTTATCTTCACCCGTTTTGATACACTTTCAATTCACTACATATTTCTTGAGGGAAAAAATTGTGTAACTCTGATAATATTTGCATTTACTTCAATGGCCCTCTGGTTCGTGGCACAATAACATCTTCCACGTATTGCTCAGTAATCGTCTTGCCAAATATTTGTGGTTTTCCTTAAAATGTTCCTCTTGATGGCACAATACGTGCTACTTCGGGTTTAAAGAAAGTGAGGAGCCCAAACAAAATTCCTGCTTGAAATTTGAAAGAACCGATATCACTTCTATTGCTAATCTGATACTGTCTCCAAGATTTAATTTGAGCAATATAGATTAATTTCGGAGAAAATAGCCACCTCCACCTTTTACTTCAAATTCTTATTCTGTTCTTGCTTATGCTATCCTTCTTCAATTTGAACTCTGGGTTTATCTATAGAGTGACAAATCAAGTTCATTACACTTTAGTTCTTTTTTGTTTACCCTAGTCACTTGAAATTCCCATGCCCGTGTCAACAATTTTTAATTGTGTTAGAGAGGTGGAGGAAATGGAACGAAAACATGTTCATGTGTCTTCTCAAACACAGAAAACAATTTGAACAGTTTCGCTTATTGTAGCTAACAGACCAAAATACGTAGTTGGTAATATATTTACAGAAGTACATACATATGTTAGTTTTAGAAGAATTCTCCTAATTGTTATCTAAGCTAAATAGAAAACATACATTCATCACTGCGAGGAACAATGCACCACACTTTAACGAACATCACATGACAATGCAATGGGAAAGAACACTAATCTGGAACACTTAAGTAAAACCTCTTCAGACACTGTTCTAGCTGCACAAACCATAAAAGTAACCCTCCACATTTTATAGGGTCTTATGTTTGAAGTCTGTGTAAGCATAGTAGGTATACACAAAGCTTAGGTGCAATCTCCGCTGTCGTAGGATCATATTACTAATCCTCTTATTCAATGTCAACTGCTGGCAACCCATCCACACCCACCATAGACATGACAGACAACGTAGATGTTGGAAGGAAAGGAAGGGCCATAGGGGAAATAAAGGCTCGTAAACTCAAGGGCCATCAAATGTCAAATATCCAGACGAAATCCAGCTTCACTTGGGGTAATAAAAGTTTGGATTTTACCTTTCCTCTGGTGCAATTTGGGGAGAATCTTCGGTAACATAGAACTGAAAACTTGCATTCGTGACATTTAGCTTGTCGAACTTAGGGATAAAAATTGCATCATTCCATCCTCACTTCAGACAACTATATCCTTCTATTAGCACTGTAGGTGTAAATGAAAATATGAGCCTTCAAGGTGATCCTTGATTGATTGATTGATTTTCTTTATTTTACTTCGCTTTTTGTGCCACTTTTGGCTAATTTGCAAAGATGGGGATAAGCGATGATATGATGAAATTGATGAATAGGCACAATCATCGATGCCCAGGCCGAGAATCGAACCCGAGACCCACGAACGCCGGCTTCAAGGCACTCAAGTAGGATGGTTATCAGGTATTTTCTGTATTAACAAGCGTATTGTTGATACTGTAAGTAAACAACTAAAGATAAATTAATACACCAAATAGAAATTTATTTATGACTTCATAATGGAGGGGGCAAAACATGGTTCTGCAATATATTGCAGTGACCATATTAGCCCCTTCCAATATACCATTTGAGGCAGTAGTGACTTCTGCATATTCGCACATTTGCGCTTGCACACCCAAATTAATCTCTAATGCAATTCATTTTTATGATACTTATTCACTGAACATTATCTCCTAACCTTCAAAACATCAAACATTTCCACGCCCCATCGGCGACCATATTAAGTTCGCTTTATCACCGCCTGCAGACTGAGGTACTTTCGCTTCGCACAAGTGGATGTGTGCTCATTTGCCGCTGTTTGCAGCACGGAAGGGGAGAGTAGAGATAGATTCGCTCTTCTAGCTTGCAGTATTATGGGTTTGACTCGCACTGCTAGCGCTGTGCTGTGTCCCAAATGCAGTGTTGCAATCCCGTTCCATTCGAGATCGTATGGCGGAATAGAGGCAACCCACACATTATCGTAAATCGAGGGAAGTTTTTGGAAAAGGCATCTTCGTTCACACTATTACGAGCATGGCAGGGTAGGGGAAAAAGGGGAGGAGGAAGGGGGCAACTGAATGCGAAACGCCTGCTTTAGAAACTGTCTTGCATTGCCTTTTCTTAGTGCAGGTGGGTAAAAAAAACTGCCCTTGTGGCGCTGTAGTCGAAATATCATCCGAGAAGCGTATGTCAGTCAACTTCCATTGAGGGCGTTGCAAAATTGTTCAGCACTGTCAAAAGTTCGTTCCTGTTTCGGTGCAAAGGGTTTGCTTTCATCATGAAAGGGAAAACTGTACATAGACTTAATATTTAACATCGCTGTATATTTGGAGGGACTACAAAGCGCGCAGCGACTAAAGAAATAAGGATTATGAAGTACGAAGCAGGGCATTGTGGACAGAGTGAATTATGTTATTTTCTTTAATATTTATTATTCTCTTGATTTCGCTAAAATTTGTTGGTTGACCAGTCAGTCAGCCATTAGAAATAATCAACTGCTAGATAGATTACAACTGATTTTATGCATGTGATAGTCGCCCAGCCCTGCTTGTTGGGTGTATTCGAATGTTATTCTTCTTCTTGTTCACTATTATGAGCGGAGCGGGAGAAAGATTTTACTAAATATTTTGCAACAATCGTATTAATATTGTAGATCGACATTTCTCTGTTTTTAGTGATTTTGTCAGGTTATCGAATGTTGAATTATCTATAACCAATAACCACTCTTCTCGTGATCGACGGAAAATTTACCGAGGTACGTATTTCAAATTTGTATAAATTAATATTTTTGATATTTTTCATGGAATAAAACTCTCCCATAGTCCTCATTTTCGGTGAAAAGTGTTCATAACGTGCTTTGCCAATACGTATAGCATCATCATGTACGTTAAAAAGGTAGGGAATATTTGAGAGGATGATGAAACACTTCTTCTGTACACGAGGCTGAAGTGCACACTCATAAAGCCAGACCACCAGCCGCCACTGATTGGATGTAACCTAAATTAACTTCCCCAATCCCACATAATTAGTGATAAGCTGCTAATAGCAGTTAATTTTATTTGAAATTCTAGTAATTTAAGTTACCTTCCTTCCTTTGTATTCATGCTATTAATGAATATGACAAATATTTCTGGTTTGAGATTCCTTTCACTTATCCTTTACTCTTTAACATCTTGTATAACCTGACTGGAAATTTCTGAATTTTCCTTATACATACAACCTCTGATTTCAACAAATTTGTCTGATAACATGAATATTCGCTTACAACGTATGCAAATCTAACTGCTGACCAGTTGCGACGCTACAACCCTTTGATAATGGTAATTGATATTATAGTCTGTAGTTTCTGTAACTCGTTAACAAATGGCTGCTACAGCTTGAATTCGTATGGCTAGGATGTTTTTAATGGAAGTTTAATTCCATCCTTTGCATATTACTTGCATATGATGAAGATGCACCTGAAAGCTAAGTTTCCTGTCAAGGAAAACTCCAAGATCCTTAACATCTTCTACACGACTTGGATTTACATTCTCTATGTTATAATTGTAGCAGGAGTGCTGTTTCTTGCGTGAGGAAGTTATTGCGACTATTGCGGAAAACTAGTGCGTGACTCTCTCTGTGTATATGCGGTGGAGGGGTGTTTGTGTATGTGTGTGAGTGAGTGAGTTAATTATATTTCCAAAAATATATGAACATTTTAATTATATATAAACTCTCTCACTGTTAAAATTAAATTATGTACGGCATGGTGCAGTACATCACTACATAAGTATTTTAATTCCGATGTCAATATTGATGAATAAAACGTTCAGTTGAGTTTTATTTCTTAAATATTAAACATACCTTTACAAAACATCATGGAAATTTGTCTTTCCACTGTTATCGAACAATGTTCGAAAGCGATAGCTTCTTTGATTTGCCAATAGAAATGTAAATGTGTATTATATTCTTAGGTATTTCAGTCTTATAGAAGTACTGAAATGGAAACGCATGTCAATTGGATTCAGCTAATCATGCATGGACATTCCATAAAAGAATGTTCATGTGCTTAATTAATTTTCAATCTGTGTTCAAGATCAATTACTGGTGATGAATAGAGTATAATTATTTATTTTGTTTTTTCTATCTCTTAGTCCAATATTTAACTCCACATGCTTCATTTGTTACCTAAAACATACAAAAAATGCTACTTCTTGTTTCAAATATTTCATGCAATCGATATCCAAGATAAATTTGACCCACAATTACCCTGATTGATCAGTGGATAATAGATACGATTACAGCGCTACGGAATCGACACAAACAGATCTAAATCATTTAATTAGCCCTTTTATTCCAGATGGTCACCGGGATCTGCCGTTAAGATATACTCTAACGATTTCTCTCTGCGCGACAAAGCTCGAGAAGATTTATTGATTACCTACTAAGTAATATCCTGGCGTACCGGACGAATGAAAAGAAGAGAAAAAGCAGATTCTAGATTCAAGGATTTAAATAGATTACAGGACCGGTAGATGGGATAAGGCTTAATGGTTCGCTGACGTAAATTGCGGAGAGGGTGAGGGCTAAGTAGAGGAATGGTTCCTAATTTAAAAATATCCTCGTTAGTGGACAGGAAAGAGCCGAGGTTCCCTGGAAGGCAGCAAATCAGATCTCGAGGTTCACCAGATACTTTTCTCACGATCCATATACGTTAAAACCCTTAACGAGGGACGACCCATAAATTCCTCTTCCTGTATTGCTAGGTCTGGACAACTCCTAAAGCGGTTGGATCATTATCTTCAATTATAACTACTGGACATTAGACACGCTCACTAGTACAGCTACTATCAGGTTCCTCGGCCAATATAGTTCATCTCTCAAAAACACTTGAATGCATGATACACTGCAGGAAAAAGGTTTCCATTGCTCTTTAAGTTGCCTTTCTCTTTGTAAAAAAAATCTCGGGGCAAGAATGTTTGGTTGTTTTCTTATTAACCTAACCAAATCCCCCCCCCCCAATTGCAATCAGTCTGAACCAAATGCTTCCAAATACTACTAAAAACATTTCATGGGGAACGATTGGTCTTGCCGCTGCGTGAGTAACGTGCCGTGTGTTATTTGAGGAAATGTCACTATGTTACAAATTGCTAATACGTACAATGACAATCTTCCATCATATTATTCTAGTTATATATATATATATATTGATTTGATTTATTTTACTTCGCTGTTTGTGCCCCCCCCCCCCTTTTGGCTAATTTGCGAAGGTGTGGGTGAGGTATGATATGATGAAATTGATAACAGAACACTCACAAACACATATGCTCTTGCCGGGATTCGAACCAGGGACCTCTCCCATGGCGCAGTGGTTGCGTCATTGCCTTGTAATCAAGGGGTCCCGGGTTCGATACCCGGTGGGGGCACAAGTGGTTCGGATCCCACTTTAAACTGTAGGTCCAGTCCCGATTAGCCTTACTTAAAGTAGACTTAAAACAGCAACTCAAACAAAACGAATTAAATTCGGGTGTAAGAGGTGATCCTTTGTTAAGACAACCAAATGCCAATATCACCATTCGTCCTCATCTTGGCAGTTAACGAAAATTGACAGAGAAGCGACGTCAAAAATCTATACGAATCACAAGCAACCAAATTTAGACTATATTAAGGGATCTTAATAATTACAAATGAGTGTGAAGTGAAGCCAAGTTTTACAATGTTTCACTATAGTAAATACTGTGGCTATACACGAGCTCTACACTATAGTTCAAAATATAATTCAATTATTTCAAATTTTAACACACCTTTTAATACAACGTATAAAAACCACTAACCTGGACTTCAACTAAATAATATTGAACATTAAATGATATAAATGTCACTAGTTTTCATTTGTGTTTAGTATACTGTGACAATTCATCATGGCTAAATACACGCTTCAAGAACGTTTTGTTATTATCCAAAAAAAAAGTATGAAAATAGACGTTCTATTGAGCTTGAAACGGATCACAATTTTGAGCAAAAAATTATCTTCTCAGATGAAGCTCATTTCTCGTTAAGTGGATATGTTAAGAAACAAAATTGTCGTTTTTGATGTGAAAGCAATCCACAAAAGATTCACGAGAAACCCTTGCATCCACAAAAGGTCACTATATGATGTGGTTTATGGCATGGTGGCACCATCGGACCATTTTTTTTTTTTCAAAACGGTAGGAGACGCAGTTAAAGTGACTGGTGAACGATACCGATTGATGTTAACAGATTTTGTATGGCCAAATTTAGATGAAATTGATTTGGAGGACATGTGGTTACAACAAGACTGTGCTACATGTTGCACAGCTAATGCCCATATCGACGTATTGCAAGAACAGTTTGGTAAAGGGATAATTTCAAAATGCAACTGTTAGTTGGCCTCCAAGAAGTTGTAATTTAACTACTTTAGATTGCTTTTGTTGAAATCTATAGTGTATGCAAACAGACCACGAACCCTTGATGCATTAAGATTGAACATCAAACGCTGCATTCGTGACATTAGGCACGAGTTATTGCACAAAGTCATCGAAAATTGGGTTCATCGAATTCACTCGTGTGCACGAAGTCAATGTGGACACTTAAATGATTTGTTATTCAAAATATAATGTAATAAACCATGTTTTAAAATAATATAAAAGGTTTGGTTGTATTTGAAACAGTTTTTACTTGATTTCATTGTAAAATCATATCGTCTTATTGGAAAACCCTGTACATTTCCTAAAATCACAGCAGTTCGTACCCGAGGTATGAATTCTAGTGTATCAGAGGATATATAGATATTATGTTTTCAACTATCCACGGATATTAAAGTAGATATAACATGTCTATCTTTCATGTGGTTCTTCGAAGCGGATATTGTTAATCGTGAGTAATAACAAAAATATTATAGAGCCTGCACACTTTCACTGTAGTGATGTGAAAAACCGTTTTGGTACAAGTATGACAAACATCGCTTTCTGTAGAAATCGAGTAAGGGAAACAATGCTTTTCAGTAACACTGAAATGCTTTCAGTGGCAAATTACGAAATTCCGTTCTCCTGTCGTCATTGAAATAGTAATGCCAATCCATCAATTGACATTAGGCTTTTTACCATTGAGTATAGTTTATCGATTTACACTATTACACTCCCTCTTTCCTATTGATTCTATATTACACAACGCAAATTCTCAGAATATTTCCATTCATTTAAACAGTAACGGATTGGCGATTTCATCTAGGAGGGGAAGGTTGCCTTTATGGCACCTCATGCCCAAATCAAGGAAATACTATATTTCACATGTCCTCAATAATCCCTACCCGTCTTTCAAATTCCCTCTCGTACCTCTCCAGAAACCCTGGCATTAACCTATTTTCGTAGCCACAGCCTTACCAGCGTGTCCTAAAATGTCATAGGCTACATCATTTCATTTCAACTGTACAGATTATTTATCTGCATTTAAGATAATATAATAAGGCATTTGGTTGTAACACCCTGGATTCCTTCTCTAAAGACCCTTAGGTAAAAGCATTGAACTATATGAACTGGTTAAAGTTACAGTGGTGTAAGTCACTTTGTTAAATAGAATAAACAGTCTGACTCACAGCACTTTGCTGATCAACACAACAGCCGTTTCCTTTATCACTAGACCTTAAACTGTCATCTGTTGACAGTTGAATGAATCTCTGATTTACTTCACGTTCTCTGTTAACAGATTAACTTATCTCGATCTGGTTTCCATGTTTTAGGGTGGTTTTTTTTTTTAAAGAAAGTGACTTACACCACTGTAACTTTAACCCATCCATATGTATAACTGGAAGGACTGCTTTACGGCTCAAAAGTGTTACGCTAGGGAAAGAGAGAAGAAAAGATGAAGAAGACGAATATTTCTATTTAAAAATGTGACACTACATTAAATGTACACTAAACGTGTCTCCCAGCTAGCAGCATCAAACTATAGAGAACTGTGCAATTACACGTAAGGGAAATTGTAATTATAAAGTAAGGAATAGATTGAAAAGTACACGTATATGAAGAGAAATTTCGATTTTACTCTGTAATCATTTGTAACAATCAATAGAATGATAATGAGTTTTCACGATGTAGCCAAAGGCTGATTTTAACAAAACGCTTAAACAAGATGAACACCCAAAGACAAGACACAATTCAAATCGAAACCCATTAAAGTCATATTGATGATACAATATTGTACAAATATAACATTTGGGAATATTTTGTGATTTGTTTTATTCTTAATTCTAAACGTTGGGCATTAGAATTTTCGTTTATGACTTATCTTATTATCAACCTTACTATCTAAACGGAAATATGATTGCTGTCTCTCAAACTATACACACAGCGTAGAAAGAGTATTGTGATATACATGTGGATGGTTTAATAATAGATGCTTAGTGGCTATAATGTATGGTGACAGACGAACAGATGTGTCAGATGTTGCAATCACTTTCATTTATGTTCAAAGCAGTTGCTGTGAAAACACCATAAACATGTAGGTGTCTAATTTACACTTTGTTGAACAAGGCGATAGAGCAGCATTGTCGTCTGCTCAGAATTTGGAATATGAAGGAAGGAGGCTCTATTATTGTTCAGGATGCAAGTCACTTTTCCATATCATGAACGCAGATTTAGACAAATTTATTATGGCGTTTGCTCTTCAGAAAAAATCCCCCTATCTGTTCACATTCAATAGAATTATTCACATGGCTTTATCAAGTGGACTTATGAGGAGATGGCATGAAGGAACACTTCACGATGTGTTGTATGGTAAATGCTATAATTCAAGCAATCAAAATGGTAACATTTCTCTCTCTTTGAAACATTTACAAACCATTTTTTTGGGCTTGTTTTGGGATGTTGCCTTAGTTTCTTGGTATTTCTGATAGAAAAATGCAATGAAGTATGCAAGTTCAGTACATACTTGGAAAAAATTGAATGGAAATACTATGCAATGAAGTAATCGGGAATATTTTCGTACCACAGAATGCGTGTTTAGTGAACTCTGAAATAGTTTCTAAATGTGCTAGACATTTTTTTCCATCTCCTACGTATTCGGAAATTACAGTAAAGTTTCCCAGAATAATTAGCTGCGGAACATTAAAATGAATTATAAACTTTGTATTAAATACCTACACACAGGCTCCCGCGTAAGAGACAAACAGAATACTGGAACTGAACACTGTATGCATATGACGGTGGAAATGTGTTTTTCATACGTTGTAAAAATTTAAACATGGTTTGTAGTTCGTAAGATATTACTTCACTTGTAATAATCCCTTACGAATTCAACTTTACATTTTTAAAGACAATATTTAACTTAACAAACCAATCTTCCTACTAAATAAAAACGAATCGGAATCGACAACGTGGCGTTATCTACTGCAAATCGTTCTCAACTTCATTATGAAGTTGTGGGCTGAGTTGTGTTTTATGTAGTCCATAATTAGATTGGTAGTGGTAGTAACAAACATGTTTTCTCTTTTGACTGTTCATCAGTGTGTTCCCCTTTTGACTATACCAATTTACAGTCAAAAGAGGAAGCATGTTTGTTTGGGTATACGAATAACGTCAAAAGGAGATATGTTTGTTACGACACACGAATGAACTTCTTAGATGTTTGCTTAAAGCGTCAGATTAACGTTACAATTACTTGATAACTACATGCTATATTACAATGTAAGAAACGTCATTCTTAATGTACTTTTCCTGCTTTCAATTGCACTAATAATGTGGAGTTTCCATTTAAAAATAACGTAAGTTTGTGTTGAAAATCCAAATTCCTTACGTATTTGAACGTACTGTGTCCACTAATTTCATGAGTACTTCTAATAATTTTGTGTCTGTGGAAGTAGTTTTTCAATATTTATTGTTGTTCACGGAATTTTTCAGGTGGTAATTTTAGGTGACTAACCCTGTATGCATATGTGTATGTGTGTGTGTGTATGTATATATATATAATTGATATATATATATATATATATATATATATATATATATATATTTAACGCAGTGTTCGTTTTACACAGATGACTGACAGTTCAAATGTAATATCACCATTTGAATTTATTAAATTCCAAATTGCATTTTGAAAATCATGAAAGTCTAGTGCTATTTTTCAGCTCTGGTATTTAGTATCCTGAAATCATTTGTGGTTGTGCTTTTTAGAAACTCGTTTGTTTTCTTGCTTGAGAAGGAGAATGTCTACACTGTGAGTGGAAACCACGCTGTGTCTTACGTTTCTATTTTCGACTGAGAAGTGCCCTTCTTTATATCAGGCACAAAATGCCAGTATATTTGCAGCATTATTCCATGAAGATTCATTCACCGCTTAAGCGACCTTTAGAGGTTCATAATACTCAAAGCCAATCATCGTTCCAGAAAACTGCAACTTGCAAAATTTATATACGCAGGGCTGGTCTTTACTTAAAGACAGACCTAGCCTTCTTCCTCGTCACAGGCATCTGCTGTTCTCCATCAGCCGGCTAATTACTGACAAACTGTTGGAGAAGAGAAGATTAAACTGGCAACAAAGCGTAAAACAGAGGCGCAGGAGATGAACTGGGAAATTAGGCGACGGGCCCCCTTACCCCTTCCTCATTCTCTCAGCTCATCACCTTTAAGACTACGAGAAGCCTGGTGTGTATAGTGGACATCTTCTTGGCTTAGTTATCTTCATTAGTTTTAGCCTCGTGGCTGTAATAATACTAGTAATTGATACCTATCCGTAACAAGGCGTCAGAACCGAAAAACCAGACTCCACATAACATTGTATGAAATGTACTTTTATAGAAACAGGTTTCTTACCACAGTGTGTTTTAAATGTCCTGCAGGATTCTAAAACCCAATAACTTTTAAAGCAATAGGTTAATTACAACAAAATATTGTTTTTACACAGAGGGAACTTTAAAAATAATGTTTCATGTGGTTTGGTTCATCGCTAGATCTCAATCTGGGCACAATTCACGTCCAAACGCTCTTGAAGTCTTCGTTTGAATCCGAGAATTTAGCTAGAAGGTGCTCGTTCGGAATGTTGTGAATCACATCACGTATTTTGAACTTCAGCTCGTCAAGATCTGTCGGTTTCTGTGCATTCACCTGTGTCTTCAAATGTCCCCACCCCACAGACAGTAATCACAAGGCGTAAGTTCTGGTGACCACGCCGGTCAAGGTTTAAGGGATTTCATTGGACTGGCACCATTAACCATTTATTCACAATACTCCATCTTCACGTCACAGTTATATTAAATCAGATGGTGCACCAATCTCACCAATCTCAACTTTGATACGCACCCACTTATTGTATCATTTTAAGTGTTTGATATGTTTAATGTGTTAATTGTCTATTATGACGTAATTTGTTTTGTTCAATTGAGTAGTCTGTTATGGTTATGGACTAACCTTAAAACATTTGATTGTGGGTTGTGATGTGAGAGATATTATTATGAATGTCGAGGGATAATGGAAGTGATTTTGGAAATGTGAATGTGTCAATTTGTGTAGTGAAGAAGTATTATGATCTTAATACAATTTTGTTTGTAATAAGAAGTTTAATTGTGAGTGCAAGTGTTATATATTAACATTAACTGACATCTAAATATATTTTTGGTGTGCGAGAGTTAGCAAGGTTTACGTTAACATATCCTTATCTGATTTCCTACTACCTCAGGGCTTCAAAGTAGGCTGATAAGTCTCATGATCGCCCTTGAGGAATAAACGTAAATTGATCCTTTGAGAATATTCCGGGGAACGTAACAGGTGTAAACTTTTTGGCGCCGCAACGCGGGGCTCACACAATTATAACACACATTTAAAATTGCTTGTGTGGTTTTTAGCACCATACATATAGATACCTCTATTTGAGAGAAAAGCTGTTTCTGGTAAACGGCCCTGAAAATATTTGAACTGTTTGATTATAGCAAATTACAAATTATATTAAATACATATTTTTCTGTTTCTAGTACTGAATGTATGAACCTTCTATGGAAACGTTTGTTGAGAGCGTTAATGAAACTATATTTATTTCAGTAATTTTTCTCTATTTCAAAGTAAAATATTCTGGCTATATAATTGTAACTTAAAATATTTTACTGGTTTTGTATTTGAATTTTGGCAATTTCTTTAATGTTAATTTGCAAAATATCAGCTTCCTTTTTTATTTAGAGTTTAAAGATAATGACGCTATTTCCAGTTTAACATGATTCGTATTTTGTATATTACAGGCTTTTGCCTATATAAAAAAGTATTTACTTTTAAATCAATATAAATGTAATTGTGTTTTACAGCTTACATATTACATTTCCTTTCGTATGAGTTTGACCCCATCAGTACATATATTTTGTTTTCTTCCTTAGAGCTTTAAAACACCATTAAATTATTACGAAATTAATGCACTTTCAACGAAAGTGATCGTGATATCTAAAATGTACATTAGTGATTTAAATCAGTGATTTCTTAAAAAAATTACCTGAATTAAATCAATCCTACTTGGTCTCAAGTACAGGTGTCCCATATAATCACAATACAGACATTATTACATTTAGTTTATATACATATCGTATTATTATCTAAACAATGAGTAGAACTTGTTGAAGATTAAAATTGAGAGTTATGTGAGACTAAAAGGGTTCAAAATTATTGTTTCATTTCAATTCTGATCTACTCCTACTACGATGATTATATTTAATTACAAAACTGGGTATGTTCAAATCGAAATGTTACTTTAACTATAAAAGTGAAAAAAAATCATATCCAATAACATAATACTGCTGTTTTGTTTTTAGTTTTCATTGGATGTTGACGCTGTAGTGAATATACATTGTATCATACAAAATAATATTTTTCCATGATTTCAGTCTATAAGCCAACTAACAATACGCATTGACAATTTTCTACACAAAAATTTGCACACGATTTCCGTGTAGTAATCTATACCCTGTCCAATATATCTCTGGAGAAAGCGAACGATAACAAGTCTGAGAAGTCAAGCAGTGACGAGAGAAGGCTCCACCAATGAACATTTGAGAGGAAATGGGATTGCGTAGAGGGGGGAAAGCGACTGCTTTTACCAAACTTCGAATCAGCGTGTACTCCTTCGCTCTGTAGTTCATGACTTGATTCTACTGAACCACACTACAAGCATCTTTCATTGTATATAACCGTAGAAAAAAAAAAATTATGCAGCGACACTTTACTGAAATTCATACATCAAGTCTTGCATTGAATTATCATCAGAAAAATCATATGTTCATAAAAATGAGTCATATTGATTTTCAGGCCATTGTGGCGAACCCAATTCGACCCACGCAGAAACCGTTGAATCTGGTTGGACCACGTCGAAGGACTTTTTCTGGAGTGGAAGGGACAAACATTCCACTGGAAACGAAATTTTAAGTTTCAAAGTAATGCGGGATTATAATTGAACAAAATGTAACTACTATATCTTTTTGTTTTATACCATTTACAAAAATAAAAATCATATGAAAATTGTCTAAACATGATACTTACAAAACGTAATCCCATTTCTGACTGTTAATTAATAGTTCTCATGTGTTTTATATATTTATTTGTGCACAGTAGAGTTATTCTAATTTATATCAATCTCGAAATGCAGCTTTAAAACTTAGATCTGTTGGAAACTGTTTCTAGAAAATTGGGTCAGGTATAATTAATAACTAATAATTTGAAAAGTGTTAATTTTTAATATTCTAAATTGTAGATAAAATTCTATGTAACTTTTATTAACTTCTTGTTACCGTAATTTTATTTGCTACCCAAAAACCAGAGTAGACCAGGCCTCTCTTCTGCTCATGTTCGCTAAAGTTTGATATGCATGCAAAAATCACATGATACCTGACTACACGTGTGTAACTTCCGATTCCTACTAGTGTGTGTCAAATCATCTGCATATGGCATTGAACGGCTGAAAAGCACCAGCGAATCACAGACGTGCGGCGTTGCCTAGTTCCGTGCACTCCGTGACAAGGCGTTTCGCTCAATCACGCTGTCTCTTTTCCGTGTGAGACATGGCACCGCTGCAGTGCGCTGCCTAGGTTCCCCAAGGCATTCCAAATGGGATGCAAATATCGCTAACGTGGTTTCTAACTCTTCTCTTTTCCATTTTCTGGAAAGGAGGGACGAGCCGCTGGATGGAAGAAGAGAGGCAGGTTAAATAATACATTACCCAGGTTTTCATCAATGAGAGTAGCTAAGATGGAGCTTCTTTCTTGACAGAGAAACTCATTCATTTCTCACAACTGCTAACTGCGTTACGTTCTTCTGTTATTCAATGTCTCTTACTAGTATCAATTACCTCACCTCACAAACTGAAAGTGATGAAATATGGACCGATGTGTATCCGAAATAAAATGACAATTCAACAAATCTTCGTATTTGGGATATGGCTATTTGCAAAGAAAATGATATATTAAAACATAAAGAAAATTGTGATGAAAAGCTTCTCTCGGGCTATCAACCAGGTGAGTTGCGGAAAAGATTCCAAGCTACTTTAGCTCTCCAGAGCTTGGAATATTTTCCGCAACTCACCTGGTCGATAGCCCGAGAGAACCTTTTCGTCATTCGTCGCCAGGAAAGCTTCAAGTCTTACATAAAGAAAATGGGCGTAATTTATGTTTTTTAACAACGGCAAATTTCACTGTCAATTGATGAAAGAGACCCGTCAAAAAGTCGATGTCAATATGTGCACAATTACACAGTCACAGTTACACAATGTTACAGCTTAGCGTTGTAAGAATTTGGGACTTTGACACCACCTACGAGCAAGTTCTTAGTGTCTCCTTAGCGTTTAAATGTGTTGTGTATATTTTGTACAGGGCCATTTACAACCTTGTAAGTAGTGTAAGTGTATTGTTTCTAAGTAACACTTTGTAGGTATGCATTTGTAGCCTCTTTTTTTTTATCAATTGAATATCACTTTTTGACATATTTTGACAATTTTTTGTCGATGTTTTAGCGTTTAGCGATGTTTTAGTAAAATTTCCCTTTTTTCCCACTCACACTTGGTAGGTATGCATTTGTATCCTCTTTTTTTTATCAATTGAATATCAGTTTTTGACATATTTTGACAATTTTTTGTCGATGTTTTAGCGTTTAGCGATGTTTTAGTAAAATTTCCCTTTTTTCCCACCTCACACTTGTAGATATATCACGATCTTACGTAATATAACTTAACCTATTTTTTTTTCGTGCTAAATTACACGAGAGCCTCTACGTGCTTTGATCTACTTTAGAGTAGACCCAAATAGAGAGTTCTGCGCCATCAAGTGGGGTTCACCAAAACCTCAAAAACTCACTTTCTCTCCACGTTCCGCGCCTCATTTATTGCGCTGACGATGTTTCACAGCGAAGAAAACAGCACCAAAACCTCAAAAACTCACTTTACTCATTTGAGGCTCGCCTTAATGGTTTTACGTGATATAACTTAACCTATCTTACGATTTTTTTACGATCTTCAGTGATATAACTTAACCTATTATTTTTTTTATTTGCACACCGAACTAACTTACATTATATTTTATATAACCTAAAAAAAATGTGTTGATTTTTTTTTTAGTATGTGGCAATTTTTTTTTTTTTTAGGATATTTTTTAAAACTGCTCCGTGACCCTCTCGTTCTTCACGTCGTACGCGAAGGACTTCTCTGCGACCAGGATGACGCTGCATAGAGTATCGGCAGGCAGCGCGTCGTGGAACTCGCAGACGATCTTGATGTTGGTGCGATCGTTGACCACGACCTGCTTCCTTTTCATCGTGTTGATGACGAACATGGGTCTGTGGGTTTTGAATTCGCTGGCCGTGTAGTACACGTCGACGTTTCCCTCGGTCACGCGCTTGTAAGCCGTGTAAGCTTCGTAAAGTTCGAGGTAATCGTCTTTGGTCATGTCGAGGTTGTAATTTTCGCGCGGGAACACTTCGTTCCTACCATTCTTGAGATAAACGTTCTTGATCTTGCAGTCGTCGAACTTGCTGGAATCTTTTTCCTGATTTTTGTCCCTCCCGGTCTGAAAGAGCACTAGGACGAAATCTGGCATGTCGAACTGTATGTTGTTGAATTGAGTCGTCACGTCGAATTCTATGTGACTTCCCGACGCTAACTTCTGCACTCACTGGTAACCGTGAAAGTGAATCGGCACCTGTGGACTTTTCAAGATCTCTACTTTGTACTTGAGGGCGTAGTTCGACTCGTATTCCACGATCGGCATTCTCAACTCCATGCTCCGGATGACGCATTTGGCTGCTTCGGGTAAAGTGTTGGGCAGCGGCGTGGTGCCGTCCGGACCCAAAGTAGCGTACCGCATCAGTGCGTCGTTGTCGTTGGCCGCTCTTCGAAACGTGATCCTCACTCCTCCCTTCCACATGATCTCCTTGTAGTCCGAGAAGAATCCCGGAAGCAGACGCATGGGAAAGAGCACCGTGTGACTTATCGTCGATATTTTCGTTCCCGCTTCGAATCCTCCCGCCTGATAGTACGCTGCGTCCGTTTTGGATAATTTCAATGTTTCCACTGCCGTCGACGTGATGCCTGGATAATCGATTCTGTCGATGACGGTACCGTGTTTCCTCACCTCCACCTGCGAGAACAGGTGAGGCACGAAGTTGTCCACGAGTTTTAAATTTGCTGCTGCGGGAAACGCTTCTCCGCTTTCTTTCTTCACCACGTCGAATTGAAGGTAGAGGTCCGCTCTGTGAGGATGAACGAACCCGTCGCCTACGTCCACGTCGTATTCTATCTCTCGGTTCGCTTCGTTCAAATTTGCGAACGTGCGACGGTTCGGAGGGAAAGATTGCAATTCGTAACTTTCGATTTGCTCCATTTTCACTATGTGTGTTATTTATTATACGTTGATCTCCACGATGGCCGTGGTCGTTGCACCTGCGAAATCCACCACGTCTCCTTTCTCGTTAGTCACCACCAACTCTATGTCGTCTATGCGGTTGCGACATACTGGAAGATATATCGGCGAAGAGGGTGTGTAGATGATCGGTTCCATGAATTCGGAACTTGGTTTGAACGTGGCTATGATTCCCGTCTGCTTGTGACTTCCCAACAACCCGTCCGAGGATTTCGTGATCATGCCTTCCGCCACGTTGCAGTGTACGTTCAAAGTTTCGATGGCCAAGAATTTAGGAATGTTTGCTCCCGTTAGCTTCGAGTTTTGTGTCGTTCTCGAAACCTAAAAGTTCTCCCATGGTGCCCAGGTCCACGGTCTTCGTCGCGGACACGATTTCCACTCTGTGCGTGACCGAATTTTGAGAAAGGTACGTGCCTTTGGGTAATTGAGCTTGCAAAGTAGAAAGATTGTATTGACCTGGCGTGACGACGACATGTTCGCTTCCGACGCTAATTTTGTTGTTGTGCTGCGTGACGTTAGGTATGAGGTACATGCTGTAGAATGCACGCAAAGCTACGGATTTAGGATAGACGATGTCGTCGTGCAGCGTGAGTTTCAAGATCGAAGATTCGCTCGTGAGATGGAACACGCCCATCGTGTTTAAGGTTCCACAATGCTTTCTGGAAATCTTCGATCGTAGGGTTATTTATTTTAGAGAGAAACGCGAGCATGGAGAGACAGAGATGACCGCAGTTCACGTCTCCGAAATTTTGAATGCGTTCGTCGTTGTAGTATATTGGATTGTTCGTTTTCAGATAATGAACTAAATTTTTAGGTGGAACACCTCCGAAAGAATCGAAAACGAATGCTTTGTTATCATTTTTGTGGTAACATATCCAATGCGTGCCTGGATTTTCTTGACTGTCCAAGTTGACTACGCCGCATTCTCTTTTTTTAACGGTTGAAGGTAACGAGTCGGACATGAAAACTCCTCTGAAGTGTTTGATTTGTAATGGTCCGATCAGAGATTCAATGTCTCGGTTGGTGAGTGCTGTTGTTTCTTTTTTTTAATCTTCCTCATAACGCCCTTCCCCCCCTTTCTTCTCCATGGCCAGGTTGTGACGTTTCTGTTCTTCCAATTCCGCCTTGTTCTTCTTCGAGTCGATGACGGTTTTCGCGATGGCGGCGCTACCCCCAGCCATACTTCTAACGGCCCCCAATGCTGCCAGGATGGCCGGGATGCTGAATATGAAACCTCCGATCTTCTGCTGTTTCCGCGAACGCTGCGAGCGTCTCAATTGAGGTGTGCTGAGAAGTAATTTCATTCCGTGTCCTTTCGTCAAGCAAGAACGTTTCTTCTCGCGTTGTTTCTTGGTGAGTAACCCATCGAGGGCACCTAGATTTTTCAGATTGGAGTATGGTATCTGGTACACGACACCCTTGAGCTTCATTTTTTTTTCACGGTATGTTATTTATATATAAATGTTCTGAGATATTTTTTTTTGTTTCGTGTAACTTTTGTTTTCAAGGTATGTTATTTATATCGTCTCACTCAAAACAACTGTGGCCATGTGTCATTTATATATATGTATTCTGGGAAAGAAAAAAAGTTTTTGCTTCGCCTAATGCTATCATGTGGTTTACAAGATCGACAGTTTCAATGTTCAACGCGTACCAGTCTTCGGTAAATCTTCTTCTCCCCTTCCTCCACTCGTGCAGCTCGTCTAACCTATCGTCAATTTTTTTGTCTGCGGCTCGAAAGAGAGTCTCTGGGGTCGGAATATTTTTTTCATTCCGCTTATTTCTCGGAGGTGATCCATGAAAATCATTTTGCACGGTGAACGAAATTCTGGCGTTACTTTACCCAAGTCTATGAATCTAGTTACATCCCCGTCGAACGTGAACGTAAATATTTTGTGCAACACTTCGGGAGGAAGTTGAGTTATACAAGTTGACATTTTTTTCATGGTATGTTATTTATATATATATATTCCTGGGGGTTGGGGTGTCTGTGATTAAACAAATTCTATTACGTGCTTCGTTTTCTTGCCAAGAAGTTCCTTTGTCCCCTTGTACACGATTCGAGTTTTGTTCTCGATTAAAATAGATAGCTTCTCGTCGGATAACATGTTAGCGTATCGATCTGGTAAAAATAGACTGTATTGTCCGTCGAGCAACAGACGCACCTTGGGACCATACTGGGTAGAAACGATTGAACCGGAAGTTATCGTGTAAGGTTTGCCGACTTCCAATTCCTGAATTTTTACATACTCGACTGACAAATTTAGCATTTGTTTTAATGCTTGGAGATCACTCATTTTTTTCAGTCATATCGAAGAGAAAAAATTTCAGGGTGTTATAGAATTTTAATTTTTCACAATGTGTGTTATTTATATATACCGAAGAATTGTTTTTGATCTCGTAGATTTTTTTCACGATGTGTGTTATTTATATATCAAGTTTTTTTACTTGTACATTTTTTTTGACAACTTTTTTTTTCTGACGGTAATAATTTTTCCACGTCAACTTTTTTTGACGAGACAAATTTTTTTTGACGATAAAACATTTTTACGATAAGGCAACTTTTTTTCTGACGGCAATAATTTTTCCACGTCAACTTTTTTGACGAGACAAATTTTTTTTACGATAAAAAATTTTTACGATAAAGCCACTTTTTTTCTGACGGTAATAATTTTTCCACGTCAACTTTTTTTGACGACAAATTTTTTTTGACGATAAAAAATTTTTCCGATAAGGCAACTTTTTTCTGACGGTAATAATTTTTCCACGTCAACTTTTTTTTGACGAGACAATTTTTTTTGACGATAAAAAAATTTTACGATAAGGCAACTTTTTTTTCTGACGGTGTCCACGTCAACTTTTTTTTGACGAGACAAATTTTTTTTGACGATAAAAAATTTTTCCATGGCAATTTTTTTTTGACATGTACATTTTTTTTGACGTATATTTTTTTCATATTTTTTTTGACACGTACATTTCTTTTGACACGTATATTTTTTTGACACGTATATTATTATTTTTTTACAGTGTGTGTAAGAGGAAGAAAGCTCGTGCTTCGGAAAACGAGATGATGTGCGTTATAATATCTGCCATCTTCTGTTCAGACTTGCACAAATCATCTGTGTCCATCCTATCGTTTAATTTTTCCCCTGCGGCCGAAAGAAGAGTGTCGAGATCACCGCACCTCAGGCCGCTGATCTCCCGAAGATGGTCCTTGACAACCATTTCACAAGGGATACGAAATTCCGGTGTTGTGTTTGCTATGATTACAAGTTTCCCTACATCCTCACAATCTCCGTTTACTGCGTGTTTGAATATTTTACATAGTAGCTCGGGCGGCAAATCAGTTATACGAGACATGTTGTTATTATTTTTTTTACTGTATGTTATTTATATAACCCACCCAAATTTTTGTTTCGTGTTCATGGCTATGATGGTGCCCAATGCTGCAACTCTTTCACCCAGCGAAGCGTCTCTGCTGACGAACCTTTTGAAAGCGGCATGTTCCAATTTCTTGTCTGTTTCGTGACGTGCATCCAGATCGGTGCGAGTATTGTTGTAGGCGATGTCGTGATCTTTGCATGCGGCGTCCAACGGATTCACACCCTTGTCTCCTCTCTCCAATCTTTTCTCGAGTTTGGTACCCGGTCCGCAGTACTGGTAGCCAGGTAAATGCATCTCGAAAGGTAACTTGTTGATGATGTCGTTCACGAGTCCCTTTCCTTCGGCCACGTTCCAGAATCTCGGAGGCAGCGTGTTGATAATTTTAATGAGGTAACCTATGCCCTTGTCGTCGTTCACGATGAAGTTGGAAAGTTTGGTGCTGATCATGTCCACGATGCCAACCTTCTCGTTGTAGAAATTACGATTGCCTGCATTCTCTTCGCCGGCTATCACTAACAATCTGTCCACGAGCTTCCTCACGTCGTCCACCCAAACGAATTCTTTGGGTAACGTGTTGTAGCGTTTGACGCCGCTTCCACTCTTCACCTCGTTCCAAATCGGTTTCATGAGATTCCTGTACTTCTCGCCGCTGCTCGATTTCACCCTATTCTGCGAGGCGTCGTTGTTCTGGTACATGGCATCCGTCATGATCAGAATTTCCCTGTAACTCTGGTAATCCTCGTCTGTGTAATCTTTCGGCTGCTTTTTGGCAACGAGTTCCCACAGTCCCTCCGTACCCGGATACTTGGTCCAACTATTCTTATCGCCTAAATTAACTTTAATGTCGTTGCCTTCGAAGGTGACTTTCGATTTCCCAATCTTCCACACCACAGCACCCTCGTTGGTTTCCATGCTCGGATACAATCCGAACACTTCATCCTTGTCGAACTTCCCCGTGCTCAGGTAGTCTCGTGCCAAAGGTCCCAATTCGATTTTATCCGAAGACGTGCTACCTATGGTTTGACGTACGTCCTTCAGTTCGAACGGCGTCGAAGGAATGCTCGAAATGGGCGTGGGTAAGGCGTAACTTTTAGCTGCGAGTGGTACGAGTTCGTTGATCAAATTTTTATTTTGTTCCGTGACACCTTTAATTTCTTTACCTAGATCGCTGATGGCATCGATAACAGGTTGATCTTGACGTTTCTTCTCTTCGTAGAATCCGCGATTCTCGGATTTCCAACCTTTGAAGCGTTTCGCGAGGTAATCGCGAAGCTTAAGATTTTCGTCTTCGATTTTTCGTTTCGTCATAACGTTATTTATACACGTCGTTTCTCACAACGTTCTCACAACGTTTAGAAAGTCGTTCATTTTGTTTCTGTATTTTCCGTCGTTGGGTTTCCTCGTCATGTTGATCGCCGCGAATCCGAAATCGTCACTGTTCCAGCAAGAAGAGCAGCAGCGTTCCGAAAATTGATTGTAGTTCATGTCTCCGCCTACGTAGTCATCGTACGCATGCTTGAGGTTGGTGTGATCTTGACGAAACAAACATATGAAATTAGCGCTGTCGCGTAGTAACTGTTTTGGAATTTTGGAAAACGTTTGAGCTAGGTAAAAGCAATCCATTCCTTTGTGACGACCTTGCGTGAAAAAATTGCGAATTTCATTTTGATTTTCCAGGATGACATCGTCGAACACAACAACTGAATTTTCACGACAATCGTCGAGTGGTTTTATTTCCGATGCGAACGTTGCAATGTCCAGACCATCGTACAGTTTCATCAGTTGCTGGTATTTGGTTTGCTCCAAACTTTTCGAGAATACGTATTCGGTGCGAGGAGAAAATTGTCCACGAGCAGTGTCGTTTTCCCACACCCTGAAGGACCTACGATTAGACAGCGGATGCTGTCGGGAAGCAACTCGCCGTTCTTTTTTTCGTTTGACTTTCCGAATCCGGTAGACACTTCACCACGTTCCACGTACTCACAAGATCACTTCGTTCGCGTCGATCCAACTCTTTTCCGGAAGTCCCAGCCATTTGACAAACAGTTTGTCACCTTTCCTACGCAATACTTTCTCGATGAGGTACGTGTCGGGGTGTTTCGTTTTAGAGAGTTCCTCTTCGTAAAATCTTTCTTTCAAAATCTCGCCGCTACTATCTTTTATTATATACGTGTGTCGGTTTCCGGGTAAAACTCGAACCACCGTAAAAAGTTCCGTGCTCCAATTTTTTGTGAATCCCTTCTCGAAAGTGCGTTTGAATTTGCTGATCCTCACCTGGTCTCCAATTTTGAATTTTGATTTCTTGGTAGTCCTGGGAGTGTACTTTGGACAGTAAACTGTAGAAATTAAACGCTGCTCGTCAGATTTCGTAACGTCAGCTGGCTTCATGCCTATCGTTCTGTGTACCGTATCATTATAGTTGTCGACGAGTTCCGGCAGGATGTCGACCCATTTGTAATTTCCCCGAAATCCCCGTGAATCGTTTCCACATGTGTGTTTTCAAGGTTCGATTAAATCTTTCCACGATGCTGGCTTTGATGTGACTGAAGGTCGAATAATGTCGAATGTCATGTTTTTGAAAAAACTTTGGAATACAAAGTTGTAAAATGCTTTACCGTTGTCCGTGTGCAGAAACCGAGGTCGTCTGCCGCTTTCGCGAAAAATGAATTTGAATGCTTCCGTGACGCATGTTCCTGTTTTCGCCTTCAAAGGTAGAGCCCATGCGAATTTCGAAAATGTGTCTATGACGGTGAGAAGGTACTTGTTGCCCTTGTTCAATTTATGTACATTTTTTAACTTGCCGCTACTCATTTCCACGAGGTCGCTTTCCCAGAGGTCGATGCCCTTGGTTACCACCGCTAAACGTTCGTAGTTGCGGCGTGCAGGTTTATGCAATTCTTCGACGATGGCTTGCCTAGACATTTTTAGAGATTACGTTTGAAGAGAAGCACGAGCGTGATGGGATTCAACGAAGGTGGCACCTCCCTCGGGTTTTGAATGATCAGCTTATCGCCGGCACTCACGTCGAAAACGGTAAGATCTTCGTCTTCGTGTATTTCATATATGTTGTGCGTTTCGTTCCAACGTGCCAGAGGACTGTTTCCTGCTTTCTGGACACCACGATTCGATATTAAGGTCATGGTGGGAACGCTAGCTTTTCTGCCGTGAGACCAGTACGAAAATTCGTTTATCTGAATCGTGCCATCGAGGAGAAACTTGTAGTACGGATGATAAGGATGTAACATGTACAGTTTGTTACCTTCGACGAACGTGGAGATTCTCTGTTGATTGGGTACGCTGTTGATTTCGATGGCTTGCAAGGTGAACAATTTGGCGAATTTAGTGTCGACGCCGAGCAGATTACTGTGAACGTGTCCGAGTTTATTTTCGATGGGCAACAAATGCTCGACTGTGGTATCCGTTACGGCAGAAAACGACGGTTTGATTTTCACTTCCACGTTCAACTGATTGTAGTTTTCGTTCAGTTCTTGCAACTTGGCACCGAAAGAGGCCAGCGTAGATTCCTGCGTGGATTCCAGCACTCCAACTTGATCTCTGATGTTGACGATAATATTCTGAAGGTTCTCGACTTGATTCAATTTCGAGCTCTTCCCGGTGAGATCGTTCACGATGCTTCGCATCTCTGTAAAGTGCGTGTGAAGATCCGCGACGCTCTGCGAAGTGGGCAGCGTCGACACCAGCGAAGTAATTTCGTCTCGAATCTGTTCCACGTTCGCCGTTTCCGTTTCCAGTCGTTTCAGCATTCGAGATATGTTCCTTTTCAAAGCGTGCAATTCTTTGGAGGTGGGGAGATTGGCCACCCTACTCTCGAGATCGCTCAACGAACTTTTGACGTCGCTCGATTCGGATAGTGCCGTCACCGCCGTTTTCAATTTTTCCAAATCTTCGCTCGAAGGCACGCTCGTCCGTAACGATTCCAAGTCACCCTGTATGTTGTCCAATACGTGATGAAAATGAGCAAGATTGGATTCCACGTTCAAATTTTCTAAATATTCGATCTTCTGCCGAACCGTGCTTAACGTGTCTTGAATGCTCGTCAACGCGCTCGCTTGAACTCTAATATTTTTAATTTCTTCGTTGATCAACTCCAGAGACGCCTGAAGCGTAGCGATGGTGGTTTGAATGTGTTCGAAATCTTGATACGCCTCCAATTGAATTTTTATGTTCGCGACGCTTTTACCGATGACCTGCAGTTCGTCTGACGATGGTAGGTTCGTCATGGTATCTTCCAAAGTCTGTAACTTGGATTTAATTTCTTCCAACGTGCTGGTGAATTCTTCTTGTAATTTGGAAACGACGACATGCAAGCGTTCTACATCGATATCGTTCACGACGGTTTGAAGTTCAGAGAAATTTTTTTCGATTGCGGAAGTTCGTTCTTCGATTTCGAGTTTCAATTTTTCCAAATCTTCATTCGATTGAAATTGCTGTAATTTGGCCAAATCATTTTGAAGCGAATCCACGCTCAACTGTATATTTTGAACGTTGTCGTAAGAAGGTACGTCAACAAAATTTTTTATGAGAGTTTTCAGTTCGGAATCGATTTTCAGAAGAGGATCGAGACATTGCGTTTGCAGCGTAGCGATCTCCGACTCTAAACTTTTGTTTAAGGTCTCCTGCAAAGCGATCAAATCGCTCCTCAACTTCTTAACACGAATATCCAACATGAGAATCTCTTCTGCGTGGTCTACACGCTTGGTGTTGCCGAAAATGTCGTTAGGCATTTTGGTTATCGGTTATTTAAAATAGGATAGACGATTCGTAATTCTACGAAGAGAGGAATGAGTTTGTCGTAATCTCCGAGGAGTTCCACGTAAAGACAATCTCCTGCAGAAACATCGTACGCAATGTTAGAAAGCATCTTGTCGTGCTGGATTCGAAAAATGTTCTTGCCGGTAGATATTTTGATTTCGCCTACGTTTTCCGGATTCACGGTAATCCGAAGTTTCCCGTCGATTGGAATTTCGTAGAAATGTAAATTGTTATTGAAGACGTAAAAAATATTGCCCACGTCCTCATCCAATTTTGTCCAAATACTGTTGAGATGAATAATCAGTAGACCGTTGACTTTAGATAACACGGAAGGTAGATCTGTCGTCGTGCGGTGTACAGTCTCCATTGTTTGCTTTCGGAAACCAAAGAGATTCATTGTCCTTGCTATTTATTTATTGTGTATGTGAGCCAGTTTAAGTTGTTTTTTTTCATTTGCATTGCCTACAATTTTTACTAATTTCTAAACGATAGTGCCCCCAAGGCAACGTGTGGATTCCAAAAGACAAAATACATCTTTTATCGTCATGCGGATCTAATGCTACTTTCCTAACTTTGTTTGTTGTAATCACATGGTCTACACTTTGGATTCTTTGTTTGTATGCTGTAAATGAAGCTGTCGGTGTCCGTGTACAAAAGTGACATCTTATCATTGAAGAAGGGTTTCATCACGTCGTAATGAAATTCGAACATGTAAAGTTTCGACACGTCGAGAACCGTTGCGCCAACGTAAATTGGTTTTCTGAATTTCATCAATTTTATATCTAGATTGAAAAGTGCCAAATTCTCATTGTAAATTTTTCTCGACTTGAATCGAGGATCGGCCACCCACTTCATGCATTTATTTTTATCCGAAACCAATTTCACATCTACGTGATTCCGCACGTTTTCCATCGTCTTGCCATACACCGCGTTATTCATCAATTTAAAAAAATCTTTGTCTAAATCGGAAGTGGCAACTGTCCTATGTTGCGTGTTTGTTTCAATGTACGGTTTGAGCCACTCGGAATGTTTAAACCTGAGGACTCTTCTAACATTCGCTACCTTAGCACCCTTCCCGATCAAGAATCGGAGATTCGAGTAATGAACAACGTATCTCTTTTTGCCCTCTAGAGTCAATAAAAGCTTGCATTGATTAGAATGAGGCGAAGATTTGAACTCGGATGCCGGTGGTAAATCGCTGAACAGATCGTGTAAATGGTCGGGGAATTCGATATCCACCTCTGCGAAGAAGCCATACTCACTATCGTCGAAATTTTCTACGTCTATTGATGCCCATTCGAATCCCCCGTAAGGAAGTTTCTGTACCATGGCATGTCCGTAGAGATTATTAACGTCGGCGTAGAAGATGTAATTCGATGCTCGATTTGAATCATAATCTTCTTTCATGTGCACGTTGTTGGCTTTTGCATATCTCTGCACACATTGTACCATCCCGCCCCGAATCCCCCTCTCGATGAAAAGTAACATGTCCACGTCCGATATCAGTTCCAACTTGACCTTTGTCTGGAATAACATTGCCGACCACGCTAATCCCGGTAGGCTGTAGAAATACGCTGGATCTAATTTATAAATATTCGTTGCCGTTTTCCTGAACGCTTGAAAAACATCCGCGAGTATCGTCACGTCTAATTTTAAGTAGGCATCGTGGTAGTCTCCGAGTGTCCTACATTCTAATTTCTCCCACATGAGTTGCGCGTGTTGGTATTCTTCGTCCGTGATTCCTTTCTCTCTTAGTCGACTGTAAAATTCTCTTGGAAGTGGGAGAGCGTCGTCGTTAAATTTAGAATTATCACTAACATATTCGTAAGGATAAATCCCTTTACGTCTAACGAATTCTATGTCTACGTTGGGAAAGTAGCTTTTGTAATTTTGAATTGTTCGTCTAAAAGTTTGCTGGCAAGAGCGTCCAGGCTGGCAGAGATAAATCTGTACGAATCCAGAAACCTCATCTCGATGGTATTTTTAGTCTCAGGAATCATAACTTTCTTACTTATAGAGATGTATCGTTCTTCGTTTTGAGCAAGAATATCTACTTTTTGTGTGTCGTATCCGAGTTTCCTAATGAAGGGATGAAAGTCGTAATTAGAACCATTGTGAAAGAATATGGGTACGAATTTCGGTTTTTGGATTTTGAGGTTGCATGCATTACAGATTCCGCTTATGAAGCGACCGTCCGTATGCGAATGGTGAAACACTTTACGATTGTCGTCTGTGAAGTGGTTATCGCACACAGGACACTTGACGGTGTCATAGTAATTTTGAAGTTCGATAGCAGATAACGGAACCTTCGGTTTCGATGTTTGCAGCATGCATCCAATTTTCCCAACCTCCTCGATCATCTTTTCGAAGAAGCGTTCGATTGCATCGGGTCCTCGGTATACGTACGGTTCATCTATTTTATCCTGTCGCACGACAACGAAACCGAAACTGTTTGGTTCGTGAAGCTGGTAAGGTGTGGTGGAAGAAACTTCGGGATCCGGATCGCAGTATGAGAGTGGTTTGAGGAACGCCTCGAAATCAGCAACGATGATGGCGGGATGTTCCAACAACGCCTTGGGCATTTTGAATTCTTCCACTTCGTTCTTTTCGGGCATCAACATTCGAACCGGTCTGTTGTTGCTGCAATATATTTTATGTTCGGCAAGTTTATCGATAGCAATCTGACGTCCGGTGTATTTTCGATAATCGGATTGTTGTCGATCGTTGAACGTGGTTAGACAACTCGGGCAAACTTCGATGTTGTTTGCATACTTGGTTGATTGACTTCTGACCAAACGTGATAGTGAACGAATGAGACAGTAATGGTGAACACTGTCGTTTGAAATATGAAGAAGATTAATCACACGAGCATCATCATCGTCGACATCGCTTATCCTGACGGGATGCACGACATGTTTATCCAACGTATAGGAATACACGTTGATGATTAAGCGTTTTCCTTCTGCATCTCGTGCTCGTGTTTCGAATTTTGATATATCAGAAATGGTCATCGGGTATTCGATGCCAGCCATTGCATTTTCCAGTTCAGGTTCATGCTGCTGTATTGATAAACCTGTTCTGGATTATTTGACCAATGAATCGGGTGAAGTTCCGCCAACACACACCAAAGGAAACACTTGTTATCGCTGTTCTGTATATTTAACACAGCCCTCTTGTGTTGAATGTTCGGTGGAAGAGGAACGTAGCTGGAAGCGCGAAGAGGCGAGAATCGGTTCACGTAAACGATTAACGTGTGAGGACTTCCACACAGAGACCATCCCGATCCTTTAGCCTCGAAATCGTCGTGTTTCTTAACCAGCTCATTTGAAAGATCGGAATAAAATTCGTCCAAATTATCGACGTCAGCCAAATGAAGAGCCTGGTTTTTTGTTTGATGATAAAAGACTCTTGTTGTACCATCGACTTTTTCGTATTCGGAAAATAGATCAACGTATACTTTTATGGAATTATTTTCCAATTTATTTTTTAGAATATTTATCACGGATGTTTTCGTTTCACACAAGAAACTAAGAATGTCCCGGCCTGGTTCCGAAGTAAAAGAGAAATCCCGAATATGACGGTTCAATGCAGATCAAATTGGTTTGCGTTCATCGGATAATTTAAGTTGTTTGGAAGTGGAAGCTTCCGTTTCTGGATCATCGATTTTTCTTTTCAATGTTCCTCGTTCGGTCGATGGTTTGCAAATTTTGAGGTGTTTACTTAAATGTGCAATGCTGATCATTTTTCCGCATCGAGCACAAGGCTTAGAAGGTAACGAACGATTAATTCTCGAACCTGTTTCGCTACATCTTGCCCTGTGTACCGATAAATTGTTCCTTGAGATTAGCTTCCCACAAGTAACACATTCAGTTTTATCATTTTTACGATTGAAACTGGTGGTGGATGCCATTGCTTTCTCCAAAATCACAGAAATCAAAAAAGTCTAGCGATGCAATTTTCAGGTATGTTATTTTATGTAGAATTTCTTGGGTGTGAATACAAAACTCAAAAATTCAATCTATACTGTAAATAGAATTTTCAGGTATGTTATTTTATATAGAATTTCTTGGGTGCGAATACAAAAAAAAACTCAAGAATTCAATCTATACTGTGAATAGAATTTTCAGGTATGTTATTTATATAGAATTTCTCGGGGGAATACAAAAATAAAAAATTCAATCTATACTGTGAATATAATTTCCAGGTATGTTATTTTATATAGAATTTTCTCGGGGTTCACATACGTCCCCTCTACCCAAGCGTCATGGTCGCAGTGGGGCTCTCGCCACTCCAAGTTCACGTTGAAGGGCGTGAATTCCACACCGGAACGTCCGTTCCACCGGGCACGGAAGTGGATGTTTATCGCGGCAGTACGAATCCCCCAAACCGGCTGCACGGAAGCGGATCTCCACGTGTTATTTTCGCCCGACACGCTCAACGCGCCACGTGCATTCGCAAGATCATAGCCTTGCGTAAAAAAAATCAAGGAAGTCAAGAACTGCGAGAAGACCTTGCCGCCTGGGGCAAAAACTGCTCGAAATGGACGCAAAACAGAACACGGCGAAGTTGATGATGAACAGCATATACGGTCAGATGTACGAGCTGAAAGACATTCCCGAAGAAATTCGCGCTCACGTGAACCAACCTTACGTTCGCAGGCCGTACGGGAGAACGTGGGGCCTCGTTCGTTTCGAAGAACCCCCAGCTTGCGCTTCTCTAGTTACTTTTCTGTCGCGAACCATCCTATTGAAATCGCGCGACGTGGTTGAAAATTTCCCCTCGAACCCCAGCGACCGCGGATGATGTACATGGATACGGATTCGCTTTTCATCCTCATGGATAAACGCCATCAGGCTAGCTTGATCGATCACCTGCACGAGCGGTTGGTTCCCGAACTTGCGGGTGAAGGTCGAATTCGTACTGAAAAACTTTTTCGCGTTGACCAAGAAAAAATACGTCGTACAGCTGGCCGACAGCGACGAGGTGCAATTCAAAGGGCTGAGGACCGCCATAGACGTGCGAGAGAGAAATTTTCTGATCACGATCCTAAAGAAAGCGTGGGGCGAATACTTCGACACGGGATATCGCACCACTGACCCGGTCGATCAGATCGTCACGAGCATCGTGTGGCCCACTGCGAAGGCTTACTTGGAGTTTGTGGAAAGGCACGCGACTCAATTCAACAACATACAGTTCGACATGCCAGATTTCGTCGTAGTGCTCTTTCAGACCGGGAGGGACAACAATCAGGAAAAAGATTCCAGCAAGTTCGACGACTGCAAGATCAAGAACGTTTATCTCAAGAATGGTAGGAACGAAGTGTTCCCGCGCGAGAATTACAACCTCGACATGACCAAAAACGATTACCTCAAACTTTACGAAGCTTACACGGCTTACAAGCGCGTGACCGAGGGAAACGTCGACGTGTACTAAACGCCCAGCGAATTCAAAACCCACAGACCCATGTTCGTCATCAACACGACGAAAAGGAAGCAGGTCGTGGTCAACGATCGCACCAACTTCAAGGTCGTCTGCGAGTTCCACGACGCGCTGCCTGCCGATACTCTATGCAGCGTCATCCTGGTCGCAGAGAAGTCCTTCGTCCAAAACGTGAAGAACGAGAGGGTCACGGAGCAGTTTTAAAAAATATTCCTAAAAAAAATTTAAAAAAATGCCACATACTAAAAAAAAAATCAACACTTTTTTTTAGTTTATATAAAATATAATGTAAGTTAGTTCGGTGTGCAAATAAAAAAAATAATAGGTTAAGTTATATCACTGAAGATCGTAAAAAAAATCGTAAGATAGGTTAAGTTATATCACGTAAAACCATTAAGGCGAGCCTCAAATGAGTAAAGTGAGTTTTTGAGGTTTTGGTGCTGTTTTCTTCGCTGTGAAACATCGTCAGCGCAATAAATGAAGCGCGGAACGTGGAGAGAAAGTGAGTTTTTGAGGTTTTGGTGAACCCCACTTGATGGCGCAGAACTCTCTATTTGGGTCTACTCTAAAGTAGGTCAAAGCAGGTAGAGGCTCTCGTGTAGTTTAGCACGAAAAAAAAATAGGTTAAGTTATATTACGTAAGATCGTGATATACCTACAAGTGTGAGGTGGGAAAAAAAGGGAAATTTTACTAAAACATCGCTAAACGCTAAAACATCGACAAAAAATTGTCAAAATATATCAAAAACTGATATTCAATTGATAAAAAAAAGAGGATACAAATGCATACCTACCAAGTGTGAGTGGGAAAAAAGGGAAATTTTACTAAAACATCGCTAAACGCTAAAACATCGACAAAAACTTGTCAAAATATGTCAAAATGTGATATTCAATTGATAAAAAAAAGAGGCTACAAATGCATACCTACAAAGTGTTACTTAGAAACAATACACTTACACTACTCTTGTAAGGGAATTTTTACACCCGGTTTTTAATTTCAGGTAAGAATTTTAGATAGGTCTCCCCGATGGCGTTGTGGCAACGTCCTAGCCTTGTAATGAAGGGGTACCTGGTTCGATACCCTGTGGAGGCACAAGTCACAGTGATTGGGATTTAAACTGTAGGTCAAGTCACGATTAGCCTTTCAATGCATAGAGTGGACTTAAAACAACAAATCAATCGATCAATCAAAGCATTTTAGATAAGTGGATTCCTTGTACACTCTGAAAGGTGTAAAATAACTATATGTGTTGAAGCACCCAGAAGTTCACTCAATCATTCACCTGATCAATATTCATCTTCATTGTGGCGATTAGCCAAAAGTGCCAGCAAAGAAATAGAAGATAACAAAATCAATAAGATATTATGGATAATATTTCTTTATTTTTTTAAGTTATATACATATTTCTCTGTTCAGAAACACATTTCAAAAGCCGTAGCTGCAAGAAGAAGAATATTCTCTGTGCTGTGAATCCAACCTTAAAATATTAATCATGTTTTCTGTACGTCTACTCCTTTCTTGCATACATTTTCGCTTCCTCAACGTAGAATGCAATATTATTGATGAGGCCTTTGCAGGTCAAGATAGGGGATTTGAAAGGTTCTCGTAGCTCCAGAAGCAAATGGCAAGAAGGCAGGGACCGAGCATGAAATATATGTACAGAAACACAGATAAAACCTTTCTTCTTCCATGTGACAGATGAAACAGATTTGTTTTCTAAAGAAGATTTCGGATGATGGAGCGACGGAGACGAACATCGGGTCATTTTGACAGACAAAAGCGCCATTTATCTTGTGTTTTTCTTCAACCCTACCCAGGTCATTTGCCCCACTAAAAAAATTCACCGTAAACTTTCCGTGTTTCGCCATTCTTTTTTAGTTTTCAAAGGTCTGTAGTTTCAGGCAATGCATGGTTGAAGTTGAGAATGCTGTTAAGATATGATAACATTGTCTGTGAGGAAGCTAAGGAGGTTAGACATTCTGGATCGTTTATGGTACCTGATCGTCAGATCACAAGTTCGTCACTGCAGAGAACTTAAACTTCCACTGCCCTACTTAAAGTACGGAGGATGGAAGTCTACTATTGACAGCGTCGCCCTGTCAAAAGTTATGCAGACTGTGACTTTCCCTCTAAGATTTGTAGCTATACTCTGTCCCTGGAATCTGTGGAGCGAGCGAACTAAAGTAAAGCATATCACCCACTGAGACGCGGTGAAACGCGGCAACATAATTCTTGTTATCTGCTTCTGTTGAAATCAAATTATGTAACGTGGAGTTCCCCGATGGCGCAGTGATATCGTCGTTGCCTTGTAATCAAGGGGTCCCGGGTTCCATATCCAGTGTAAGGACATAATGGTTCGAATCCCACTTTCAAATGTAGGTCCAGGCCCTATTACCCTTTCTGTGCATAAAGTGGACTTAAACAACAATCAACCAATTAAATGATGAAAAGGTCACTACAGGGAAACGCCCGGAGCACAAGCGGGAATTTCCGTGCCAGAATTCTGCGGGTTATCTTAAAGGTTATCGCCCACTGAGACGCGCGACATTTGCATTCCATGGGTAAGGTTCAGAATACCGAACGCTTTAAATGAAAACAACCAAATTAGGCGATTAGGCCAGGAAGACAGCATCAAGTGCTGCGACATGATAATGCACACCCACACTGCGCTAACATGACAGAAGCTGCTATCCAGGATCTTGGTTGGGTATTTATTCCACATCCACCTCACTCCCCCGATTTTGCGCCCTCGGATTGCTCTCAATTCATCAATATTCAAGGAAGGTCCTTTGTTGACAGAAATGCTCTTTAAACTTGGCTTGACGATGCTTTTAACCCAGAATCAGCTGATTTCTTCAGGCTTTGAATTGAAAAACTGCCCCAGCGTTGGTAGACAGTCATAGACAATGTAGTGAAATACATTACTAGGGCCGAGCCGATACCAATACCGGCGGTATCGGCATCGGTGAGTATCGATTGATATTCTTTTACCGATACCATCCGATACCAACGATTTTCAGTGGCTATAGAAAAGCGGTCAAAGATAACAGCTCGTCTCAACATTTGTCCTTTTTAAGAGTTTGTTCACTCTTCCTTGAGACAGATTGGGAGACCAGCACAGGAAGTTCCATTCACCGCCTACAAACACTGGATAAAACCCCCACCCTCGTGGAAAGCAGATGACAAGTTCAAAGCTCAACCCAAACGTGACCGTGAAGGCATGTAAGCTGCTTACGCCTGTGTGTGAGGGTATTGACACTAGTGAGAGACATTGAATAACAGAGACAAACACAGTTAGGAATTGTGAGATATTAATGAGTTTCTTAGCTACTCTCATTGAATAAATCCTGGGTAATGTATTCTTTAAAATGTATCTCTTCTTCCATCCAGTGGCACGTCCCCCGTACCAAAAAAAGGAAAGGAGAAGAGTTAGAAACCACGTTAGCGATATATGAAACCCACATACTATTTGGAATGCCTTGGGGAACCTGTCACCTAACCTAATTCGCTGTTTCTTCGCTTGACACTTATCTTAAACGATATTGTCTGGACTGCATTCATTTTAATCTTCCTACGACGGAAGGATAAGTATAAAATGCTGATTCCCCATCCCGCTTGAACGTAGATAAAACAAAAGCTAAAAAAACAGTGTTGTCAACTACATTTCGGCAATGTCCCTACAGACGTAGTCAAAATGTCCCTGCAACTGACCAAATGTCCCTACGCTAAGTAAAGCGACTAAAAAAACAACACCTCATGAGCATGCAAAACATAAGATAAAATATACACATTTTCTTACCAAATCTTTCTGCTCGATGCTTCCACAATTTATGAATAACGTTGAGTTGTTTACTCTTGATTATGTTATTTGAAATCATACATGCTGCTGCTGTGAAGAGATAGATGTTGGTTGGTGATGCTGTATTTCCTGCAGTCTTCTTCACGATATTTTAATTAAATTTACACGGGAAAGTTTTATTTATTAATCATTGTTCTTTATTTTCTTAAAAAACTGAAAACTTGTGTAGCTTTTTTTACATAGTGAATACACTCTTAATATTTGGTTGAACTACTTTTATTTGTACTTAAGAGTAAATGTGTACAAATATTTCGAACATAGAATGTAAAAACGCACAAGTGCTGTCATCTTTGGAGTAAAAATTTACATACTACGAATTTCGTGGAATAGATTTAAATTTAGGAAATATTAGTTAATGGATATTGGTCACAAGATATTTCGTGACGTTGATAAATTTGAGAAACGCAATTTAAATCATGGGTTTCGCTGAATTGAGTAAAAAGTATCTGGAGCAATATGCAAATTAACTGATTGATTGATTGATTGATTTTATTTAGCGTTTCTGCCACTTTTGGCTAATTGCGAAGATGAGGATGAATGGTGATAAGATGAAGTAGATGAAGCGACAATCACAAACGCAAATGTACAGCAGAGGATTATGCTGACAATGGTTAAGACGCCAGAGCCTCGTTAGCCTGCAAAGTGCAGCCTAGGGTATATTACGTGGGTGGAAGTCAGGTTGACATTTGGGTATCTTGAGAATGGTCGCGCAATTTGCACACCAAGATGTAAATTAAGAACAGAACAAAGTTAGCCTACTACAGGGTGATTCTTATAGACCCGGCCTGATGAATTTAATAATAATGTTGCAGGTGATGCATATATCCACTCACAATTACGACATAATCATCCATGGGCTGTGCTGAGTCAAATGATGTGGCGGTGGTCCGACAGGTGGCAGCACTTAAGCTGCAACGTTCAAGGATACCTAGCGGTGCAAGTACACAGGAATTCGAAAGAAACGTCCCCCTTACGGTTATGCAACCCGTAATTTTATATCATCTAGTTTCGCCTGGTAGAGTAGTTCCCGAGAAGAGCAGTGCTTCCAAACCTATAACTGTAGTGTTTCCAACCCTGTATTGGTTGGTTGGTTGTTGATTTGGTGTTTTAAGTCCACAATGAACAGTATGACTAATCGGGCCTGGACCTACAGTTTAAAGTGGGATCCGAACCCCTTTGTGCCTCCACCGGGACCTCTTGATTACAAGGCGACGACGCTACCACTGCGACATCCAAGCCTGTAATGCTTCGTAGAAGACGAAACCTTCACGTAAACTTCTTCATTCGTGAGTTACATTTGGTTTACAGACTCAATTCGTGAGTTACATTTGGTTTACAGACTAACATTACAGGACACTCTTTTCCTTTATTGAATGTTTTCTGGAGCATTTATTTTTCCTTCTGCGGATAAAATTCTGTTATTATTTTACATCTTATTTTTCGCAGCTTCTCTACCATTTATTGGCTAATCGCAACAATGAGGATGAATGATGACTCGATGAAATTGATAAGAGGACAGTCATAAAGAAACCATGGGGCTAGATTCATATTATTATTATTACTATTATTATCTTTCTTTTTTTTACTTTACTTTTGGTTAATCGCAACGATGAGGATTAGTGTATGATAAAATTCATGAAGGAGCACTCATAAACAATCATACCCAGGCCGGGACTCGAACCCGGGAATTTCGGCAGCGAGATCAAAAGCCGACGGCTTACCACGCTCGGGCACAGCGGCGGCCAATTATTATTAGTGATATTGTCTTAAGTAGTGTATTTTTCCACCATATTCTTTCATACAATCATGAAACGGATGAAAATTAGAATGTTAAAATACCTGCCTACGTTTTTTTTTTTTAAGCTTGCAATATAAACCCCTACTGCACGAAGCCAAATTGTGGGAATACGAAACAGAACCAAGTTAACATATCTTGACCGTGGAAAGTGTTAATACAAAATCTAGAAAAGAGCCATTTAACAGTTGGCTGATTGCTTTTCCATTTGTTGCATGGGAAGAATTGTCTGAAATGTGTGTGTAGTGGCAGGCAAAGGAGAATACAAAGATCGAATAGAGAGGCAACACTGTCACTGTTCTGCACAACGCGTTTCGTCGAGTGGGCGGGGCACTGTGGGTGCGAGCGAGCTGCTGTTGCTTCTGCAAAGAAGAACACTCACAGACAACTGAATGACGCTCCGCTTAAAATCTAGTCAATCGAGAAAGGATTTGTTGAGGAAGTGAATTGAAATATAAACGCCAGAATTTGGTCTAAGCCTATAATGGTTACTCGCAATAAGAGCTGATCAATTTTTACATGTGGAATTCCGTAATGAAAGAGGCAACAGGCCGCACTCCACACCTTTAGCCTGGTAACACTAAAAAATAATTTCATTATATGCGTTCGGTTATGCTGATAGTCATGTTTAATATATTACCTTCAAACGTAAACAATATCATGGACTCACTCAGAGGCAGAATTCAATTTTACGCTTTACTTTCCTGAAGATATTGTGGCAATATAATCATTCCTCTCCATTTTCGTATTCTCAATTGAACTCGCACTATTTTTTCCAGATGTTGAGTCCCACCTCCCTTCTCCCACCTTAAAAATTCTTTGGTGAGAAGCTACAAACTATACTAAAACTGAGTTACAGACAATACTTTACGACTCAAAGTGACATGACCTAGAACGTAGTGAAAAATCACTGGTGCAAAATTCAACGTAATGATGATAAAATGAAGGTAGGAAAATGGATGTGCTAGAAAGTTGTACATACATACACACACATAGTTAGTTCCGTGTAGAAGAAATTTCTTCACATTTTTCTCACCTTGGCTTCCTTCAATTCACGAAACTGTAAAGCCATGAACGCGTTAACCCCCAATAATCACGGCGTCCCAGGTTCGATTCCTGGTGGAGACACAACTGCCTAGTGGTTCGGATCCCACTTTCAACTGTAGGTCCCACTTCGGGTAGCCTTTCTGAGCATGAAATGGAATTAAAACAAAATTGGAACACTATAACCCATCACAACACACGCGCAGAGGGCGTTGAACTTAATGACTGACAATTATTATATACATCGAACTTTCAGCGAAGCTGGAATAAGGTCTATTTGCCATGCCAAATAGTGTGAATTTTCAGTCTCGTGGTGCCTTCTATACGAAGTGCACGCAAGTTATCTAAAAAAATTCAAATCTGAGGGTGAGTCGAGCTATGTTTCATTCAATAAGACTCTTCACTTCAAACATATTTTGCTCTATAGTTGTCGATTTCGAATGGGCATCTAAGATTGGTTGCTTAGCGGACGGGATTTGGAGCAAAATCACGGACTGTCATAGTTCGAATCACACTACAGGCATAGAAAAATTGTTCGCCTGAAGATGAGAGAAGAGGTGATCTCTTGAAATGTCTCGAAATATATAGATAGAATATATGGTCAATCAAAAGGAAAAACAATGGATAATGTCCAATTAAATAGAAACGTTGTTAGAACCGGTGTTCATTCACAGAGCAGAAGGGTTATTTTGACAAAATTCTGTTTCCCCGCTGGCTGCTTCGGAGAAGAGGGTTATGTGAAGTTATCATTTCTTGCCCAAGCGGTAGGCCTAATTAGTTGATTGACCACGAGTTCATTCGTAGGTAAACGCGGCAACAGAGGATCACTGCCATAAAGGTGGTTCCCGCCCCGGCTGAAAGAGCTACAGGAATTTAAAGAACCATTGTCACTAACTTCAGACAAACATCTAATAATTTCCTTAGGTTTCGAAGCTGATCCGAAGGGACAACAAATACAAAAAAAAAACGACATGAATTAAATGATCGATTGGTCCGTCCTTCTGTTGATGGATGGCAATTCATATTAACAATAATAATCGTAAGCTTATCATTAAAGAGTCAACAATCAAAGCTAATACGCATCTATTGATCAGAAATTACTAGAACGTTAAAGTTGTTTTTGTATCTTTTGTTATGTTAAGTCGCTCTTCTGTCACTTTCGGCTAATGAGGATGAGTGGAGATTGGATTAAATTTATACCATGATACCAATACTGAAGCCGTGGCTCGAACCCGGAAATTTCGTGGTATCGGAAGTGGACTACTTAACGCGCTTGGCCACCAAAGAGAACCGGCTCTGCGGCCAAGCGCGGTTAGTGGTGGACTAACGATCCAGACACCGAATGTTCCGGGTTCGAGTCCCGCCCGGATCTTTGTCAATTTCTTAATCGTCAGAAATCCCTTCACAATCTAAGACATAACACGTTATCAAAACTTCATTCCCCTCCCCTCCACCTTCCCAACAAAATTTTCATGCCAATTTTAGACTTCCTATTGATATTGCTCCCTCCAAAAAAGCAATCTAAGACATAATTGTAATACACAAGAGTTAGGATTCCCTGCCCCCAAAATAATTATCAATCCCGCTACTTGAAAATCCCACTAACTTCATTAATCGCCCACCATAATTTCCCTATCAATCTAAGGCCTAGTATGTAAGAGTTGGATATCGCCACCCCACCAATATTACTTATTACCCGTAACAATTCCCCTGACAATCTACAAATGACTATTTGTATAACAGCAATTGGTAATTGATGACGTAATTCAACTTGTGCCCTGTTTACTCAGTCAAATTTCCTGGACACCCCTGATTTAGAACTGTGACAACGTGATAGGTGTAATGTAACTAACAGTTAAGTGTTAGGAATGGCTGCATGTGTGCTGCGCATTTGAATTTCATGTGAATCAAATCTGTCAATAATGTGAATATTAATATTATAGAATATAATATAATGGTGCAGGTGTGCGAAAAAGTAACCATGAGCACCAAGGTATCAATAAGAAAAAATTGGAAATATAAGTTGCATATGGAGATGTGTGTAATTATTAGTTTTGTTCTGGGATGTAGCGAAGAACATCGGTTAAACCGTGCGGAGTTTCAATACTGTGTCCACCCGCCGTTGGATTCAAGCACTGCATCTAGTCGACGAGGCAAGGATTCCACGAGCAGATGTTTGGTCTTCTCCTTAAACTCTCCCAAACATGAAACACGTGAGCCAGTAGAGCTTCCATTGTTCTCAATTGTCTAGGTTCCCACTCTCTCACCATCAACGCCCAAATGTTTTCGATTGGGAGACTTCGCTGGCCAATCTACTCTTGAAAGCAGATCCGCCCCACAAGAACATGCGGACTATCTTCTCTCTTGGAAATTCCGAAGTGCAATTCAGTGGCGTATGCTGGTTCTAACGAGTGGGTAATCTCCGACCCTTGATCCTCAAACTCCAGAAGTTTCCGTGCAATTTATGTCAGGATCCATATTGGATTTAGGAATATTGTGTCGGAATGTTTGTCTTATTGCTACGACCACAATCAATTAATTCTCGTTATTGCAGTTTAATATACGTGTAGAATTTCAAATAATAAAACAAGACAGTATTATAAAGCTATAAAAAAACAACCTGTGAAATATAAAATGAATGACGTGCACTAGTGAAATACAAACCCGCAATATTAATTTAAGTGCAAAATTCAGCTTACTCCAGGACCCGATTTCTTGTGCCGTACCATATCCAAAGCACGCTGTTCGTCCAGTTGCACGTCAATACGTGTCTGTGCGAAAGATTGCATCTTAACAAAGGAAGTTATGTGACTTTTGGATTTTTCATGTTTGGCACAAGCGTTGCAAAGATTACAGTATCCGCCACGCGTCCATACATTCTTTTCAGCCCCGAAAAGTAAGCACGGCCAACAAAAAAGCAAAGCTTATTAACACTTATACTTCCTGTCAACCATATTATATATGATTATAATCATAGCATTGTTTTGTCATAATTTGCTTGAGAAAATGCCTCACATATTCCCGATTTTTGTCTGTGTGTAGAAATAAGTTCAAGCGATGACACTGGCCTACCTGTATTAACAATTTGCAACTTCTCCTGAAAAGATCTTGTTCCAAAAGGTTACACCAGCAAATCTTGTATCACATCCATTACAATTTAACACAGCACTATCATGACAAACACTTTCACCTAAATAAATAATAAACACGAAGCACAGCACGAAGCCAACGACTACACGCATTCAGTTTCACGCGCCAAACTTCTGTTGTTGTGTTCCTGGCTCAGAATGAAATTCCCTATGAATGATAAAAAAAATCCCTTTCCGAGCTCGAAATGACAGGTTTTAAAAGTTCGAATCATTGCAGGCCAGAGCCAAAATTTTATTTCGGGATGGGGATCATCCCTTATTAGCAGCCGCCACATAAAGTTGAAACAGTGGGGTTAGAAGTCCTGAAGATGAATCTCAGATTATTACAACGTATTATGCAAGGTGTTTAATCCTGCTAATGAAGTAAAATTAATTACCACTATACACTTTTTAAATTAGATATTTGTAAGATTTCGGGGAGGGGGGTTTCATCCCCCTGAGTCCTCCACCTGGCTACGTGCCTGATGTGTTTTTTTCGTTTTATGTTTAAGTCGTTCATCTTCATCACTATTAATCTAAAGAGGCGGAATATAGCAACATAAATTAACTAATATATATATATATATATATATATATATATATATATATATATAATTTATTTTGATATATTTCCCTTTAAAAAATATTCAGTTCCGTGAAGGAAGTATTCTCGCTGCTTTTGAAGATTAGAGAGGAGAAACAATTACTATTTTTGTAAATACAAGGATGGGGGGAGTCAGCATATAGGTGCTTTAATTGCTTAAGCTTTGAATTTTAATTTAGTTTGCTTCATCTTCAATATTTAAGCTTTTTCCTTTTGATAAATTTATGTTCAAGTAACAGAAATTAGCAAGACAGAAGCAAATGTAAAGTGAAAATTAGCGTACAATTGGTTTTGCCCATGTTATTCAATTTTCCTGTTCTTCGCACTCTACCGGGTATGTTTTCCCTATTCAGCGGAGGAAACGATAAAGGCTCTGAAGGTTGAGAGTGCGACCGGTGGACTCTCACAAGAAGGAGGTTACCCTGGGCACGGAATCACACGCGCCTGAGAAGCAGTGTTTCCTCCCCCTCTTTCCTCTCTCCTCCCTCCTCGCCAAGGGTTGTAAGGGAAACGGGAGGAATGACGTCAGGGTGAGATTCCCTGAAGTCATTCCACCGACTGGAGAAAGGTTCCCGGACATTCAGCGGCAAACGGTTGGAAGCATTCGCGCGCTGGAAGCAAAGAAATGTATGCATCGAAATTGGTTTGGAAGAATATTGCGAAGAAATGTATACATTTTTTTTTAAAAAAAAAAAAGAAATACAGCCGGGTCATCAGCGATTACCTAGATGGCCCCGAGTATACGCCGCTGGTGTAAGGCATGATGAAATTATATCGTAAAGGAACATTCGGACCGAAGGGACATGCTGCACGTGGCACATACCTCTTGAAAACACCTTATCACTGGTGCATGTAGAGTTTCAAGCCCATTCCGGTGCAGAAAGTTTCATTTTATTGGTTCCGTTGCAAGTGACATGCTCAAGGCATAGATACGAGTAAAACTGCTGCAGGATCTCGAACGAAGCACCCACCGGGGCTCGAATTAAAGACAAAGCGTGGTGGCAAAAGGCAACCGTGAAGTTACTGCATCTGAGGTTTAAGTCAAAGCAGGGCCTGCGTGGTGTGTGCAAAGAAACTCACGTTGCTTTAGGAAATAAGGACACTATTGAATCAATGCAATATAAAAGAGTATTACCGCAAAATATACATTATTATTGACTCATGCATTCCCTGAAAAAAATGCATTGTTTTCTCTCACATTTCTGTCCGCAATGAATATAAATATATAATCTATTAAATTAAGCAGGTGCATGCAGATTTAAAAATATTGATAAGATGATTCAATTGAATTGAATTGAATTGTTGTTTTTTAAGTCCACTTGTGCACAGAAAGGCTAATTGGGACTGGACCTACAGTTTATAGTGGATTCCGAACTACTATGTGCCTCCGGGTATCGAACCCGGGACCCCTTGATTGAAATGTGACGACACTACGACTGCGCCATCGGGGAGGCCCTAGTCCTCTTACGGAGATAATTTGTTCGGAGCAATAGAAATGCCCTATCAAAACAATTGGGGAATATTATTTTCAATGTGGATAGTCTTCGGAAAATATGTTTCTAACAACAGTTTACCTAAATAGTGGGGACGTGGGGTGAGAGATAGGGACGGAGTTGGAAGAGAGAGAGGAAAAGCCAACAATGTTCTGTTCAGTGCGAACCTTTGGGATTGCTTTTTCCTAGCGCACCAAAAACACAATATATAACCCAAATACAACCCAAACCTTCAATGGCAAAATTGTGAGTCAATCACTCAACTGGAATAAAGAGTACGGATTTAAATCTAGGAGGCCAGAAGATAGTTATTGTGCTACCATGTGCCAATACAAAAAAAATCCACTTTGCCCGCGAGAATTGTCATGCCTGAGTGACATGTAGTTGCGAGAGTTGCTTCAATTCCATTGCCTGCCAAGAATAATGATAGCGCTGAAAGCATAAAATACGGAAATGTGCATGTTTGGCGAGCTATGAGAAAAGTAGATCCTTGTGATTTCTTTTCAAATTTTACTCATTTTATGTCAACTTTTACATAAGCCAATGGCGACAGAGGATGGATGATGCTTCAGGGAAATTGATGAACATTGAAGAAACAACGAAAAAGAAAAACTCAAAATTATCAGAGGCTAGGGCACAAGAACCCTGGCTACGCAACATGTTATGATATTTAAGTATATCACGGATTGCTGCTAAATCCCTTCCTAGATATTTGTAATGAATGAACCCCGCCCCCGCTACGAGAAAAAGAAAGACCATAGGATGTGAAACATTCACAATGTAATTGCATTGCTTTACATCGCTCTTGGCTGTATTCCAAATGTAGTAAGAGATCAGGGATAAGTTGGATTTTTTTATTTTTTTTTGCCAATTTATAAGTGTATTTGAGCGCAAGGGGCTACCTATTTCATCATTTATAAAGAGTTAACTTCGTCGTTACACTAGCACCCGGCACAAATGCATCAATTTATATTTCGGTTATTTTACATCACTCTTCTGCCTCTTGAGTTAATCGCGATAATACGGATGAATTATCAATTTATAAAATTGTGACGGGACAAACTCAGTGATACATTCATGCCTGACCAGAGTTCGAATCTGGAACATATGACCTCGCTTCGCTAAGAAGGCTGGCAGAAATGTATCGGAAAAGTATAGGAGCACCAAGAACCGGTTTCACCCAGCACAGACGATGAAATAATTTACAGCGACTCGCTGTGGCAGTGTTGCTCGCCACCCCCTTGGGACGAAAAGTCCCCGCGCAGCTTTTCCTTCTTCCCTCCACCTCGGGCCATAAGGAAGCATGGTCTACTCTCTCCCTCCCCTACTCGCGGGGATACGGTGCACAGGAATGGCGGGTCTGCGCAGGTTGTTTTGCTCGTGGCTCCACTTATAGCCTTCTCAGCACCCCACCTACTGATGGAAGAGTACGGTCAAATGCTGCACCTACTTTTTGTTTCCAGCATATTCCGTCTGGAAGGTTTCTGGCAGCCCTCCCCCCCCCCCCTTCCCACCATGGTTAACAAATGAGACCCTTGCACTTTCAAAACCCTTATCGCAAGAAAAAGCTGGCATGAATTTTACACCACCATACAATAAGATTTACACGGGAAACATTTCCTAACATATTTTCTTGATTCGGACTAAGGGCAAATTAAAAATAGTCAAAGGAATTATAGACAAGAGAATTAAATTAGTGAAAACATGGAAAAGCGCGATACCGAAATCTGTAATGAGTGCGAAGGGAAAATCGAGAAAAAAAAGTATAAAAGTGTTCGAATAACCAGATTAAGAGAGAAAGTTATCACGGCTCGAACAATACAAATGAAGAAAAGGAAAAGAACTGTTACGAATTAAAATATACGACAATCGGAAGTAGGCTGAAGGAAGCAAATTTTAATAAACGTGGAAAGAAAACATAATCAAAGGAGCGCTTGTTCGTTTCGCGACGGAACCCCATATTTGTTGTTCCAATCCCAATCCACACTGTATGTCCAGATACATTTACACTTAAAGCAAACTTCGTGGAACTTTTTCCAAAACAGATGTCGCCAAACATTTAAAAACAAAAATAATAACTCGGAAGAAAAAAAGCCGAAAGCGTTATTGCAAAATAAAAAAAAAATTGTAATGGGCGCAAATAGGATACAGTGGCAAAAGCAGAAGCACCCTGAACGGGGAGGGGGTGGTTATGGGGGTCAGAATCCTCTCTTTGGACTTACCTATGGTGGCAGGACCAACGAGAAAAATCTCGAAAAGAATAACTGCAACAATGGAGTTCGGGGGTTCGCATTAGCGCCAGTGATGTAAAAACCAATCACAACTTCCACGTCATTTTACTTTTGCCTTTCAAAGGTTGTTCCGAGCACACGTAAACCTTTAAGAAAATTTTAGTTTTCAATTTATGCACAGATACATTAATGGAAACGGAACTTATGATCTAGAGTGGTGAGTCACCAGTGGGAATTGTATCCAGGACCTATTGATTACAAGGCGACTTTAGGCTATCGGAAGGGACTTTTTTTTCTGAAATAGATAACAGAATTAGTCATAATGCTATCTTTTCGTCTGCAGGATTCTCTCATGGGAGGTGTCAAGTATTCGAGCGATAGCGAAATCCGTGATACCTCCTTTCTTCACATATTCGTTCGGAAGTGGTAAAAGAATAATAAAAAACTCAAGCATAAATGTTAATAACACTTGTTATTATTACCAGAGACATTCTCAATATAAACTTGTTGCCCGTTGAAATCAAATCAAGAGGAAAGCAAGATCTCCACCCGGTCGCGTGAATCTGTGGCTAGATTCAAGAGTTGGAAACACTACGCTTCTCGCGAGCTGCTCTTCCTGGCGAAACTAGATGATATAAAATTCTGGGTTGCATAACCGTAAGGGGGGGCGTTTCCTTAGATTTCGAGTGTACGAGATTGTTTACAGTGCCCGAAAGGACCCGAGACCATCCCAGCCCGGATTTTTCCTGCGGTGTTTACTGAAGGGCAGGTGCTTGCAAACAACCCGTGTACGTTACAAGCTTTAAAGGACAACATATCAATTTTTTTTTATTTTTTTTTTACATTGACGAATAATGTTATTTTCCTAAACAGTATGCAAGATATGGTTACATAGAATGATTATTATTTTATGTATACGGATAAAAGTAGTCAAACTCTTTCGGAGGTATGCGCTAATGCCCTGGTACCTGAAAATTAACCCAGGGCGTCAGTTCTGCCAATTTTCTACGGATTCCCTCGCATTTCTTTGATTCATCCTTTATTTACCATTTTTTTATTACAATAATTCACTGTGACATTGGCAAGAATGCTCCAGTGTGAAGAACCAAATTTGTTCGGTTTTCCTGAACAAAGTTGGTTTTACATCATTCTACAAGGTAAGAAGATTAGGATAAAGGTTAGAAATAGTAGGAAGTAAATAAGTGTTAGTGTTTAACATTAATATTATTTATGATCACAGATACGAAATTACATAAGTGTGTAATTGGGTGGGTAATGTTTTCTTAGGATAAGTTTTATTGTGTGTCGTGTGCATTAGTGTTGATGGATGAGATGAGGAATAGACATTAACACGATTCTATGAATGTTAAGCAGGGTCTATGTTCTAGTATGTTATGTTTGAGATAGTGAGAGTATTATTGGCTTTGAGATGTAAGTATTAATACTAGGAAGGGATATGAAAGAGCGAGTGGTGCTTGATACAGGGAGACTTGCGGGAGACCAGCAAGAGTTGGTCGGACTGGGATGAACATCGGTACGACGGTTGGTACCTGGGACATCATCAGGAAGGAAAGAAGTAGGGAGATTTCCTGGGAAGTATCAGGTATATTAGTACGTTCGGTAGTGGAAATTTGGAGAATTGTCAAGAATCAGTGAGAGAAGTTTGCAGAGTGTTTAGTAACGAGAATAAAGAAGGGGGTGTAAGATTACAGTTTAAGAAAGAAACGAAAAAGAAAAATCTGGGTTAAATTCGGTTGGTTCCTGGGTCGAATCCTTGCAGTGTTATCCTTTACCTTTCTCCGGGGAGGCGTAACCTTTTTTTCGTTTTGGCGTATCACTGTCTTGTGTATTAGTGTGTCCTTCTTGATGTTCCTGTGGGTGGTTCTTCTTCATTGTCCTCTTGGTGATCTGAGTCCGAAGGAGGGATGTCCTGTTGTTGAGTTTGTCGAAGGTGGATTCTTTGTGATCTTCTGGGGGGTATATTACATTCCGGAGGTAGGGGTTGAATGGGGAGGTGAGCGATGCCAGATTTGAAGAGGGAATGTTCATACATATCGACTGAAATCAGGAACATCACCGGAGAAACAGTGCAGTGAGTCTCGGCGAATATAAAAACGAGGTTGGAGTCGTTACTTCTTGAAAACGGCCGACGCTTACAACACATGCTCTGATCACAATCAACAATGAAGGGCACACTATCCAAGGTACGTCATGTATAAAATACGTAAATATCTAGATGGTGTATTTTATATTACAGCTCATTTTGTTGGCCGGTTACATGAGAATCACCCTGTATTATTTTGCTCAAATATTAATTTTAAAATATTATTTCTCCTGTAATGTATTAATTAACATATATGACATATTACCATTTCATAGTGTCATATAGTAACAATCTAAGTGCTTGGTTTCAGCAAAATGAAAAAAAAAATGTGCAGAAAGTCACAATGATCGCCAACCATTGACAGTTTGTAACGACTTATACGACGCACGGTTTTTGAAGCGATATCGGGCGAGCTACGGAGCGTGTCCTTGGCGACCAGCAAATGGCAGGGGTTCAACGTTGTAAAGTTAGGAAACTGCGGCGCGCAAGTTAAAAGTATTTTTCTTGCGCGCAAGAAGTTTTCGTAAAACTTGCCACTTTAAGATTTAACATAAGATGGGGTACGACATTTTGAACCTGAGTGCCCATGAATTTCCGTCGCCTACAGCCGGAGTTATTGCTTCTCAAAGAAACACGGGAAACACACACATGATAACTCTTTCGTTTTCCTTCCGTTTTCCGTCTGTTATTCTTTCGTTGCCACCGCGTTGACCCCGCTGAGTTGTTGTGTCTTGGTAAAGCTACAGGTTTTAAATTCGGCTGAATATGGACATTGACTCGTACGCTACGAAGAACAGTTGTTAGAGGATTCTATACACCCCTCATTGATTTACTTATTTACTTTATTTAGCTTTTCTGCCACTTATGGCTAATTGCAAAGATGAGGATGGGTGATTATATGATTAAATTGATGAAGGGACACTTACAAACACCTATTCCCGGACAAGGATTCGAACCCGGGACCCCTGTTCGACGACAGTCCTTATGTTCGATAGTTGTGCCATAGTGTGTGTTTCACAAGTGTTATTTAATAATGTTTGCGTCGGCCTCCATGGTGGAGTGGTTAGCATATCGCTCTACGACGCCAGGGGTCCAGGATTCGAATCCCGGCCTGGCCATGGATGTTTATGAATTTGCATTAAACATTTCATTATATCATCACTCATTCCCATCTTCGCAATTAGCCAAAAGTGACAGAAAAGCGAAGTAGAATAAAGCAAATCAAATAAAATTAATAATGTCGCTCTTGAAACCTAGCACCAGTAGAACAGGCACTAAGGGTAAAATATTACGTTCACCAGACAGAAATCTTAGTTTTAAAGTGTATTCTTACTTCAAGGAGTGGGCGTCTGAAGAAGTGCGTGCTGAAACAGTTTTTTCTCATAGTCGAGAACTTACGGCTAAAGCGTGTGGTGTATGTGTGCATACTGTGTTGCGTATTATAAATCAGGGTAAAGTATCTACCACAGAAATCGGTGAACCCCTATTCAAATCTCCTGGGGAACATGCCAGAAAACAGAAAGCAGAGCGATTCTGATGGCCTTTCAGTTCCTCTATAATAAATACCTTCAAACTTCTTTCAGGTACGAGTTTCTCTTATAAGCTGAAGTTATATGATATAATCCTCAGTAGAATTATTTACTATATTTCATTTTACTCACATATTACGTGCATGCATTATATGTAAAAAGTTGAATATTGGACACAACGAATTCTCTGTGTTTCCCTTCCGCAAGCAGTTGGTTTGGCAACAGCGCGACAGAACTGGCTGCGTATTGGCTAAACGCATGTTCCTTCTAAAAGCGTACGCCGTTGAATTCAAAGTCAATGAGATTGTTACAACCCAGAAGAGTCAATTACTGTACACTAGGTTGATAAAATAAAGTAGACACCTGCTGACAGAGCATCGTCACTTATTGTATCTATGACAAGGGTTGGTTGTAAGAACGGCCCATGAGGCCGAAACACACCTGCTTAAATAAATATCATTCTATTCTATTCTATTCTATTCTATTCTATTCTAATGGTGCTTCTAACTGATGATGTTTTCCATTCCAAGTTCGAACAAACATCAGGAAGGAAGTGAGACTGTCACCCATGCCACGTGCGACAGGCGCCAAGGATATTAGCGACTTTACACTAGGGCACATCATTGGGCAAAAGGACCGTGGCACACCTTGTCACGACCTTACTTATTTTGTAACTTTGCAATATCATGTTAAAAGAAAAATTGATATAGTGTTACCTCGAGTTCTAGTTAATGTCTATGATACTACATGTTACATGGCTAAGGTTGTGACGCAAATATGAACGCGCCAATCAAGGCGTTGTTGAACTAATGTATTAACCTTTCTGTAGCAATCTAATGTAGTTAGCTCGCTTAAGACAACAGACATTTATTATGATGTGAATATGGATTCGCCAATCAAAAATTATCAATGCTTGATGAACTAACCTAATTGTAATTAAATAATGGCGGAACATTTAAACTTGTATATTTCCAGAATGTAAGATTTTATCAACGCTAAATAAATAATTGTTAACTCAAATGAATATATAAACTTTCTTTGTAAATTATTCATAGCCAAACTATGCATTTTTCAAACGTCCTTCTGTTATAATTTGGAATATTGTAATAAGAAATTACCTAAATGCAGGTGATCGAGGCTGGAACTTTAGGTATAAATACGAAAAAATTTGGTCTGTGAGGAGGTCTGTTCTCAGAGGGGGCCACTCCGCAACTTGCACGTTATTTGCTAGAGCTTGACGTCACCAAGCGGACACGAGCGGAAGAAAGCTATGCGTAGAATGTAGCAGATGGCCCATGAAACGCTGTGTTTTCATGCATCTTTTGATATTGTACACCAAAGCTGGTAATTTAATTTGATAACAAGAGATCAAATACGCCATAGAAGAATTCATTTATTCCGAAACAATGCATAGTTTATTTTTCAGACATTATTATACGTGATATCTTGTTCCCGTAGTACACTGCCGGGTTTTCTTTCCAGCTAACCTACTGCATTTATTTTAAATGTCTAATTCTAAGGAAAGTTCTTGTCCGGGCATATTCTGATATGAATTTTTACTGAATGTCCTGGAATTTCCCTTTAATAATTTTACGTTACTTTTCAGATTCTTTAGTTGATTGCCAGGATGAGGATAAATTTGTTTTTTATTTATCGTCTTGTTCCACTTTTGGCTAATCGCGACGAACAGGATGAGTGATGATTACTTTAAATTGATGAAGGGACACTTGCAGCAGGCACGTATCCAAGGAGGGGCTTAGGGCATTCGAGACCCCCCCCCCCGAGCCCCCGGTCTACAGTGGATAAAATGAGGTTTTTGGTTTCTTGTGATGGAAAATAAAACTACGTGAAGATAATTTAAGGAGAGAAGTAATTATCGAGTCAAGCACGTATCCAAAGTGAGAATCGGGGGGCTTCAGTACCCTCTTCCGGAAATTACCCTACATAAAATTAGGTTCATGGCTTATTGATTAATGAGATGATAATTTGAGAGATAGGCTATAATTATCAAGGCAAGACACAGAATGTTTTATAACCCTGTTATTGTTAATAGCGCGTATCCAAGTTAGGATAAGGGGGCTGTAGCCCCCTTTAATTTTTCAGTTTGCATCAACACGACACTCACAGTGTGCTATGAAGCATCGGTAAAAACCTTGGTGTTCTTCGCTGGATCGTAACGTAACAAAACAGGTGCAGTAATTAGAGCTTCTTTTAATTTCTCAAATGCTGACTGTTGTTCAGGACCCCATGTAAATTTCTTACCTTTATGGATTAAACCTGTAATGGCGATGCAATGTCAGAAAAATTCTTGACGTACTTCCTAACGTAGCTGCAAAGACCTAAAAACATTTTAAGCTTTTTTGTGGTGGTATGAATTTTATAATTCTTAATGGATGATAGTATCCTGTCGCTGATGCGATACCCATATCTGCCCACATTGTGTCCTAAAGCAATTGTCTCGTAGTATCCAAACAAACATTTAGGCACAGCCAATTTTAATCCAGCGGATCGTAAACATTGGAACATTTTTTCTAAATTCACTAAAAAAATCCATAAATGTATTAGCAAATACAAACATGTCGTCAATATAAAAGGCAAAATTAATATCATTCATGCCCTCTGTAGAGAGCTGGACACACCGGGTCATCGCTGCGGGAGATGTCACATGTCCCATGGTGTAAAATTCATAGCAAATTGTCCCTTAGCAATTATAGTAAAGGCAATGTATTTTTTGATTCTTCTGAAATATACAAATAGGGGACAAGTTGTATTTAGAAAATCCTGCGGTATCTGCTGCCGAACACCCCATAGTTGCGCTATTCTTGTTTACGTACTATGTCTAGACAAACCATAGTTGACGAGCTGCACAGACCAGCCAGACGGAACTATAAGCGACTGCCAGTGGTCACAAAAGGCATAGACGATCTGTGGCAAGCTGACTTGGTTGAGATTGCAAGTGGAAAGCTGAAAAACTTAGAAAACATCAACAAGGGCTACAAGTATCTACTTACTGTCATAGACACATTTTCGTAATATGCCTGGGCTGTGCCGCTCAAATTAAAAGACTGGACCATGTGTTACAAAAGCCTTCAAGACAATCATCAATCACAGTGGAAGATCACCACGCTATCTACAAACAGATAACGGCAAAGAATTCTATAATTTGGTGTTCCAACAATTTGTTAAGAGCCAGTCAATACGACATTACTCAAGTTACAGCGATCTCAAAACCTCTATTGTAGAGAGATTCAACAGAACCCTAAAAAGTAATATGTATAAACAATTTACGCTTCAAGGTAATTATAAATGACTTACTATCCTACCAAAACGTCTAGATCGATATAACAATTCGGTTCATGCCACGATCAACATGAAGCCCTCTGATTTAACCACATCTGACGAACAGCAATTGATCAACACTGTTTACTATCCTAAATATAAACCAACAACCAGAAAAGCTAATACAAGGTCGGTGATCAAGTAAGAATCAATAAATATAAACATATATTCGAAAAAGGCTTTACCAGAAACTGGACCACTGAATTATTTACAGTGGTTCAAGTTATACCTTGTACTCGTAACACATATATAATAATGACCATCGCGGTGAAATTATCAAAGGCCGTTTCTAAGAAGAAGAACTTAGCAAAACTAAACAGCCCGACACATATCTCGTAGAAAAAGTCATCCGCAAAAAAAGGTAACACGCTACTGATCAAATAGCTAGGCCTCCCAGAAAACAACTGGATCAAAGCAGACAAAGTGATACTATGAACACCTGGGATGTTATAAAGCGACTAACAGAGCCCGAACAGCAGACTAAGAAAAATGGCAATCTGCTACCTGATAATATTCGTTGTCTTATTGTTGGGCCGTTGGGTTGCAGTATCTACGCTACTGGTTGATAATTTTTTACTGGCACCTAACTAGTTAGACTAGAAAAACAAGCACTAGTACGTTTTTTCTAAGAGCTTAGAACAATTAAAATATCAGCAGCTGATGAAGCTATACGATGGACTGGATATAGCCACTTTTGAATCAGATCTTAAGCCACTCGATGACTGTCTCGAAAACTCTGTTGTTGCGTTTGATGACATTATACTGGATAATCAAAACGAGGTTCGAAATTTCATTAAAAAAAAGGGGCGGCACAAAGAGATAGATTGCTTCTACCTGGCACAGACCTTTCCCAAAATACCAAAACAGCTGCTACGAGGACAGCAATTTCATATGTGCGTTTCGTCAAGATCATACTAACCTCGAACACATACATGACGTGTATGTAGGTGCAGACTTAAGCTACAACGATTTTTCTAAGTTTTGTGGTAGGTGCTGGAACCAGGACAGTTACGGGTTTGTCACAATCGAAATGACAAGGAAGCCCAATAGTGGTAAATATAGGAGTAAAATCAACGATTTTCTAGACGTAGAGACGTATATAAACAATCATGAAACGACCAATCGTTGACGATCTTAAATTATGAGACTATCTTGTGAAACGATTCAAGGGATGGAAATCAGAGAACCGAGGTTTTTGTGAACAACACAAGCGCACAGAACAGCCTATTATTGATGCTATTACTGAACTGGGTAAAAATATCAAAACTGTTACAGAGCAGAACCAAAATTTGATCACAGAGCTTGTGCCGGTAGCTGCTCGGAACATATTAGATTATCCAATCACTCCCCTTTCTAGTAGTCATACACCTAGTCCTGTTCGTCCTCGAAGAATCGAAGCTAGTCAGGATCCTATTGAATTGGGCCTTCTTGCTCAAAGATATTTAAAGACAGCAAAGACGAGGTCTTCGGTTTATACGCTGACACAGAGCTTCACGGTGGCATCATACATAAAATTGGCAATTTTAGGGTAACGTTTATGATCGATAATCTGATTGTATATTCACAATCTCATCTTGGAGAATGAGGCGGTTTTGTTAAGAATCTTGGAACACTTGGATTGTATGAACTGATGACTCGCAAAAGTTCTGACAACTATACAGATCAAGACTATGAGTACTACAAAGAAAACTAATGAAATCTGATGCCTTGTACCAGAACAACGATCCTACACAAAATAGAGTCAAGTGTAGCAGTGGAACAAAATACAACAACTTAATGAAGCCCATATGGGCACAGATCAATACAGGTAGCGGGATCAAACAGTACAGCACCCTGTTATAAATTGTGTATAGCAATGTATTCCTGTACTTTTGGGTTCTTTGCCGTTGGGGTACGGTAAGTTTCCAGTAACGGTTTAGGTCATTAGCGGGGCCTATAAATAGGAAGGGCAGGGGAGCAGTCGGCCTCAGATGTTTGGCGGAGTACAGCAATGTAAGAGGTATCTTTTGCTCTGAGGGGAGCGGTTGGGGAGCTTTCTTTCCTTATTATGTGAACCGACGGCGGGGATGTTAACTTTCTTGCTTTTAATACAGACACACTTGTTCTTTTCACATTATTCCAATAGTTTATTTCATGTGGGAAACCGGGTACACAACACACATATCTTCAGCCACCTTTTTTGGTACTGAGGGTTATATTTTTTTTTACTCGTGGAGCCAGTGGCTACGCGAGTCCACACACTCTCTTCGGGAAGGGGGACAGGGAAAAACCGAAATGTAATTTTGTGATAACGGCCAAGAATTAACTTCTGTAAATATAATATGAATAAACCTATATATATATATCTAAAAGGAAATGGGCGTTAAGTTGTAATTTGAAGAAGTACGTGTCTATTGCCCAAACTAGCATCCACAGAACTTCAGGTACTGCAAGTTTTGAACCTAGGGACAAGGATTCAAAAATGTATGGTTGTGTATATTGTGTATGTTGCTGAGAATCAGCTTAAAAGCACAAAATTTATAGGTACATTGTAACGACCCTGCTTCGTCGCCATTTAATTATTATTAGACATTGCGTGGTCGCTATATTCTTTTTAATCGGATGAAAGCGGAATGTCCCTGCGAGTCGTACGCTTTAATTTAAATGTATTCTGAAAACGTTAACGGTTCCACCTCTACGTTTACTAGCTTCACTCATTATTAGACCCTGCGTGGTCGCTATATTCTTTTCAATGTTATCAATTATTGGCATTAGCACTGTTCAACGTGTTTTTTAGAATAGCAGAGTCCTTCGAGGCTCATTATTAATTGTATTGTCTGAATGCACACAGTTTTAGTTTATATTGTCACGTGCACATAGTGATTTTCCCACTAGTGATTTCTCAATGTCAAAACCTTGATATTTCTCAGTACGAAGTTTGCAATATGTAAAAAAATGAGTTAGCAACGCGTACTTGTAGTTAAAATTTTTCACCACCCATGCGCCACCGCGAGTATAAAACCCAGCGCAACGAGGCCGGAGCTCAGTTGGCTCCCGGATGTCAACTGGCAAACATCCTGGGAAAAACCGGCCATCCAGCCAGAAGCCTAGCAGCCATCCCAGAAGGAAGGAAGGAAGAAGGAAGAAAGAAGAAGAAGAGCCTAGCAGCAACCTAACTACCCGGTCTAGGTGCCAGGTTCTACCTGCCCGGCTTGTCTAGGAGCACCTAGACCTCCTTCCTAACCTGCCGCCCTTGTACAGGAGACTCCGGTCGGCTTGCCGATTCCTAGCTAACGCCGGGGGTGTCGCTGCATCCTTAAATCCTTTACCCAGCGCCCGCTTGTCGGAGGTGCCGGCTGGCTACGGCCAGTTCCCAGCTGTGGTTGGGGGTACGGCGCACATACTACTTTCTCTTACAGGGGAGCCCGTGACGTCAGCAGCCAACAGCGCCCTAAGTAAAATTAGGTCCCTATACTCCCCCTGGCGCGAGGAATAAATTGAATGGTCCCTGCCCCCCTTTTCAATCCAGAAGTGGTGAATGCACGTGTATGGTAAATGTAAATGCACTTAAGTGATAAAGGTTAAAGACTAGTGTGCTATCAGATTTTCTTACGATAAGTTTATAATAAACATATATATATACCGTGCGATCATTTCGATCTGCAGCCGAGAGATCGGGCGAAGCGTGGCGGGCGGCGGTGGCGGAGATGCCGACATTTGCGGCCTGTAATGCCTGCTTATTTTTATGGACATATGCAGACATTTATATAAATATTGCAAAACGGGCACTAACCTGTGTTATAAGGGTACAGTTTTAATTTTAGTAGCTTTGTGGCTGTATGTGCTCATGATTTTGACACTCCCATCTCCTGTAAAACACTGCGTAGAGGTTTGTTTGGAGAACGTTCTAACGCTGCACCCATTTCATCGAGTTTTCCTTCGGTTAGAATACGTCGTTTTTGCTTAGGTATTTTAAAATTTATCGATCAAGTTTCTCGTAATTTAAGGACAAGATGTCTAACCGTATCTCTATGTGGAGGTGAAACACCTGGGAATTTCTGTAGAAATTGCCTACACACGTCTCGACACGAGTCTGTTTTCACGTAAGTGTCATACATAAAAATTATTTGTTCTAACGTGAACCTTGCGGCTTTCATTCCAATCGTCTCACTGACACAACACACATACACACTGCAATAACACAAACAAGTAACGGCAAGTAACCAAGAATAACACTCTTGGGCACAGTACGAAATTAACATGCTCTTTGTTTACATCTGCCACGATAGTCGCGAAGGAACAAAAAACTCGAGCTCTGAGATTTCGGATTGCAAGGAAGCTCACGAACACCACTGACTTTTAACGGTTTCGTCTGCAGCGTAATCTTGATAGAGTGTTGCACATTCGAAACCTCCAAACGATCCCCATCGACACAAAACTTTTCCAAGGATATAAACTTAAGCAGGACGTTACTGGTCAAAACTATGATTAAAATGTTTATTATCTGTGGCTGTTAACATCATTTCTAAAGCGTATTTATTTGTGTATATAACGGCAGAACTTGGATGAATTACAGAAGAACTTTTGCGTGTTATAACACAGGTTAGTGCTGGTTTTGCAATATTTATATAAATGTCTGCATATGTCAATAAAAATAAGCGGGCATTACAGGCCGCAAATGTCGGCATCTCCGCCAGCGCCGCCCGCCACGCTTCTCCCGATCTCTCAGCTGCAGATCAAAATGAACGCACGGTATATATATATATATATATATATATATATATATATATATATATATATATATATACATATATATATATATATATAAAGCTGTTGTTCACGTTTTACCCAGCAAGCCCTGAGATATCTAGAATCTGTGTTCAACGACTGGTAAGAAGTTAGCATTTATGGGTATACTTTTGCCGTCCTCCTAATTGAAGTGTTTAGAGTGTGGTAATTTTGTGTACGTGGGACGAACGTTGCATAAAGTTTTTGGCGCCCAACGTGGGGCCCGATTGTGCAAAGCAGAGAGAACGCCAGATTCTGAAAGTACTGTGTGCACCATTGCAAAAGTTATTAGCGACCATAATGTGGTGCTCGACAGAACTGTTCAATTAAGTGAAGCCAACCGAACCGTGCATTAAATGGACTGTCCAGTGAAAGTGAAAGTTTGGACTGTATTAAACATGGACCAAGAAATTACTGGTTTGAACCTGAGAAGTAGAGGGAGGAAGACCATGGATTCATAGTCTGGATATGGTTGCTGTGAAGAACTGGGAGAAGAGGCAGCACATTTCCAGTGTTGCCAGTGCCAGCGCCAAATTCACTGGAGCTGTGATGGAAAGAATGTGTCTACCTTCCCTGCTGTACGAGTTAAATGCCAGACGTGTGAATCTGCTCCGCAGACCCAGGTAGCGGAGACCGCAATACAAGAACCAAGTCCGCTGACCAATCCTCCATCAGACCATTGGTTATTGGAATGGTTGATGAAAGATAGGGAAGATAGAAAGAAAGAGAGGCTTGAAGATGAAGAGCGGAGGAAGAAAGAGAAACAGGAAGAAGAGAAAGTGCGCAAAAGAGAGGTAGTTCAGGCTGAAAAGCTGAGAAAAAGGAACTGTTAGAACTTAGATCTCTAATAGAGTTTCATGAAGAGAAAAGGGAGCTTGAGAAACGAGAGATTGAAGAGAAAAGGGAGCTTGGGAAACGAGAGATTGAAGAGAAGAGAGAGCTAGAAAGAAGAGAAATTGAAGAGAAGAGGGAAAAGATTTTGAAACTCTCCAAGCTTTAATTGAGAGCCTAGAGGAAATAAGAAAGAAAGAGAAAGAGGAAGAAGAAGCCAAAAGACAAAGGGAAAAAGAGGAAGAAGAAGCCAAAAGACAAAGAGAAAAAGAGGAAGAAGAAGCCAGAAGACGAAGAGAAAAAGAGGAAGAAGAAAAGAAGCGTAGGAATGAACTGCAAGCCCTCTTGGCCCAGCAGAGGACTGACATAGAAGGTCTTAAGGCCGGAGTATAAAGTATCCAAATTACTTCTCAGCAAGTAAAGGAAAGGTTGAGGAAAGATTAAAAGAGGCTCTTCAGGAAAAGCTAGAACCATTATCTCAGTGGCGCGGACAAGTAGAGATTACAGTGGAGTCCATTGAGAAAGCTATCCAAAACTTGGGTGACAAGACCGAATCCGTGGAGAAAGTCGTGCAGGAACAGAAGGAAGTGATGGAGTCAATGACCTCAACTCTGCGGAAGGACGTAGAGCAGGCAGTTGAAGAGAAGGTGAATTCTCTTAGGGTAGAGACAAGGAAGTTGAAGTATCTCTGTGAAGAGAAATGCAAGATCAGACAGGAACATTTGTCCAGAGGGTAAGCGAATTTCAGGTTCAGTTCCAAAGATTGAATGTTCAGCCAGAATCTACTCCAGATGTTCATTCCAGCCCTTTCACTCCGGATAGAGATCTGAATCCGGATGCTACTCCTTATGAGCCATCCAGGTTAGCTGAGAAACCTCTATTCGCTGCCAACGGAATGAAGGCTAATGGAAGAAAAAGGCCTCGATACGATGATACTTCAGATGGATCGCCACCTAGAAGAAGGCCAGATTTTAAGATGCCTAGAATGGCGGATATCGCCCACACTCCTAAATTTAAAGGCGACATTGAAGCTCAGTCAGCTGAAAAATATCTTCGGGAGCTCAACGTCAGCTTTGAACTTATGCAGGTACCAGGACATAATGGGCTAGAGTTGCTTCCTAGAGTCTTCAGTGATAAAGCTGAACGCTGGCTTGCAGGAAATATTGATAGTTTAGTGAATTATGCTGACTTTTGCGCCAGGTTCAAAGAAGAATTCGCTTCTGAGAAGGCTAGACAACGGCAGCTAACAGCTGTGAGAAACAGAAGATATTCCAGACTTGTCCACGAAAGTATGGAGAGCTTTGCCTGGAGCGTTTATGTGGCCTATAGAAACCTGAGTGAAACTTTAATGAGGGAGAAGTACTTAATTTGATCATCGGACAACTTCCTTATAGAATGCGAAACTTTTGTTTAGCACATGCGCCCAGAACGGTAGATGACCTAACTCATTTCCTGAAGGATTTTGAAATCTATGATGAGCCAGATGCATAGAGGAACAAAGATGAACCGAAGGGGAAAGAACAGAATCCCTCAAGGAACTATAACATCCGGAACACAGAAACGAGGTCAGAAGGTAATTATCAGTGCCCTCAACGTTTCACTAATGAAAGAGGAGGCAGGCGTGATATTAGAAAAACTCTTTTCGACCTTACCAAAACCAAAGACGTAGATCTCCTGACCCAAGAAGGATCCGTGAGGGTAGAAGTAGCCCTAGTTCTCCGAGACGACGATTTACGGTTGAGCAGAAAGAGATTCGCGGACCTCCATCTCCTAGACAAAACATTACATCGGAGCAGGAGGAGGCCGTAGAAACAGCGCGGGAGTTTCATCAAAATCAAAGGTCCCAGTCTAGCCAGACAAACTAGGACCTTGTCTAAATGCTTCGTTCCTGTTTAGGCAAGGGACTTTGATGGAGCGGCCTAAATTAATAGATAAAGATGTCCAAGAGTTACTAGTAAATTTCCAGCTAACAGAAACTGAAGAGACCATTTAACAAAAGGAATTGAAGTCTGCAAGGGAATCCAAAATTAGATACAGATCTCCAGTGGTGCAAGCTAAATTAATGGACTTTACAGTAACCTGTGTGATTGATACTGGAAGTGAATGCTCGATCCTTAATTATTCAATCTGTACTAAGTTAGTAGATAAGATACCTGGCATACATATCCAGAAAGTTCCAGAGGTGCGATTGGTAGATTTCTTTGGAAGTCATAAAAAGCGTGTCATCGGAAGTAGACGCGTGGGACTGGAGATCGGAATTGTGAAATATATTGTTACAGATCTTCTTTTAGTTATGAAATTCATCGAGCAGCACGATGTAGAGATGCGATTCAGAAGAAGCTCAGTGAAGTTATTTTTTGGGAGAACTCCTGATCATGAGGAAGGGAATCCTCTGAATATTGAAGCAGTGCGGTACATCCATATGGCTCAGGAAGAGGATGTTGAGATGTATAAATCCGCGGACCTACGACGGAAAGTAGAGTCAGTAGATATTTTGACTGGTTCCCAAACACAGGAGTCGAGAAGTGTGCTGGACTCTACTCTGAAGAGAATCCCTGAGATGCTCGTGCCAGTGAAGGAAGATAAGTGTGAGATGTTGCAGTGCACCGAAACAGTTCTTTACCCGCCGTATTCTGTGCCACTTTTCCTGATGGAAGTTCTGGAGAATGAACTATATCTGTGGAAGACTTGGAACATCATCCGACCATCACGGTATCTATTTGTGAGTGTATTGATTATCAGCTGGCTAGTTACTTTGTTCTACATTCTGTGTCAGATTTACAATGTATTGTTCTTGATTCATTAATCCGTGTATTCATGCCTAACGAAGTCCTTCATCATTACAACTGGCCTATCAACGAAGTAGACCCGCAAATCTCCAACTGGCACCAAAAGCTATTTCTAGCCAAGTCCAAAGAGCGCACTAGAAATATCAAACGAAAATTTAAGACTAAAGGCGATGTGCTCGAAATGCACGAAGACGACTTGGTTCTTGTTCGAACTCATAAGCTTTGTTCGAGGAAGAATAAAACAATAGCTAAGCTATTCGAAGTGTATATTGGTCCTTATTTAGCCACTGATCTTCGGAACAACACAGCAATGTTAGTTCACCCCAGGACCAGGCAACCTATCGACCGAGTCAACTTCGACAACCTTCACCCCTACAGGTGTTCATCGGAGCGAAGAAGAGAAGTGGTAGGGGAAGAAGATGACCTAGTGACTAATGTGTAGAAGAAACAGACTCTTATTACCGTCATATTTTCTATTGAATTTTAAAATAATGTTTCATGAAAAATTTTCATCAATTTTAACATTTAAATTTCTTCAAAATTTTCGCCCGAGGAAGAGGCATATGTAACGACCCTGCTTGGTCGCCATTTAATTATTATTAGACATTGCGTGGTCGCTATATTCTTTTTAATCGGATGAAAGAATGAAGCGGAGTGTCCCTGCGAGTCGTACGCTTTAATTTAATTGTATTCTGAAAACGTTAACGGTTCCACCTCTACGTTTACTAGCTTCACTCATTATTAGACCCTGCGTGGTCGCTATATTCTTTTCAATGTTATCAATTATTGGCATTTGCACTGTTCAACGTGTTGTTTAGAATAGCAGAGTCCTTCGAGGCTCATTATTAATTGTATTGTCTGAATGCACACAGTTTTAGTTTATATTGTCACGTGCACATAGTGATTTTCCCACTAGTGATTTCTCAATGTCAAAACCTTGATATTTCTCAGTACGAAGTTTGCAATATGTAAAAAAATGAGTTAGCAACGCGTACTTGTAGTTAAAATTTTTCACCACCCAAGCGCCACCGCGAGTATAAAACCCAGCGCAACGAGGCCGGAGCTCAGTTGGCTCCCGGATGTCAACTGGCAAACATCCTGGGAAAAACCGGCCATCCAGCCGGAAGCCTAGCAGCCATCCCAGAAGGAAGGAAGGAAGAAGGAAGAAAGAAGAAGAAGAGCCTAGCAGCAACCTAACTACCCGGTCTAGGTGCCAGGTTCTACCTGCCCGGCTTGTCTAGGAGCACCTAGACCTCCTTCCTAACCTGCCGCCCTTGTACAGGAGACTCCGGTCGGCTTGCCGATTCCTAGCTAACGCCGGGGGTGTCGCTGCATCCTTAAATCCTTTACCCAGCGCCCGCTTGTCGGAGGTGCCGGCTGGCTACGGCCAGTTCCCAGCTGTGGTTGGGGGTACGGCGCACATACTACTTTCTCTTACAGGGGAGCCCGTGACGTCAGCAGCCAACAGCGCCCTAAGTAAAATTAGGTCCCTATACTCCCCCTGGCGCGAGGAATAAATTGAATGGTCCCTGCCCCCCTTTTCAATCCAGAAGTGGTGAATGCACGTGTATGGTAAATGTAAATGCACTTAAGTGATAAAGGTTAAAGACTAGTGTGCTATCAGATTTTCTTACGATAAGTTTATAATAAACATATATATATATATATATATATATATATATATATATATATATATATAAAGCTGTTGTTCACGTTTTACCCAGCAAGCCCTGAGATATCTAGAATCTGTGTTCAACGACTGGTAAGAAGTTAGCATTTATGGGTATACTTTTGCCGTCCTCCTAATTGAAGTGTTTAGAGTGTGGTAATTTTGTGTAGGTGGGACGGACTTTGCAACATACTGAGGGCTCAGTCAGGGATATTATTTTGTGAGCAGTACTTAAGGCAAATGTTGTTGCGAAGTGGAAAGAAAGTAACAGTAGACAAAATGACAATTCAAATAAACAGGGAGCTCATTGGCAAGTTGCTGGGCAATGAGAACTTGGAAGGAAGGCCTGAGGAAGATATTGTTGGGGAACTTGAGAGACTTTCTCTAAACCTTAAGCAAGGAACTTCGATAAGGACCGGCGAGGAGAAAATTAGCAAAATCTTGGAAAAGAGCAACATTAACATTCCGATATTTAAGGGAAACGTCGGCGATGTAAGTCTACACGATTATTTGTATGAATTAGGCAATTATCAGGAAATCATGGAAATTGGGGATACTTTTCTCTTAGATAGAATCTTGCCGCTTTCGTTGAAGGAAATCGCTGCAGATTGGTTCAGATTTTCGAGACCGTTTGGCAATTTTAGTGAATTTGAAAAGGCGTTCTTGGAAGAATTCTTTAGTGTCGATTATGATTCGGAAATAGCAAGGATCATTCAGAACAATTACCAGTCACAGGACCAGTCTCTTCTTGCAATTATTCGACACACCAGGAAGCTTTTTGCAATGAGGGAGAAACGGGGGGCAGAAGACGAGATTATCCAGCATGTTTTTAAATTTTTCCATCCTAAATTCAGAACGCACCTGTACGATAGAACCTTTGCAAACTTGAAAGATCTGGAGATTCGTGCTATGGACATTCAAAAGAGATTTTATTCAGAAGCCCTGTACTATTGTCCACAGCTAAGAGATAGCAGTTTACCACTAGCGTCAAAATCAGGGAGTGTCGCAAGGCAATTAGTAGCCGCGGGGGCAACAAACCCTTTTGGCCGCGCGGGAACAGAAATATCAATGAGTGCCATAAATCCGGGTCTTTTCAACCGCTTGAGCCTTTCCGGGAATATTGGAACCCCGTCGAGAGCAGAAGAACCGGCGAGGAGAAGGGGATATGATGGTCCGCAGAAAAGGCGCCACCTGTACCGTTTCTAAAGATACCGTTAGACCAGAACAGATAACTCCGGTTCTTGCACACGTAGAAGGAAAGCAAAACAGGGGGAGGAGTAGGGAAATACGCAACTGCAGAAATTTCACTTTTGGCGACAAAAAACCGTTAGTCACCTGTAAGGTTCAGGGAAAGGACTTCTCGCTATATTTGGATTCTGGTGCGTCTGTGAGCACCGTGTCTGTTGAGATCGTAAGAGAACTGGAATAAGATTAACAATAAACGTATTAATATTTCTTTGGCAGTAGGCTCTGTACAATCATGTGGGGAAATGTATCTTACTGTACATTTGAATGGGATGAAATTTAAGCATATATTCGTCGTTCTGCGCAATTGTTTCACGGAATTTATAGCAGGTCGTAGGTTCATAAGGAAGGCCGGCATATCGCTACATTTGAAGCAGGGAGGCTACAGTTTTGAGAACAGTAACGTCATGCATTTATTTTCTGCGGAGAAGAGGGAAGTGTGAAAGAGGCTTCCGTCCTCGGAGCAGGGGAGGACGCCGACTGTGGAAGCTGGAGCTAAGCTAACCGCGACGAGGGAAAGAAATGAAACTGTTACTGAAGCAACCGCGACGATGGGAAATTGCAAACCACACCCCGAAACTGAGGACATGATTGACCGTGTTTAATGTTCGACTGACACTGTGCAGAAATCAGTTGCAGATTTCAGCGCTTTTGTACTGCAGAAAGTGCGAAGCAAATTAGGAGAAACAGAGGGAAAATTTGCTTCGGAGCACAAAACTGCCCATGCTTCGTCTCTCTGGAAGTAAAGATATGGAAGATTCTTCATTGTTGCCATTCTCTGCCACTGAGGGAAATGAAGAATACAATTCTGAGGAGCCACGTAGGCTTCTGGACACAGCCTCCCTCATTTCCGAGCAAATGAAAGAGAAGTTTCTTGCTGACGTAGCGAGGGTTACAAGGAATGAGGAGGTGGAAGGAACTAAGAAGTACAAGGAAAAGGTGAAGACCAGGCCAAATCTTAGTACTTCGCCAACGAGGGAATTCTTAGGAGAAATTTGCCAACGGAAAAGTAAAATGAGAAGGGAAAAGGGAAAATATGCGCACCTGCATCTCTACGTTCGCAAATTCTCGTGTCGTTGTATGGTAATGCATTCGCTTGTCATGCTGGGAGATTGAAAACGTTAGAGAAAGTAAGGAACAATACACTTGGATAGGCCCAACTAAAGACGTTATCCAGTATTGTAAGTCATGCCAGCCATGCTGCGTATTAAAAGATGACAGAAACAAGAAGCAAGATTTCATGTCAAGTAAGGAGGAAACGAAACTCAGGATGGAAGACGCCAAGAAGAAAGCTTGTGATAGGAAACGCCGCAAATGCACGTTTCAGGTGGGGGATAAAGCTTGGCTTAAGGAACATCCTATCTCTTGTAAGGCCCGCAGAGTAACCAGTAAATTCTCGGGGAAGTCCTCTGGATCACACGCAATTGTGGAGCAAACTTCGGCAAATACTTTCAAAATGAAACACAGCGGGGGCGGAAAAATATTAAGAATATTGAGAGCCAACAGTGACCAGATAAAGCCATATTCTTCGCCACCTGACTTTGCAAGGAAAGTAGCAGAACCCAATTGAGCAAAAAGAGCGCACGTAACTTCGGCAGGAGGAGCAAGACGAAGATATATCCCGGATACGTTACTAGCTAAGAAACAGATTCTAGTCTAATTTCCAAAGTGGATTTTTTGTAAATATTGTACATAGGGACTTATCTATCTTTTCTTTATTCTATCTTTCACTTATTTTCTCTACCTCATACCTCATACAGTACTCACACAAAAGTGTCGTTCCGCAGTCAATTTCATCGCAAATGTAACGCAAAGTTAGTACGTATTCTTTTACCGTGTAATTTCGTCGAGAAGTCGCAGTTCTAGCGCCGGGCACAGCAGTGACATCTTTGGATGTAGAGCCAGTTCGATCCATTCATGTGGAAACCGGTCGAAGCGGTGACTTCCGATCTCGGCAGGAGCGCAGAGCAGTTGCGTTGCCAGGAGTTGAACTAGCAGCCTTGATGAGTTGGATGGATTTCCAGGAGACTGTCACTAATTGGTCCAGGAGGAAGGATGGAAGAGATGCTGAGTGTGTAAGAATGGACGTGGGTTAACCAGCTCCAGTGCTGATGGAAGATCGCGGATCTCGAAGTACACTTGTGGACAAAATTAGAGTGAACATTGAATGTCAGTGTCGTGTGATCTAATGAAAGTGTGTTTTTAGTGAACAGAAACTGCGGACAAGTGCTTTGTGTATATTAATATTATTTTTCTAGGTTACAGAACTTTGATTTTTCTCTCTTCAGGAAGGGGGGACTATGTAATGATGCGATCATTACTGGATCCTTTTTTTATGTTATAAATTGTGTATGGCTATGTATTCCTGTACTTTTGGGTTCTTGGCCGTTGGGGAGCGGTACGTTTCCAGTAACGGTTTAGGTCATTAGCGGGGCCTATAAATAGGAAGGGCAGGGGAGCAGTCGGCCTCAGATGTTTGGCGGAGTACAGCAATGTAAGAGGTATATTTTTCTCTGAGGGGAGCAGCTGGGCGAGCTTTCGTTCCTTATTATGTGAACCGACGGCGGGGATGTTAACTTTCTTGCTTTTAATACAGACACACTTGTTCTTTTCACATTATTCCAATAGTTTATTTCATGTGGGAAACCGGGTACACAACACACATATCTTCAGCCACCTTTTTTGGTACTGAGGGTTATATTTTTTTTTACTCGTGGAGCCAGTGGCTACGCGAGTCTACACACTCTCTTCGGGAAGGGGGGGCAGGGTACACCAAAATGTAATTTTGCGAATAACGGCCAAGAATTAACTTCTGTAAATATAATATGAATAAACCTATATATATATCTAAAAGGAAATGGGCGTTAAGTTGTAATTTGAAGAAGTACGTGTCTATTGCCTAAACTAGCATCCACAGAACTTCAGGTACTGCAAGTTTTGAACCTAGGGACAAGGATTAAAAAATGTATGGTTGTGTATATTGTGTATGTTGCTGAGAATCAGCTTAAAAGCACAAAATATACCGATACAGCACACACAAGAGAAAGTGATGAATTGTGCTCCAACGACAGGACGACCAGATTAGAATTTAGAAACTTCAATTGACCATTAAAGATTAACCATTCATATTTTATCGTGGAGATTAATTAGCCATGAGATATAGAACACAGTAAAATAACTAAAATAGAAATTACTAGTAACTGGACTCAGGTTATTTAGCCTCTTTTCGGAAGTATGGGACATTCACAAAAAATAGCAAACCTTAATAAAAAATACACTACCGTGCTAAATGTCCCTCTCATGGTTGAGATGTCCATCAGACCAACGTAATTGAAAATGTAACGACCGCCTTGAAATACATCACGCAGCTATATTTACCTGGTAGGCTTTTTGTGTCGAATCGCCATCAAGTTCAATATGCAATTGCCGTGTTGTCAATGAGAGAGTAATTTGCGCTACATATCGAAGATGGATAAATAATTCACCGTTACAACCTCGCCTCCAACTTTCATTGATTTATTGGCGATTTGTGAAATGTGTGTATTCCTCTATTGGATGCCAATAAAGAATAATTTCACAAAATGAGGATGGGTTTTCGCAGTGAAGGTCGAAATGCTTCGAGTTCGTTATTAGTTACTTATGAGCCTGGATAAATTTGAAAAAGCCACGGACAGTAAGCCAATGATTTCATTTGGTTAGTATGGTCTACTTCCAGTACATTTTGTTACACCCGTAACGATAAATAATGCACAATTCTTGATAGAAAATAACTGAAAGTACAAATATATGTTTGTAAGTCTGCATCATCTAGTCTCTTCATGTCTTATTATTATTATTATTATTATTATTATTTTCTTGCAAGTGATGAAATCGTGTCTGCTTCATTGTCTTGTGGTAATTGATTTACAAATTTGTTTTCAGATTCCGTTTAGAATGTTAAACAATAATCTGAAAATAATTTTATGTTTTTAGTTTTTTAGAATAAAATTAAAATTACATAACACTGTGAAACCTCTAAGAACACCTTTCCTAATTGTAGTATCCACATTTACAGTCTCTGGTGACTTGGACTCAGGGCTGCCTCATACTCAGCGACAAAGTTCTAACGTGACACTAAGACAGCAATATCTCAGAGCATGCTCTTCATGAGGTTTGCTAGAAGATGAAGTGCATATTCGCTACACGATGGCCGTCAAAGTTTCATGAAGCGACGTTTAAAATATTCACTCATAGGGGTCATTCATTCCTTCGTCTTTGGCAACTTGTTAGTCCTTCCCTGTCTCGCGTTGCACAAAGAAAGAGAAGACAAACACGTTCCTCTTCAAGAGCGCTGGTGGTCCTCCTTTTAGTCACACGTGAGCGATCGCAAGCAGCAGCCAAGCGCCGTCGAAGTTTCGGACCCTCTTGTTCAGCCAAATATGGAGGAAAGTTCTCGCCATCTTAAAAGGAAATTTTTGCTTTAATCTAAACCTGGGAATATGGCGTCAGCCTTTCGAAAGTTGATCCCGGTTCTTAGTTTATTATTCATATCGGTAGAGGCCTCTGATGCAAGGAAAGTTTTGCGCCATTTTATGACTTGAAGCAGACGCCCTTTCCCCATACCAACTCAGAGATTCGCTACTTTTATTAGTTTTGAGGTGGAGCTGTGGTCCTTTAAAGCACAGCACATTTAGTAGTGAAGCTGGAATTGCTGCTTAGAGGCGTTATCACTAGGGGTAAGGGGTAACCAGTGGCTCGTCTACAAACCCCTAAAACATCCATCTAATTTTTTTCCATTGTCTCCGAAAATGTTGATTAAAGACATGAATTGAAGTGTCAAGCGAAAAAAACAACAAAAAAAAACAGGTAAGTCAATGTTCGCCGAACTCCAGAAAAATGAAATTTCAATAATGTGCAATACAAAAATGAAATTTAAATAGTCTAAAATACAAAAAATAATTGTTAATAGTGTGCAATACAAAAAATGAAATTTTAATAGTGTGCGATAAAAAAATGAAATCTTTATAGTGTGCAATACAAAACATTGTAAAACTGCCCCGAAATATCAAAACTTTACTGGACATGTATATGAAAAGTTACAAAATCGTATACATTGAAACTATGCTTCAGCGATGCCTGCCATCATATTGGATCAAATGCCATCACTATCTCGCTTACAACAGAAAATTGACTTACCTGGGTTTTCCCTTCACCCCTCAATTTAGTCAGTTTGCGTAGCGTTGTGGTCTTTGTAATGTTCTATTAAACCAGATGTCCCAGATTCCATCTTGGTATCTGTACCAAAAGCATTTGAATTGTTCATCATCCATCCTCAACAGTGCGCTTTTACTAGAAGAGGACAAAACCGATGGAGGAAGGAACACTAAATTTTCCTCACACCTACACCAAAGTCCACCTAATATTTGAAGACTAAAAAGGTAAACGCTGTAAGTGCCACAATAATTCAAACACCGTTTTCAACTTTAAAGTGTGAAATGTGCCATGCTTTATAATGTGGTAAACATGAAAAGTAGTCCAAAGGGCGAGGAAAGAGGCCATTAGTGTGCACGTTCTTACGGGCTGATATGTGGAACGATGCGATTTCCCAACACTTCGCTTTTTGGCACTTACAACGTTTACCACTTTTTGTCCTCAATTATCTGGATAAATTCCCTGCGATGGATCCTATCTCAGTACAAAATAGTGTAAGGCTCACAATGGGCTACTGGATAATTTTGGGGATAGAACAAATATGCATGCCAACAACTGGGTTTAAGCAACACTACAACGTACTTTGCAATCATGACTACCAAGCATAGATGAACAGATATTTCGAACATCCTTCTCTTCTGATCACCCAGATAGACGTCTCTGGAACTGATACCATTTAAACTAATGTTTAATGTATTAATTGTATATTTCCTGTGACGTGATTTAAACACGTGATTCTCGGGTAACCAGCCAGGGAAAGTCGACGCGTGCTTCACCGATGTATGCCTTTGATAGCAAACGTCAAAATAACGTGGCTGTTAACTAGAGGACATTTGTTTGAATGTTGAATGGTATTTCAAACTTTTTCAAGTTTTTTTCCATGTTTCTCCCTTCATTCTAATATTTGACTGATTTTGCACTTTTTCTTACATATAGCAGTTGATGAGGTTTCTGTACCAGTCACGACAAACACACATGATATGAGGTATAAGAGAGTGTTCTCAATAACGATAGGTTCGCAAACCGTGTTTCGAAGCTAAGTTATTTAAATTCACAGTAATTTTAATGTGTTACTTAGAACACAGTTTGGAAATAATAGCTGTAGTGACTGATTTAGAAGTATTACATGGAACGAAATTTTGTCAGTGGCCACTTTAAAGACTGGTCATGTATTATTGCATTTTAGTGAAATCAACCATGATATTTCAAAATGGTGTAGATTTCCCTATTTTGTCCAAATTGCTGTAAATTGATGGGCATTTAGGTAATATTAATACATAAAAATAGTTTGTCTATGTAACCATATGCAGTGGCTTTATATAAAAAAATGTTACGTTGGTGTGCCACTAGATGGCTTTGTTCATGTAAGGGGCGTGGCTACGGAAATGTCTGAGAAGAGGGAGCCTCCGGAAGGAACTTCACTCTCTACTGATTAGCTGAGGGTATCGCACCTTAAGTTGTGTTTCTCCTAAGTGTCAAAAAGGACATTAAAATGCAACATAGACAGTGACTAGTATTGTTATTGTAGTGGTTTAGTATTTTTAAGTTTTGTAGAGTATTTAGTTGAATAATTTTAGTTAAATCACAGTATGCTTTGTTCTGGTTTAAGCTAGGTTCTCTGCCAAAAAAAATAACATTAAAAAGTGTGTATTGATTTGAAATCAAGGGAAAATACTCTAGGTTAATATAGAACAGAATCATTTTGAAATAAATAATTTTGTAATTTGTTTTCTATAATTTTGTTTATAATTACTCAGTTACTGAATGTCATTTGGAGTTTATATTCTTTTTTCTCACTGATTGTGTTTTCTAAAGCCCATCAGGCAAAATATAAAATAAACCTCATATTAATTTAACCCCTTTGTATTTTTCGCAAAACCTACAATTAAATCTTAAACATTTTATTACTAGTTTTCCACTGCCTTATTTGAGTTGATTTGCCCGCTTGGTAACTGGACCGACTTTAGTTGAATTCCTTGCCTTTCTTAAAAAAGGAATATTTTGAAACTAAATAACATTAAAACTCATACAATTACAGTTCTTGTCTGGTCCTACGGCTGGGCTAGGGAAGTGGGTAGCGGGGAATATGCCACCGACCAACAAGACAACAGCGGGTGACGCCAATAGTTACGATGTGGCCGGAGGAACTACTAGGTTCTGCAGACTGCTGCGTTCCTTATCGCTCTGGATTGGTCGCTTCTCAGCTCCCCACTTCCCTTGGAAGCATGTAGAACGCCAGCCGTAAGACTGGACAAGAACTATGGAAGCTGTTCATATTCTCATTCAGTGACTCGTCAACTTTCACCCCAAACCTTTTGGCCCAGGGCCGGACTGGGACAGCAAAGAAGGCGGTGGAAATTTTCTTCATCAGAGCGCCTAATTGTGAGCAGTTGGGGTAAAAAGGGCGCCGAATGTGTGTTTTGGGAAGGGCACTGAGAGATCGAACTGGGATTTTGACCGTTGTCTCGGTGGGCCAGTCTGGCTTTGCTTGGACCTGTCAACGTGAAATTTCTGGGATGTTTTTCTATTGTGAAATAAACACAAATATTACGTTTTTTTTTCGAAATTCAACACTTAAGGAGAACAGAGATGTTATTGTTTTTTTACGTACTTTTGATGTATCTACAGCCTGATCCACTGGACCTTGAAAATTCTTGAATTATAAATAAAAGTTCTCCACAGATAGCGCTGTGTCAATTACACACATTCTCGTGGTTGTGTTTTGCAGAGATATACAAAAGCGAACTAGTGAAAACAGTTATTAATCTTATTAATACTACTCTTTAACAGCAATTGATATTGTACTAAACTAATGCACAGCAATTATACATGTGAATGCAAATTTATCACACGCACTACTATTGTTCTAACCTAGTGCTTCGTAACTATTTGCTACTCATTATTATTGACAATGTCGTTTCCATTCAAATATTTCGTTTTAGAGTATTCGATGATTTTTACGTCTCTGGTAATAACATTCTCTCCTTATTTTGTTGGACATGGCAGTAAATTGCTGTAACTTTTGGAATTGCATGAACTTCTCCAGATATCTCAGAGAGAACAAGTGTCCCCTCTGCCCCTCCCCTTCCAGGTGCCCTTATATGATGCACTAAAAATGCATCAATTAAGATCAGACACGACCATTTCAAAGAAACCAAAATTACACGTTTAAGTGTGTCACCAAAAAATACATCAACCTTGATTTAACGCATTTCTAGCTCGGGTAATTTTATGAAAGCTTTGTATTCAGCAAAATAGATCATCGCATTAGAGTACTTTAAGCTAATCGTAACTTTAGAAAGTACATTCGGCTCTAAAGAAAATTGTTTATGTTTGTAGAGGGTACAGAATAATAAAAAAACAAGCATTGCGTAAGTGTTGTAACGATAAATTACTGAAGTTTGTGAGCAGATTCAGAGTCACGTAGAGGTGCAGAGATGTCACAATTTCAGAGTTCCTAAATGGTTAAATGGTTGAATGCTCTTCAATGCGAACATGGTTCTGATGGATAACCACGAACTGCGCTTACATTTCCACTTTCTCTCCATGTTCACTGGCATGCAGGCGGGATTAAGTGGTTGATTCCGGATTAGAAGACTTGCTTCATATGCATTCGAGTTCATAAGAGAGGAAGGAATTTCCGTACGCCTCCACATCTAGTATTCTGTGAGTAAGACTGTGAAATATTCCCTTGCCGACATCTCATTTCTCTCTCGCACTCTCTCTAGCGCTCTGTGAGAGACGTGCAGGAAAATTCGGATTAGGAAGGGGTGAAATTAAGTACTCTAAGTTCGTCTGCGTTTTAGGGCGATCAGATTAAACAATTCTCGCGCAGTTTAGGAACCGTCGTTGTGGGGAAAGATTCAAATCTCTGAGATAATTGGATAACGTAATTTTCGAAACATTTCTCTCTGTGCATTACATGTTGAACATCCCTGTTGTGAGAAACATTAGGAGGATGTTTTACCTGTAGACAATTTCTTTACCCATTTTCAAACGTTTGTGTAAGCTTCCATACTATTGCTGTAAGAATATCTGCAAATTTCTATTTTCGTTCTGTTATTTGTAAGACTGTGTATGATCACTGATAACTACAAAGTGCCAAATAGGACTCATTGGTGTATTTGCCAGCGTTAAATTAAAATCTATCCTTTTGTTTACAGTTATTGTATGGAAGTAAGAACGGCAATTCCTTGGATAATAACCCTTCACAAGGACTGACTAAGTATGATTGTCTCATATTTTTTTAAAAAAATATTCAGTCTTTATGCCATTTATATTCTATACCCTTTCCCGCTATCTCGGAGCAAGCGAATGAAAATAAGTATCCATGTAAAGCTGCCACCGTTTCTGGAGGTCATGCAACCAAGCAGGGAAAGCTTCATCAGTGATGCTTCTCAGCAAATCTGTCACAGCCGCTTGGATTTCTGCAGTATGCTCATGACGCTTCCCTTTCAGCGGCATTTTCACACGAGGAAACAAAAAAAATCACAGGCGACAGTTCTGGTGAATATGGGGGATGTGGTAGAGCAGAGATTCCTGGCCAGATATTCCGGGACTGATAAAGCAGTATGGAATTGTCGTGCAATAAGAACCACTGCCCAGGTGCCCACAAATCAGGACTGCGCTGATCAATTGCTTGACGCAGACGTTTCAAGACGTCAATACAAATGTTTTGGTTTATCGTTGTCCTTCAGGCAGATATTCATGGTGCACCAAACCTTTAGCACCAAAAAATGTGATCAACATTGTATTTGTGGACCGCAACCGACTCTGCCATCGTCTTGCACTGAATCTCTGCCCTCCTGATACTTTTGTACCATTCAAAGACATGGCTTCTAGATAATGCCTCGTAACCATATGCTTGTTGTATCATATTCCATGTTTCGCTAGGGGTTTTCCTAGCTTAACGCAGAACTTAATTTTAACTCTCTGCTCGGAATCCACTTCCATCACGTCACTCCCTGCCACCTAGTGAGCTTACATGGAAACACTTCCAAGGCCATGTTTATTCAGAACACATATTATGTGACTGAATAACACCCATTTCTTGTGTTTGAATATCACAGGTAAAGAATAGAAAAAAAAAACAGTCCTAGTACTTTTCTGACAAAGGTTGTATTTTGCAGAGCTTGCAGTAACATACCGTTGGTTTGGTTACTTACTACTGCTACAGTTCCATAGGATCCAATTAATAAAATTTGTATTTACTTCAATTTCATTTTATTTAATTCCGTTGTCCTAACGCACTATCTTGAACGGTACAATAATTTGTCTCAGATTAGCAAACAAACAGTTACCAAACATTAAAATAACAGGGTTTTCTTTCTTGTGTGAATTTTTTGAAAGTCTTCTTATTTCTTCTTCCTTCAATGCAAGTGACGATAAGTGTCGTAAAGACAGACGCCCTTACCATTATCATACACACTAGCTACACTTTCACGTAGTTAAACAGTCTTAACCGCATACACCATGCTACACAAAGAGAATTAACTAAGTCACCGATGGTCGGACTCAAGGGATGCTGCGATTACCTGCAGCGTTGGTTAATCTGAGTTTGAACCCACTTAACACGACGGAGAGCTTCTTCATTGCCATTGGGCCGGAAAAAAATCCTGTCCACAGTCATCAACCTGGGAAGAGCTCCTACGAGAAAGATACAAAAGAAACAGTGGAACTACCCGAGGAAGTATCAATCGGGTAAATCACTTTTTGCTGACGACTTAAAAATATTAAAAATAATCTGCAGTTACAGTGACTGCATCGAGTTAAAGGCGGACATAAACAGTCTTGTGGGATGGTGCGAGACCAATAATATTACCAAATATCATATACTCGAAACATTATACCAATAAAATATGAATATTTTTATTATATAATAAAAACAAAAATTAAAACAGTCAGAAACCATCAAAGATCTAGGAGTTCCGTTTGATTCTAAACTTACATTTCACACGCAAAATAACTTTATAACAAACGAGGCTTACATATTTCTGGGCTTTATAATGAGTACATGCAAGGAGTTAAAAATTATCGGAAGCTTAATGATACTGTATAATGCTTACGTCAGAGCAAAGATTGAATACGAAAGCATAGTGTGGCACCCTCAAAACAACAAAACATAAACATATAGAACAAGTTCAATTTAAATTCTTAAGACACGTAAAGCACAAACTAGATAGTATTTACCCTGATATGGAATCCCGTGGGAACCTCAGATATTTTAACCTAACAACTCTTGACAACAGACGCATCATGCACGAGCTCATTTTCGGCCACAAAATCCTAAGTAATCATATTGAAGCTTCCTTCGCCCTGTCACAGCTCGATTTCTAAGTCTCCTCAACCAAGGAACCACCAAGAAAGCAACTCTTCAGCCTCCAACGAACTACATAGAACCGACGCACTGGCAATATCCCCAATTTGGAACATGTGCAATACATTTAACGATATCATTAAAAGTGAAAACAGTGTGGATCTATTGCCCAACACCAATATTGAAAAATAAAGTATTAAAATTTCATTAATTACGATAGAACGTAATACCTGTATGTTTGTTAAATGTGTTTTCTGTCTATATATATTATTATATTACATTGAACTGTGTAATTGATCAATAATTTTATCTGAACTATTGTATAATGAACGCAATAACTGGGAAATATATCTGTCTGAGATCAAATGATTTAAAAAAAAAGTCCACACCTTCAGACCAAAAGAAAACTACCATTGTCTCTCTTATATGCTTACAGCTTTCTATCAAAGCAGAAATTCTCACATTTCGGATTAGTTTCAACCTTTTATCTACAGAACATCCTAGTCCTTAACTCAGACTCTCCTTGCCAGAATGTTGGATCGAAGTGCTTCAATGTGGCAAGAGGACGAGAACACATGGCTGGCTTTGCGTCAAGTGTAGTACGTGGGAGATCCTCGTATAACTTCTATCTTCTTTCTCATCTATACATTACTCTTTACCGCACTCTACCAGAGGAGGAGCAGTGTACGAAACTCACCAATATTAAGCATGACCCTAATAGCCTCATCTTACTTCCTACAAGGGAACATTTCTTTCTTCACTTCAGGTGTAATTAAATAATCAAACATAGAGTTTGTGAATGAATCTGTCTAAACGAACTACACCCATATGTGCTAACATGCTGATACAACTAGCAGTACAGTCAGTGGCGGCAATTGTGGGGACGTGAGGGCCAGTTTCCTTAAATTTTGTGCCATTATTTTAACCTGAAATGACTTTAGATAATTCAACAAAAATACATACAATTAAAATAATAAAATATACAACTCCAATAAAAAACCTAGAGAGAATCTCAATGTTATGACAAGGTGAGTTGTGGGCACATTCTTTACACCATGACAAGTGACCAGCGTGGAAGACATTGCAGAATTATTTGGCGTCCTGTGTGGGTCCCAGAAGGGACTGAATGCGTGGTAAACCAGAAGAAACCACCTGTGGTCCTAAAATAATTCACGAAGGTTAAGTGAAAATAAAAGTTATTGAAACTTATTGGAACTTAGTTCACGAATCTTAAAGGAAAGTGCCAAGCATAGAATAGAAAAAAGACGCGGTAGGAAGAGCGCTAAAACATCAAAGCTTATGCAAGTTTTGGTCGCTGCCAAGATGAGGAAGAGAAGAAAACGTTTTCTTTCTGCATTGCCAATTGCCACATGAAAATACATTTAATATGTGATCACGACCAGGCTATGACATAAGAGAGAAGTCAGTGAACATCCTGTTAATCAAGCCAACCAGAGTTCATGGTTGTCCAACCTAGTGTGGTCTACATGACCACTCGTTACTAAACTGTATAAAGACCGAAAAGTTGGAGATCTCGAAATATAATATAGAAAAATAAATGAGAACGGAATTAATTTTGTTCTGATTACTTGGTATTAAATGTTTATCTTGTGGACACTATGTCGTAGCATAAAAAAAGGTAAAGGTAAAGTGTTCCCCTGTGCATAGCACCACGCCATGAAGGCATATAGGGGGTGTGGGGGTAACGCCCCACACTTTCTTGATCCGGTCGTGAATGTGGTGATGTGATCAGCATCACGCCCCTGACCGCCTTCACCCCCCAGGGTTTCCCCCAGGTACCCATGTTATTCGACGCTGGGTGGGCGCCGGGGCCGCTTCCATTGTTAGAAAAGTTCCCGGATTTGAACCGGCCGGGGATCGAACCCGGGACCTTGAGCATGGTAGTCAGACGCGTTACCGACTTTTTTTTTTTATTTCCTTTACTATTTACATCTGATTATAACAAACTTTTCATGATTACTATACAGGTTTTACAAACTAGGATATATTACATTTAGAAAATTTGCATAGACATTGTTCTTTTTGTTTGCCGACATATTTTGAAATGTGTGCCTTAAATAATGCACAAATTGTTCATGAAAGTCAAGTTGCTGATAAGTAGCGGCAAACCAAGCATAGTGCCCCAGTAACTACAATACACTGTTCTGTTTCTTGTTAGGGAAATAACTAAAATTGGGAAACAGAAGATGATCAATTGTAATATTCTTCTCATTGGTACGACAAATGACACTTACGAGTTTCGCAACATATTTCCATGACGTAGCAGTTATTAAGCATTCACTGAGCTTATGCACTAAACTACGTATCAGGCACGTTACATATTACACATAACGACGAATCTGCCATGTGCAGATCATAGAGTTTCACTCGAGTCAGCAGTATTTGATGCACTATAACGAACCACGCCGATCGGTCGTATTCTTGTTGGGAGATGCCTCGCGTGTATATTTTTCCACACCACGGGCCAACGAACTTCCGGGTGTCTTGCAACTATCTTAACAGCCTGTTGAGACGCTACACGCATTCTTCTGTACATTTGCGACACCACTGGAACAGGAAGGGTAGGAGTTTGTAACAAGCCATATCAGATCTCTACTAAGGTATCACGGAGGTACCTAAGGTTTGGGGGGAATTGAGGTCACGTTTATGGGAGACTCCAACGGTATACGAGCCAAGCAGTATCGAAGGACGTAACTGGTAATGCTATCCGGCCTCTGAATCATCGTCTCGATGTCCGCTTGAATGCGGAGCGCCTGGCTCTTATGTTGCACGTGTGCAAGATTCAAGCCTCCTCCTGTATTATGTAAACACAAGGTCTCGTGCTTAACTCGTAACAACTGCCCATTCCACACAAACCAGTTCACCGCACTTTTCAGTTTTGCTACATCTAGCATACGCATTGGAATTATTTTTGCTACAAACCAGACTTTCGACAGTGCATATACATTGACAAACGTGACACGTGCTTGCAGACTAATAGTTCGAAACTTATTAATTTGCAACACTGCTTTAACGCTCCCAATCACTCTATCATAATTTACGTGCATCATTTGTTGCAGAGAAGGCGTAAAGACTACCCCAAGAATTTTTAAGGTGTTAACAACAGGGAAGTGTTGTACGGGTGTGTTGGATGGGGCGGTATTTAAATACATCAGACAAGATTTTTTTACATTAATGTGGAGGCCTGAATGCACGCCAAATGCCGTCGTTAATTTATGAACCATATCGACATCCACAGGTGACTGAACTAAGATGCTGACATGGTCCGCATAAGCTAACACTTTTAGAGACTTCGACAGTATAGTAATGCCTTTTAGCTGGGCTTCCAAAGAAGTAAGCAGGGGACTTAGGGGAATACAGAACGCTAGCATAGATAGGGGATCTCCCTGTCGGACACCTGTCATTATGCGAAGCGATTTTGTCAAAAAACCATTAATCTGTATTCGCGATTCAGCATTGTGATAAAGCCCCTGCAACGCTGCGAGAAATGTCCCGCGTATTCCAAGTTTTTGCAAAACATGAATCATATAGTTATGGGTCAGAGAGTCAAACGCACGTTCGAAATCCAGAGCTAGAATCGCTTCATCTTGTGAACTTTTTGTATTGTGATGATTAGTAACTACCTCCCGCAGCGTTTGCAGCACGGCATAAATGTTTTTATTTCCATCATATACATATTGCATATCACCCACCAAGTTGGTGGAGTATGGCATTAAACGTGCAAGGATACATCGTGAGAAAATTTTATAGTCTGAGCACAAGAGAGTAATGGGGCGATAATGAGTAATTTCTGTCGGCTTTGCGCATTTCGGTACTAATACTATAATTCCGGTCTGGGAAGTTTTACCCATTTTCTGTTGCTGAAAGACAGCATTGACCCACTCAGTTAAGGTCTGTCCCATTAGCGTCCAAAAAAGTTTGAAATAAACTTGTAGGAAGCCCATCAACACCAGGGGCGGAGAATGGCTTCGCCGCTTTCACCGCTTTATACACTTCTTCGATTGTGAAATCCGCGTCCAACTTATTTCTATCTTCATCTGAGAGTACCTCCGACACGGCATCCACCACTGTACCATAATTTGATTTGTCCATGTGCTTCTGCGAAAACATCAAACTAAAGTGCTCATATATTTTACCTTGTATATCCTTAGGTGCTGTGATTTTATTACCCGCACCATCTGAGAGTTCAGTGATGATTTTCCGTTGTGCATTATGTCGTTCTTGGATCACGTGACTAATCGAGACAGCTTCTTCATGGTCCACCTGAGGAAGTCTACTTCGAATTTTAGCACCCATACGTTTGTGCGCTGTCATGCGTAAGAGAATAGCCTGTACACGTTTTATATCAGTGTTGACCGGTCTCCCTGCCGATGCTTCGTCTATTAATTCGCGCAAAACCCGATAATAAAACTGATATTTATTATTCCAATCACGAGACCTCTCTTTACAGTATGCTAAACAGAATCGGTTAATTGCCGGTTTTAAGAACTCGTCTCACCAACGAAGGATGTCAGTATGTCTAAGGCGGTGCGCCTCCCAAAGACTCCATTGCTCATGAAATGCTCGTTTGAAATCGTCATCAGAAAGGATTGACGTATTCAATTTCCAATACCCATATCCCCGAGGCACTAAGGGAAGATCAATGTTAATTGCCATTACCACTACCAGATGGTCCGAAAAACATGTAGGTGTGAGGTAAATCGAAGTTACTTTCTGACGCAGTAACGGGGTAACATAGAACCGGTCCAAACGGGACGCACAATTGTCTCTAATGTATGTATATCCCCTCTTACCGAAATGTTTATCTGTCCAAACGTCTACAAATTTAAAACCCGACACCAATTTTTGAAGAGAATTTGATGTGTAAAAACCAGGACGTTGATCTTGTGGTCGCAATACGCAATTAAAGTCCCCGCCACATATGATATGTTCCTTTGCACCCTGCAATTCAGCTGCCACGTCTGTCGCAAAAAAAATATTTCTCTGTTGTCTCTGTTGAGTACCTGACGGGGCATATATATTGCAAATCCAAACATTTGCCACTTTCGCACATATAATTCGTCCGTTTGGATGACACGAAACATTTGTGATCGGCACAGTATTTCTCGCTAGAATAGCAGTCCCCGTTGCCTGACAATTTGCATTGTTATAGACTACTATTGATGGGGGTAAGCCAAAATTGGTCACTTGTACCTCCTGGAGGAAGGCTATATCGAGAGACGACTGGATGAAAAAGTCACCCAGCGCCTCTTGTTTATTACGGTTTTGCAATTTATTAATGTTAATCGTGGCTATTCTGAGTGAGGTAAACATAGCTAAGTGGGTATTCCTAAACCTGATCAAGGACGCTTTAGCCCCCTTACTGGCAAGAAGCGCGTTGTATACATTATACCAAACATTAACGCAAAAAAACAGTAACACTATCACACGCATCATTAATTTTCATGAAGAATTATCTTTTCACTAGCACTAACACTAGCACCTAGATTATTAACACTTTGGGACCGGGTAATTCGCACTGGGGAGGGAGAGAGGGGGCGTTGGTCATCAATCTTCTTGGTCGGTGGGTTGATTTCCGCATCCCTTTGAGAACTTTTCTTGCGCTTCTGATTCTTCAGCTGCTTCTGCTGTCCTTCCATGGGTAGCTTCCTTCTGGTGGCATCCTTCAACGGGGCCCTTGAAACAGCAACAGGCTTCACATGACTTGGGACTTCATCTGGAGTCAGCTGGATATCAGAATTGTCATGCACATTCATCTGGTCTTCACACTTAATTTGGTGGGCACCCTCTGGTAGATCTTCATGTATTTCCATTTGTACGGTTTCTTCCCGTTCCACTTCATCAGCCCATAACAGTGAAGTTTCCATGGTTTCGTCCGTCGCGTTGTTCCCCGAAATTGTTACCACTGCAGGATCGTCTTTCGGCGCTTTCTCATTTGACGCTGTTGGTACATCACCCTCTGTCTTCTGACTCAATTTCGTTCTGGTGGGTATTGGCAACACTGTGGGTCGAGAGTCCAATTGTGTTTCTTTGACAGTGAGTTGCGTTGGTGGTCGATTGACACGTTGTGCATAGGTGCTGGGTTCCTGGTTGTTCATAGATGTGCCCGCTTGGACTGCGGTTGAACTTGCTACGTTAGGATTAGTGCGTCGTCGTCTTTGGGGACACGTGGCTGCTGCGTGTGTCAATTCGTCACAGATCTTGCAAGACGGCTGCTGCCCATAATATGTGACCCAATATCTCGCACCTTGGATCGTGACGTAAGACGGTATTGACTGCTTCAATACCATCCTCAACACTTTTATGCCCGTGCGGGTACGATAGATATGTTCCTGCGAGTAAGTCTCGTCGTCAATAGACTGTATTTCGCCATATTTTATGAGTACCGCAGATAATGCCTCATCCGTAACTTCCATCGGGATGACATGTAGTCGCACCATTGTTGATATTCTGTCCGCCCATTCCAATCGTACATCATGATCACCATCCTCATCACGAAACACCAACATTCGTCCACACGTCCGTATTATTTGCTCACCTAACAGGTGTGATACCAGTTTAATGTATACACACTTACGAACATTGTCAATTTCAATGCTTAGAACCTGGTCTTCGGTGAGAGCCAGCGTTTCACTAATCCAACGGTGTAACTTCACTGACGTGGGTCTCTTTTGAGCACTCGAAAAAGACAATTTTAACGTGTTAACACGACGTGTTTCCATTATACAACAGTCCGAATTTCTTCTATTTGACTCGTAACTAGTATTCCTTCCTACTCACCAGGACACGGCCTCGTTCGAACCAAGCTGCAAGCGCCACGCGAGACGATGTTGCTCGTACGGCTGCTTCCGCGAGACTGTCACCGACTGAGCCACTGCGGCCACTAACATAACATAGGGTATGTCGTAACATACCCTACAGTATGTGGGATCGAAACTGGTGGATGTAGCTCACTTCATCACTCATCCCTTATAATGGTGCACACATGTAGAGCTTGGCTTTGATGTGCGAGAGGTGATAATTACACACATGACATGAATGGCAAAACATAACACATCAGCATAGCTAATGGAAAACGTTATACCTGTCTTCGTCTAGTAGTTAAAGTTCTGCGAAGAGCATTTGTGGTCGTGATTGCACAAAAGAGTCTGACTCGTGAATCCCTCCAAATACGTTCTTCCAAATCGTACTTCTGCCTCTCTCGCCGCAATGCTCTGACTGTTTGCTCAAAACAAACTAAGGACCTCTCTCCTTCAAGATATTTATTCTGGTCGATTTTTCTAAGCAAATGCAGAGTCCGTTAGTTACCTCTATCCTCTTCCTTATTTTCACCTCTTTACATGTTTACGCCATTGGCGACCAGGAAGAGCTTAGGCAAAGTCCAACACCGCATTCCTTACTGTCAAGTTCCTGTTTGGAAAATGATGGCTGAATAACTGGGATTTGGAGGTTCATTATATTTATATTTGTAATTATTTCATAGATCATTACCATGTATAGGATTGAATTGATAATAAAATACACTTACTTCTCATCACGTGCGTAACTTGAGGCCTAATTTAGGGGACAGAGTCGAACTTAGGGGATACATTTGTGGGGGCACTCTCGAAACGTTTTGTATCCCATAAAGATAACATGCAGGAGTATTTGAATAAACTCTTACAGTTGCTTAATCACAAATATTACTCTTTATTACCTTGCTCCTCATGTTCAGGACGTTAACGAAAGTACGTCTAATTTGAAATTTCAATAAAGGTGAAAATTTCGGGGGGGGGGGGGGGCAAGTAGATCATCGAATGTATCAGAGATTATAAAATATTCGAAAATTGATGTAATCTCATCTTTCCAAACGAAAACTTTGAAATAACGTGACACTTGATTGCAGGTGTTAGTATTTGTTCAGAGAGATAGAACTACGCTATAGAATTGTTTGAATGATGAAGTAGTTTGTAGTGTTGTTCGACGTTGTTGTAAGTGTACACACAACACGGCCTGAAATAATTTCAAATGAATCAACCATCTTTCTTGCTGTGTTTGTGGAAAGATTCAATCATTCGGCCACTGTAACTGTAAGTGTTTAAAGAGAATTATTACGATGTTTCAAAAGTTGAATTATATCAGCATGCGATTAATATCTTTGGTAGTTGAAGTAAGGTTTGTCAGTATTTTGATTACGTGTTCACTTTTTTTCTCTCCTTAGATTGAACGCCAAAATGAAAATGAGTAATAATGGATGAAATGGATGAAATATGAAAATAATGCAAATGATAAATGTGGGGCTTCATCCTAGAATATGTGGGTGAAGCACTAAATGGACCGAAAATCTAAAGCCGCAAGCTATAATGGGATAACAAGAGCCATTCAATGTATTATGTTTTTGTTGCCTAGTTTCTGTTATTGACTTCGTGTGATACATAATGGAAATGTACAACATGTAAAATAAATCGATGCAACGAAATACTGTGATTTTCCATTAGTTTGCAGACAAGAACTTTACGCATTTACAATTGTTTTTGTATAATTAATTAACGTTTCTTAATTAAGGTTATTATTTGTTAAGAATTCGATTTTGTACTGGAAACCTAAATCAGAACTTAACCCCATCTCGTATTATATTCATTTAATTTTATTTCAATCATTTTTTGACGGCGGAAAGAACTAGAGAACATTAATTTTACGTTATGTAAATCTTCTCGATTGGCCTTTCAGTTCGTGTGTTGGATGAAACTACAATGGATACGCTACAAACTGATTACTTACTAAATGCTTCAGATACAAGGTTGAAACTTGACATAATACTTATTACATTATAAATTATTCTTGTTAATTTATTATTCAAATAGTAAATATATCGAAAGAGCTTTCAACGTGTTAGGCATCTATTAATGTCCTTTAAGGAAATTTCGCTTACGTACTTATATAACCCTCAAATTAACATACTCTTTTCCTTTCTTGGGATCATAAACTTTAACATAGAAACCTTTGGTAAAGTTATAACATCCCTTGGCGCAATAGCACGTGAGAGCCAGGGCCTACCTACTAACAGCCGGCTGATCCTACTGACTCACTCGCTCGAGGTGGGATATCATCCAAACAGTTACAGGGTAACGTGTGGTCAGCACGAAGAGCCTCCAATCGTTATTGTAGGTTTCAATGACCGGGTTACACTACCCATTCGTAGCTTCCCAATTTTCACGAAGGTGGGTGGCCACAGTCTCGTAGCCGAAGAAGAAAGCTCACGCCTTACACCGCACGGGCACGGTGCGGGACCGTTGGCTAATTTACAATTAGTACATTATTTGTAGCTACAATAAGTCTCAAATATATTCATTCTCTAAGTTCCAATTTGTTTGCCAAATTGGTTAGTCACACACGCGACAGAATCGTTCTGTCAAAATCTCTAATTTAGGTACTAAGATTCTGCACATTGGTATGAACACTTAGAAAAACACTAAAAGCTGCATAGCATATCACAGTAAACTCATCTAACACTTTACACCAATTTAACCAAATAAAAAAATCAAATTTCTTGATTATAAATTGACAGTCAATGATATAAGTAAAATTCGTTTATGGTGAAGTTACGAAAACATTCATGAATATTTAAGCACTTTATCTTCTGTAAAAGGAACTAAATCACTGACAACCGCACGTACAGTCAACATACGTAAATACAAATGGAACAAGTAGATCCTGAAATGTTCACTCCTCTACGTTATGTGTGTTGCTAATCTTTCCAGAAGTGGTAAAAGTTTTCATTGAAAATTTGCCATTAAAATCACCGTACAGTTAGGCAACACATATAACGAATAGCGGGAAAGCGAACATTTCAGGATATGGGTGTATCATTCTTATTGCCGTTGACTGTACATTAAAGTGATGCTTCTACAAGTCATTTTCTCACTAACCCTCGACTGATAACTGAAACTAAATGAAAGTCTTGAATTGGGCTGTAAAATTACAGACACATGAGGACAATAACAACTTTCCACCAATTATTTTATAATGTTGTATGAAAACCAAATTGTATGTATTATTTATTAATATAGTAATATCCAATTCTTAATAAAGTACCTAATAATTCCTTCAAAACTCCAAATAAGCACAAAATTAAATGCATTCTTGGAATTCTTTGCATACAGCGGAATACATTCACAAACGCTAAGGAAAGAGATTCTCTTTGCATCGGAGATACATGGCCCTACCACCAGTGCGTACTCAAGTATGTTGACACGTGATATATTTATGGCCGCCCGAAATACAATGAATGTTTCGCTTTCTCAATAAATTGATTGTAACTGACGTAACCCCATTCATTCAGAGATGAGGCAATTGTTTAAAAAAGGACGAAGTAAAACGTAGGACCAACAGATTTAACCCATTTGTAAAACATTCGGAACTGATGGTAGGAGCCGGGGGACAAGGGAAGTTTCTCTTCCTAGATCTCTACTCTTGGAGGATGTTTAACAAGTTCTTGGTGAATCCGTTTACAAGGTATATTGGGTGTTTTATGGCATGAAAACTATTTGAAATGAAGTTTGAAGTTAATATTTTGCAATAAAACCAAGTTAAATGTTCATTGATTGATTTGATAGATGTATTTTACTTCATTTTCTGCTACTTTTGGCTTATCGCAAATATGATGAGTGATAACATGATAAAATTTATGAAGGGACACACAAGAAACACACGTGCCCAGACAGGGATTCGAACCCAGGACCCATAATGTCATAGCTATCTATGCTAACCACCCGGCCAATGAGGCCGACTAATTACATTCGTAAAATGGTAGAATTGATTTGAATTGAATTGCCGTTTGAAGTCAACTTTATGCACGGTAAGGCTAATCGGGACTGGACTTCCATAGCTTTTCTTGCCTGCTTCTTCTGCAATTCTGTGGATATTTTTAAATCTGTTTTTTAAATGAAAATTTTTCTCGTTGTCCTTTGATCCAAAACAAATTATCTTTCTTGTATAGGTACTTTCTTCTCTCTAGAACCAACACAGGTTGAAAAGTTTTTACACTTGCAACAAGATATATCAAATAATGTAGAGTTAGCATGTGAGCAAAACAATACAATTTTTTTCTTGTAGTTTTCTTCATTTTTGTCTACTCTTAACGGGCTTTAAGAGATTTCGATAGTGTTCGTGAATTTTTGTTCACTTTTTCAACGACTTGCTGATGTGACACTGATGGCGAATGAAGCTTTCATCTAAATTCATACCACTTGCTGAGAAACACTTTCACAAATTTCTGAAATATGAGGTTCCTGAGTTTTTTCATTTTGCTTTTGAAGGCGGATATGAAGATATAATTTCATCACATCTCCTTCAGTAGGATGCACTTATTCATTGAGTTCCTTAGAAATGCCAAACACAGGGCATGATGTTTCTGCTCTAGTAAACAGTTGCTTCTTTCTAGATGCCATTACACACCTCTAATGCTAGTAACCTGAAAATACAGAGGAAAATACAGCGTGTCCACAATGAGACTCCAACATTTTGAAAGTCTATAACATTTCATTTCAGATTGTACAGCTGTGATTCCGAAAGAAGCAGAAGCAGAAACTCAAAAAGTTTATGTGGTAACGTTTTAGTGCGTGCAATAGCTGTAGTGGCGTTGCAACAATCGATTGTTTGAAAATGGAGATTCCAAACGAGCATGCACAGGTTGTGTGGTGGTATGCAGAAACAAAATCAGTTATTCAAGTGCAACTTTGTGAACTGTCGACCGTTTCATACCAAGTTCTCTCGCTGCTTGTCTTACTGACTTCTGTGGACTCCTTTCGAATGACCTCCACACATTTTCTACAACCTGGTCCTGGATTCTGGGTTTACCACCACTGTGTCCTTTCAAAACATTGCTGGTCACCAAACACTAATCACACCACTTCTTTATAGTCTTGCATGTCGGAGGATCCTTATTGTACACAGGATGAAAGTTTCGTTGCACTTGAATAACTGATTTTGTTTCTGCATACCACCACACAACCTGTACACGCTCGTTTGGAATCTCCATTTTCAAACAATCGATTGTTGCAGCGCCACTACGGCTATTGCACACACTAAAATGTTACCACATAAACTTTTTTAGTTTCTGCTTCTGCTTCTTCTGGAATCACAGCTGTACAATCTGAAATGAAAAAGTTGTAGACTTTCAAAATGTTGGAGTCTCATTGTGGACACGCTGTATATTAACATACGAAGTTATAGCTAGTTTTCAGAAATAAATGTTCATAATGCAAATAATGTACTGGTTATTGGTTACGTAAATACAGTACAAATTTAAATACAATCAAACCAAGATTAATGTATATAAAATCATATGATGCATATGGTTTCATCAGAAACTAACCAAGGAAACTATCACAAACTTATTCAAAGTATAAAACACAAGAATATGAATATATAAAAATGGAATCCAGAATTCTCCATGTATCTTTCAATTTCGCGAAAATAAGTGGAAATATGAAAACTTCGGAGGCCTTGGGGCATCAGAAGAAATTGACCTAGGGGGCTGATTTTTTATTTGACTATCTGATACCAAAATGCAACTTTTCTGACTACAAGGCATTTCGAAATTCGAAAAAAAAAAAAGATTTTTCACCTCACCTTAATACTGACGGTTGGGTAACTACTGGGGTATGTAGTGGCAAGCCTTTCTGATTCATTTTTCATTAACAATACACAGTTTGCATGATTAGGGAGTTATTTATTTTATATTTAAAATGGTAGTTGAACGCTGCCCAACCCTGTATATGTTTTGAAAACGACTTTAAAACATTTGCTGTTCAGTGTTGGACAATTTGTAACATACTAGATTTATCGATGCTTACAATCTTTCAGCCACGTTGCCAATTTTTTTTTTTTTACTAAGATCAGGATTTGATCTAAGATCGACAAATCGACGATAGCTTTATACTACGTGATAGAAGCTTGAACTTAATCCATTCCCGGAACTTAGATCAAATGTGATCTACAGTTAGTGATATTTATTCAAAGCACGTATTGAGCATTGATTTGATCGTTGGTTGATTTGGTGTGTAAGTCCACTGTATGTAGAACTTCCTGAATTGCGTGGTTAATGAGCTAAACTCGCACAGATATCACCGAGGGACAAAAACATGCAGCAACCATAAACCATATTTAGCCGCACCTGAAGAGGAAAATATCATGGAAAGACTATTTGGAATGCCAAGTAACGGAACTAGTGACGAACATAAACGTATGAAAACAGCAGTAAAATTGTAATAAAGAGATCTTGTGGTAATGTCCATGGAGATAATACCCAGGCCTTGCTATGCTGGGAGAAACACACTAAAAACATAAATACAACGCTTACCACAACGGCCTTCAAAAGAATTATAAAATTTATACATACAATTTTCCAAAAACAGCCGCCTTTTTAACGTCGGAGGCATATATTCATAGTCTTCTTTCTGAAATTAACTACTGTATAACATTTTCATATGCAACTAAGCAAAGTGCGGAACTAGTTTATCACTAAAGATTGAATGTTTCTTGCACAGAAAGTACTACATACGAAAAACTCAATATGCTGACAAAGGTAGAAATCTATTTTATTATAAAATATATAATATGTTTATAATAAAATAAATTTCTGCCTTGGTCAGCATATTGAGTTTTTCATATTTTGGAACCAAGGCTTAATGGTGTTATACTACACAGGGTGCGGCAAAAGTCTAGCACCACACTTGAAATTTGAAAACGCCTTGACTGAGGACCATGAAACTTCGGATGTAGTAATGGAAATGAGGGCACAACAGACGGGGCTAGTATACATCATGGCGGTCTTCTTGAGAGCATCTTGTAATTATCTCCAGATTTTCAATGGAGAGGAGGTCATGTGGCATAATTTAAGATGTGCATTTTCTCAGAAATAAGAATATGCAGTTATTTGTCTCCTAACTTTATTTAGCGAGGATATTTTGACAGCTGAAGTTCACATTTGGCGTCATCATCCCTGTACGAAAGCAGCAGGATATTCTAGTAGAGAGAGTGGTAAACTGGTTATTACCTCGCCTCAATACAAAGCTTATTGGGTTGACAATCGGATAATACAGAAGGTCGTTTCACGTCCATGGTAACAAAGTTAGACCCCACCTGACCTTAAGAAAAACCGTGACGCCACGAGCGGTGGTGCTCCACGTGATGCCCCTGTCTTGCAGCAATGGCCCTGCAGCGGAGTTTCCATTGGAGGAGACTGCGTTGAAGAACACATTGGTCCAAACGATCATATTCCTCCTCACAAGCTTTCCAAAGACCCTCAATTGTACGGGGCCGTCTGCTTTCCAAGGATCGTTTCAACAACGGGAACCCACAAAAATCCATGGAAGAGGCATCGGAGGATTTTACAGGGATGTCTGTAAAGGGGATTGCATGAATGCCCGTTTCACGTGCCATCCGATCCATGTATGCCTGCGTGGACTTTGCCGTATGACTGGAAGCCTTGTCCTGGTGGATGACAACACGAGATGTGTCGCTGCCATAGAGAGAAGGAATATCATGTCTGTAAAGTGGCTCCAAAATATTCGTCTGGTAATAGGCTGCATTTATTTTAGCCTTTTTTTCCACTCTGCGCAGTGGACGTTTGCCGTTATGGCAGTAACCACCAAGAACCATGAACCCGCGTGGAAAACTTTCAGCACATTCACGTACCCACTCAGATCGACCTCTTGCATCACGTGGACGATAGTAGATGGCCCTTTTTTACCACATCCCGACAGATACACCCATGCTTCATCCAGGGACAACACATACTTCCAGCGGTCCCCTGCCAGATGGCGTTCGTAGAGCTTCCGACTGTTGGTCTTCCTCTCCTGGACATGTGAGGCACGCAACTTATGAACTTGAACCTTGTGCTTCCGCACAAGTTGTAAATCTTGGGCTATGATGCGATTTACAGTTGCAGGGAAACATTGCACTGCCTGTGCAATCACTCTTTGCGTTGCAGGGTTTTCACATCGCACCAAGGAGCTCACTTTCCGCACAACATCGGAGGAACGCTTGGGCTTCCGATATCTCCGAGGCCCACTTTGACTGGTTCCAGCAACAGGTACAGTGCAAGCTCTATGGCGATTCAACACTGCATTGATGTCCTTCTTTGACACATGGAATGCTTTCATGTGGCACTGTTTAATTATCTGGCTATAACTATAACAAACGTCGGAAAGGGCACAGATGTACCCCTCCCAAAAGACTGGAATTTTTGGTGCCATATAAACACTCACTCACACACCAACCATCGTTTTTGCAAGTCAACACACAGTACTTTCGTCCTACTGGCTCTGGCTGCTCTGTGCTATGCCTACGTGCTGCTCCTTGGTGATCGAAATCGTTACCATCAACGTGAAACAACCTTCTGTAAAGACAAAAAGGTAAGTGACTTTTTAATTGAATACGAAGGCAAAAATATAGAGATATGACTAAGCAACTCTTCCAAATTGGAAGAAGTTCCAAGGCAGCAGAAGAAACACAACAATCAGGTAAAAAGGAATTTGACCCCAACCTGTGGGGCGCTTCCAATATTGTAGATTGTTTGTTTCTTTGGTAATCTTTGTCGATTGATTTGTAAGGTGAACAATGGACACAGTGAATTGTTACTGCTGTGGTTTTAAATATTGTGGTACGTTGAAAGAAACATTTGTATGTGGCCAGTGTGTTAAGACGAAAAATAAATCAACGGTTTCTTACAGGAGGCATATTTTTTAAAATTTCAAGATACATGTTTTCAAAATTTCCACCTAGGTTCATTAAAAAAAAATCTTACGCAAATTAAAGGTAGTTGATTTGCTGGTTTCGAGATATCGACAGGTTACGTCCTTAGTCCGCCCCCGAAACACATATGTTACAAAAAAAGTATGTCCGTTGTAGCCGCTGTAACACATATGTTACAAACAGCTTTAGATACAATTATTGAGGGTTTGCCACACTTATATTTGTATATTGAGGTTGAAACACTGACAGTTCGTTCGGGAACATGTTTTGAAATCGTGTTTACGAAAATTCCAACTCTCCCCCCTCCTTTCTCGGAATATGTCACGTGTTTGGGCTTGGGCTCACGTGTTGGCTCTCGTCAGTTCACAGACACAATAAATGCTTGGTATTTACGATGCTGTTTTCCTCCAAGCTTCCAACGCTGTGATTTAGTACTGATAGTAGTTATGTTCCCGGATATAGTCCGATAAATCAATTGATTGGAAAAGATCGATGAAAGAACAATTGATGATAAAGGGCAGTGGACAAGCAAGCATTGTTTGTTTTTGGAGTTCGGCCAGAAATGGGCGGGGTTTGAGATATGGGGATGTGTTTTGATTGGTTTTTGGGGTATGGGGAGCTGGTGGCGTGGGATGATGAGTGAGAGCGTTGCCCGAGAAAGGTGAAAGGTTACAGATGAGAGTCTGAAATGACGAAATCAGGATGTGAGTGTGGGACTGTTGGGTGATATGGAAGTGGGGTAGAACAAAGGAGGTATTGTGGACGGTGTAAAGGTTGGAGATAAAGTTCGTTGTATGTTTCCGGGAGATGTTTTTGCGTGTTTATCGATAGTGGCGTCATTGTATGTGTGGTTGGTATAGGGTAACGACCGTATAGGGTAACGACCGATGGAGGGAGAAGTGAAAAAGGAAAAAGTTGTGGAGAAACAGGGAGTAAATAAAGTAAATAGAAAAAAGTACAATTTGCGTTAGAGGATAGTGTGTATAGTATTCCGGGGTGGGAAGAGGATAGGAGGGGTACGTGGGCGTTGGACGCTTTGCGCAAGAGGATGCGCAGAGAAAATAGGTGCGTGATAAACAGGAAGGATGAGGTATATAAGGACGATTGATCTGTTTATGTTTACATCACAGTGAGCACCCTATGTGACCATCGTCTTCTTCCAGAGATCCAGAGACTACCTTTCAGAGTCGATTTCGAAGTGATTTAGCAGGTATATAACGGTATCCGGAGGTAAGTATAAAATGGGTATAGTATCGTGGATGATGAAATTTATAGGAGGAATGATCGGGATGACTTCATCTCCTGATCGATTAGAGAAACCGGTAACTAGACAGAGTTCTCGTCCGTTACCGACTCCTCCACAATCACCACGATCATCGATACGGTCAGGAATGTTGTCGAAAAAAAGAGACATATGTGAATGTCCCTAAATATTTTACGGAGAATGAATTTCGAAAGGTGTGGGAAGAAAAGAACGCTGCCCAACACGGGTACGAAAAAATTAAACGTTATAGAAAGAACAGTATCGATGATGCTGGTGAATTGTCGAGGAAGAGAAAACGTGATATGTATAATGTAAAGTGTAATCCTATGTATGGGTATACAGAGTGTTCTCCCGAAAAGACTGTGTATCAGACATATCCTGTAACAATTAATAGATCAAAGACATTTAAAAGTTGTAAATCGGAAATATTTGGACATCAGAATACAAAATTGATTATTTTTGACACCCCTGTAAGGTTCAGAGAATCCTTTTTAATTACCGTCTACAATCAAAATTTAGTGTCTGAAACGTTTTTGGAAGTTGAAAATAACGGTTTTCCGATCAGTATGCGTTTTATTAATAATCGCAGAGCCGGTTTATGTGAGACACACTATCTGTTCGAAAGAACACCTGTATACGGGCATTTGTCGTACGGTATATGGACGAGTCGTGTAGCTAGTGAAATAGCGACACACGGATACAATGCAGGACCTTTTATTTTAGTATCAGGGCTTTCCTCATTGGATTGTATCTGTATAGAAACAGAATCGGAATTAAATTCGGAGTATTTAGATACATCTGAGTTACATGCTCCTCCACGTTGCCGGGCAACAAAATATATCATGATGGCAAATGAAAGACTGAATTGCGACCGTACCGATGTCGAATTGACACGGTACGAAAATTTGGAAAATCTGCTGAATAACGAAATTCCTCAATTATATAGGGTCGGCTGCCACGGTAAGTATATGATGGTAGATCATTGCGATGTTGCAACGTTAATGCAGATATTTCGGAGACAGTACCGAGAATCTGTATTAACACTGGGGGAGATATTCCGGTGGTTTCGATACAGTGTGTCCCCTGAGGACCTGATAGGTGAAATATTAGGAGTAAAAGGCCCTACATTGGATCTGGAAGAATTATCGGATTATTGTTACAATCCATTACGACGAGATGATGTAAGAAATAAATATTTTTTTATTTCTAGCCTTCACAAAGTAGAAGAAAAATTTACCAGAACTTTGACCCCACCTCACCGTGAATTCCCTAACATCATCGAGGAGACCGATACATCAGAAGTGGAAGACGTGTAAAAGTAAAAGGTGAGAAAAAATATTACCTATATTTATTGATAGATTATAAATCACCGTCCTCTTCATCCGTGATATCTATAATTGAAGGCGTAACAGGAGGAGACGGTGACGCCGCAGCAGGAGAAGGTGGCGTAGCAGCAGGGGACGGTGGCGTAGCAACACGAGGGACCGGCACAACGGCGGGAGGAACAGGCACAGCAGCAGGAGGGGGTGGCACAGCAGCAGGAGGAGGTGGTGCAATAGCACCATTCCGGACGAGTTCCAGGAGAGGCTCCGGCACCAACCCGAAGAACTGAACGGCTCGTTCTTCGTGGATACGACGGAGCCTGAAAAAAATAAGGGAGTTAGAATAATAATATTTCATATTCACACATAAATCGGAAATTGTATAAATAGGGGTGATGATGTAATAGATATAATTGAAAAAATATATCACCTTTCCTGGATCTCGTCGATATATGCCTCCAACTCTCTCCTAAATTCTTCCCGCCTGGCTATGAATCCGTTGTTCGCGGTAACGGCACGTTGGAGTGTTTCCACCAAACGGTGTCCGATATCCTCTAATTCAGCGCCTAAACGGTCACCAGTTGTCTGCTGCTCCACATTGACTCCTACCACTCTATCCGTGTACCGGCGAAATGCCCTCTGCATGTTTTGGATTTCTTCCTGCACATCGGCGTTAGCCATATACAGAAGGAAGGCCTCTAAAAGAGCCAACCCCCGATTGTTCTAAAACAAAAATGTATAACTGTAATCAAAGTGTACGTGCGATATATCTAACATATTTTCTTTATATTTTCAGATATGGCATCCCTACCATTTGAATTCAATGTATTGCATGGGAATCTTAAAGATACATAACATTCCGGGGAACGAAGGAATCTGTGGAGCAAGGTCCAAGCTCGCCAAGTGGAGAGACAGATCGCATGCTACATAGATTTCTGCGAGGAGAACGGGTTAGCAGAGAACCTGATGAAGAACCTGGAAGAGGTCTGCCGTGATATGGAAGTCCAAATCGACACGCTCACTAAAATGTTTAGTTACATATCAGAAAAAAAGAACACATCCCCAGTATTTGGGGATTTTTTGGAAAATGTAAAACATGCACAGTATGTGCCATCTCATTTATCCCTTCGTGTATGTTTCGAAATGATGGAGGTTTTCAAAAATATTAGAAAACAAAAAACGGAGGAGACAAAAAAGAACGATGAAAAGGAGATGGAGAGTAAAATGTCAGAACTTCTAAAGAAAAGAAAATTGGACAAATAAATACTAATACCACTAATACACTAACACTTTTGTCCGATTTTCTTTTGTCTACACCCGAAAAATTAAATGAGAAAGTGTATAGGTGATTTAGTAAATGAAATGTATATATTTTAAAATACAACTAGATGGATATGAAATGTTTATAATAAAATATAATCAGAAAATATGTTATTTTTATATTAATGTGAAATACCTGTATGTTAATTACGTTTTTCTCATAATACATTGGTGACATAGCTGTTTTATAATCAGAGTTCCGGATCTGCTATTCCATAAAAATGGTTCGAATCCGATTTTACTATGGTGACATGTCTCATAATTCAGGTCCCGGGTTCGACACCTGGTAAAAATACACAGTAATTCGAACTCTTGATTTTGATTGGTTGTTTAAAGTCCACTTTATGCACATTAAGGCTAATCGGAACTAGACCTACAGTTTAAAGTGGGATCCGAAATGTGCCTCCACCGGGAATCGAATCCGGGACCCTTGATTACAAGACGACGACGTTACCACTGTGTCATCGGGGAGGTCTAACAATTCGAACCCCGGTGTAAACTGGAGGTCTAGTTGTGATTAGTCTCTTTACATAAAATAAGTTAGAAACAGACAGACATGCAAATTACTTACCAAGTTTCCGTTCTCCATTTCTGTTCTGCTACAGACGATAAATGTGAAGAAAGACTGCTATAAATATTCCATATATTGACGCTATAGTTTGATCCAAATTTTGTAACATCCTCCGTGTATCATTTAAAGGTTAGCGGTCAAATTATAATCGGGAATCAGGAAACATATTTTACAAGTTGTTTTGACATTCTAAAGGTTATAGAGGTCACGTAGCAGTTAGTGGGAAACATATTTCACAAGCTGTTTTGACGTTTTCTGAAAGTATCTCTATGTATCATTCTAAAGGTTAGAGGTTACGTAGCAATTAACAGTCTCGAGAAGAATTTCATAGTAGTAGTACAATCAACCCGGTTCAACGCCCGAAAATGAGGCTCGGTGAGGCTCGCAGTGTTGCCAACCCCTTACTCGAAAAAATCACCAAGGTTTTTATCTCGGTCTAACCTAATTTAAAGCAAAAAGCTGGCAATACTGCGAATCTCACCGAGCCTCATTTTCTTGCAGTGTTGCCAGCTCGAGCGAGGCGTAGCCTTTTACGTGTATGTTAACGGTTTGCTCTCGTAAGGCATGAGCCTCATTTTCTTGCAGTGTTGCCAGCTCACCCCAAGAATATTTCACCATGTGATATTTTACAGGCGAAGCTAACCTACAAATGGGAGTTGGCAACACTGGCAACATCAATTGCGGTTTAATATTGCCAACTCACCTCAAGAATATTTCATCATGTGATATTTTACAGCCGAAGCTAACCTACAGAGTAGTACAATCAGCCCGGTTCTACGCCCGAAAATGGCGCTCGGTGGCGCTCGCAGTGTTGCTAACTCCTCACTTAAAAAAATCACCAAGGTTTGTTTTTGGGTATAACCTAACCTCAAGCAAAGAGCTGGCAACACTGCTTGAGGCTTTTCTCGCAGTGTTGCCAACTCACCCCAAGAATATTTCACCATGTGATATTTTACAAGCGAAGCTAACCTACGAATGGGAGTTAGCAACACTGATTAGTGTAATCAGCTCAGTTGAGCGCCATCAATTGGCGATCAGTGTTGCCAACTCACCCCAAGAATATTTTACCACATGTTATTTTACAAGCAAAGCTAACCTACAAATGGGAGTTGGCAACACTGACTAGTGGAGGTGCACGGGTTGAGTGCCATCAATTGATGTTGCCAGTGTTGCCAACTCACCTCAAGAATATTTCACCATGTGATATTTTACAGGCGAAGCTAACCTACAAATAGAAGTTGACAACACTGGCAACATCAATTGCGGTTCAATGTTGCCAACTCACCTGAAGAATATTTCACCATGTGATATTTTACAGGCGAAGCTAACCTACAAATAGAAGTTGACAACACTGGTAACATCAATTGCGGTTCAATGTTGCCAACTTACCTGAAGAATATTTCACCATGTGATATTTTACAGGCGAAGCTAACCTACAAATGGGAGTTGGCAACACTGACTAATAGAAGTGGCCGTCCGAATCAGCAGCAGATGTCACCTAGAGCGCTGTTTCATCCGGGACTCAGCCAATCTCTGTTGTCCGAATTTGCGGTAGACGTGGAGTCGGAGGGAGGCGCGACAGATGCACGCTTGAACTTGCTGTGACGCTGCGCTTGGCAGCCATATTCTAACTTTTATTTTGTACAGACAATATTTACTGATTAGAGGATGTAAAACTCAGTTATATTTTAATATTTTATCGATAATGAATGCAGAAAACATAAATAATGAAATAGCGTGTTATATTTTTAATGTGAGTAGTTAGGTGGAAATTATTGTCATGTTTGTTTGCGCCCCACGCGGTGGGTGAAGTTCGGGCTGACACCTAGCGGGAAAAGTGACAGACGTACTACAAGGGGACATGCAGATTCAAACGACTTGGACGTGACTTCGAGTGCACGCGAGAGCAACGGGAGAGAACGGGGTGGAGTGCTTGCCAATCCGGACACGGCTTTTGTAAACCTCTCTCGGGAACGATGTGCTGCACATGCATGTGCGCGCGCGCGCCTATCGGTAGATTATGTTTCGCGTATTTATTCGTTGCGCTGACACAGCGTGATGAGTAAATAATGCATTTTCTTATTTTTGAAGTACGAATGCACTTTATCGTAATCTTCCAAGTCCCGGGGGCACTAATGTTTGTATATCGTGACTTTTGTAAACCTCTCTCGGGAACGATGTGCCATATACACACGCGCACGCGCTGGCGCCTCTTATTATTTGTGCAAGAAAAAGATGTTAAACCTGTTAAAACTGCTCTGTAACCCTCTCGTTCTTCACGTCGTACGCGAAAGACTTCTCTGCAATCAGGATAACGCTGCACACGGTATCATCGGGCAGCGCGTCGTGGAACTCGCAGACGATTTTGATGTTGGTGCGATCGTTGACCACCACCTGCTTCCTTTTTGTCGTATTGATGACGAACATCGGCCTGCGGATTTTGAATTCGCTGGGCGTGTAGTACACGTCCACGTTTCCCTCGGTCACGCGCTTGTAAGCCGTGTAAGCTTCGTAAAGTTTTAGGTAATCGTCTTTGGTCATGTCGAGGTTGTAATTCTCGCGCGGGAAAACTTCGTTCCTACCGTTCTTCAGGTAAACATTTTTGATCTTGCAGTCGTCGAACTTGCTGGAATCTTTTTCCTGGTTGTTATCGCGACCGGTTTGAAAGAGCACCACGACGAAATCTGGCATGTCGAACTGTATGTTGTTGAACTGCGTTGTCACGTCGAATTCCATGTGACTTCCCGACGCCACCTTCTGCACGCACTGGTAACCGTGAAAGCGAATCGGCACCTGCGGACTCTTCAAGATCTCCGCTTTGTACTTGAGGGCGTAGTTTGTTTCGTATTCCACGATCGGCATTCTCAACTCCATGCTCCGGATGACGCACTTGGCTGCTTCAGGTAATGTGTTGGCTATCGGCGTGCCGTCGGCGTTTAAGTTGGTGTATCGCATCAGTGCGTCGTTGTCGTTGGCCGCTCTTCGAAATGTGACCCTCAGTCCTCCCTTCCACATAATCTCTTTGTAGTCCGAGAAGAATCCCGGCAGCAGACGCATGGGAAAAAGCACTGTGTGACTTCTAGTTGATATTTTGGTCCCCGCTTCGAATCCTCCTGCCTGGTAGTATGCTGCATCCGTTTTGGATAATTTCAATGTTCCCACTGCCGTCGACGTGATGCCTGGATAGTCTATTCTGTCTATGACGGTGTTGTGTTTCCTCACCTCCACCTGCGAGAACAGGTGAGGCACGAAGTTGTCCACGAGTATCAAATTTGCATTGGGCGGAAACGCTTCTCCGCTTTCTTTCTTCACCACGTCGAATTGAAGGTAGAGGTCCGCTCTGTGAGGATGAACGAACCCGTCGCCTACGTCCACGTCGTATTCGATCTCCCTGTTTGCTTCGTTGAGATTGGCGAACGTGCGACGGTTCGGAGGGAAAGATTGCAATTCGTAACTTTCGATTTGCTCCATTTTTACTATGCGTGTTATTTATTATACGTTGATCTCCACGATGGCAGTGGTCGTTGCACCTGCGAAATCCACCACGTCTCCTTTCTCGTTTGTCACCACCAACTCTATGTCGTCTATGCGGTTGCGGCATACTGGAAAATAGATCGGCGAAGAGGGTGTGTAGATGATCGGTTCCATGAATTCGGAACTGGGTTTGAATGTGGCTATGATTCCTGTCTGCTTGTGACTTCCTAACAATCCGTCCGAAGATTTAGTGATCATGCCTTCCGCCACGTTGCAGTGAACGTTTAGAGTTTCTATGGCTAGAAATTTAGGAATGTTGGTTGCCGTATGTTTGATGCCAGCTTCGAGTTTGGTGTCGTTCTCGAAACCTAAAAGTTCTCCCATGGTGCCCAGGTTCACGGTCTCCATCGCGGATAGGATTTCCACTCTGTGCGTGACCGAATTTTGAGAAAGGTACGTGCCTTTGGGTAAGTGAGCTTGCAAAGTGGAAATATTGTATTGGCCTGGCGTGACGACGATGTGTTCGCTTCCGACACTAATTTTATTATTGTGCAGCGTGACGTTAGGTATGAGGTACATGCTGTAGAATGCACGGAGAGCTACGGATTTAGGATAGACGATGTCGTCGTGCAGCGTGAGTTTCAGGATCGAAGATTCGCTCGTGAGATGGAACACGCCCATCGTGTTTAAGATTCCACAATGCTTTCTGAAAATGTTCCACCGACGGGTTATTTATTTTAGACATGTATGCGAGAACAGAAAGGCATAGGTGGCCGCAGTTAACATCGGTGAAACCCTGGATGCGTTTGTCATTGTAGTAGAGGTTGGCAACACTGAGATACTTCACCAACCTGGCAGGTGGTGTGCCACCGAACGAATCGAAAACAAATGCATTGTTATCGTCAATTTTAAGGTAGCATATCCAATGTGTACCAGGATTTTTGTAACTGTCCAGGTTGACCACGCCATACTCCTTTTTCTTCACAGCAGAGGGTAGAGAATCGGACATGAAAACACCCCTGAAGTTTTTTATTCCCAACAGTTTGATCAGAGATTCAATATCGAAGTTGGACAGGGCTTCTTCTTTTTTTTATATTTTTTCAAAGCATCGAGGTTGCTTTTTTGTTTTTTGGTTATACCTTTCCCCTTCTTCTCCATAGCCAGATTGTGACGTTTTTGTTCTTCCAGTTCCGCCTTGTTCTTCTTCGAGTCGATGACGGTTTTCGCGATGGCGGCGCTTCCGCCGGCCAAACTTCCAACGGCCCCCAATGCTGCCAGGATGGCCGGGATGCTGAATATGAAACCTCCGATTTTTTGCTGTTTCCGCGAACGCTGCAAGCGTCTCAATTGAGGTGTGCTGAGAAGTAATTTCATTCCGTGTCCTTTCGTCAAGCAAGAACGTTTCTTCTCGCGTTGTTTCTTGGTGAGTAACCCATCGAGGGCACCTAGATTTTTCAGATTGGAGTATGGTATCTGGTACACGACACCCTTAGGCTTCATGTTGATGCTCTATATGTTATTTTCACGGTATGTTATTTATATATATGTTTTGAGATTTTTTTGCTTTGTGTAATTTTTTTTCGGTATGTTATTTATATATAAATGTTCTGAGATTTTTTTTGTTCCGTGTAATTTTTTTTTTCAAGGATATACTTCGCGCAGAGCTGTTACACAAATTCTATTACGTGCTTTGTTTTTTTACCAAGAAGTTCCTTTGTCCCCTTGTACACGATTCGAGTTTTGTTCTCGATTAAAATAGCTAGCTTCTCGTCGGATAACATGTTAGCGTATCGATCTGGTAAAAATAGACTGTATTGTGCGTTGAGCAACAAACGCGCCTTGGGACCATACTGGGTAGAAACGATTGAACCGGAAGTTATCGTGTAAGGTTTGTCCACTTCCAATTCCTGAATTTTTACATATTCGACTGATGAATTTAGCATTTGTTTTAATGCTTGGGCGTCTAGTGATTGTTTACTCATTTTTTTTTTATGGCAAACACAATTGGAGTTTTTTTTTTTTACGTAGTGTTATTTATATACCGAAGAAATTTTTTTTCACGGGTTGAGAAATTCTTTTATTTCTACACACCCCATCCAAATTTTTGTTTCGTGTTCATGGCTATGGTGGTGCCCAGTGCTGCAACTCTTTCTCCCAGCGATGCGTCTCTGCTGACGAATCTTTCGAAAGCTGCGTGCTCTAACTTTCTGTCTGCTTCGTGACGTGCATCCAGATCGGTGCGAGTGGTGTTGTAAGCGATGTCGTGATCTTTGCATGCGGCGTCCAACGGATTCACACCCTTGTCTCCTCTCTCCAATCTTTTCTCGAGTTTGGTACCCGGTCCGCAGTACTGGTAGCCAGGTAAATGCATCTCGAAAGGTAACTTGTTGATGATGTCGTTCACAAGTCCTTTTCCTTCGGTCACGTTCCAGAATCTCGGAGGCAGCGTGTTGATAATTTTGATGAGGTAACCTATGCCCTTGTCGTCGTTCACGATGAAGTTGGAAAGTTTGGCATTGATCATGTCCATAATTCCAATCTTCTCGTTGTAGAAATTACGATTGCCTGCATTCTCCTCTCCTGCAATAACCAATAATCGGTCTATGAGCTTGCGCACGTCGTCTACCCAAATGAATTCTTTGGGTAGGGTGTTGTAGAGTTTGACGCCGCTGCCTGTTTTCACCTGGTTCCAAATCGGTTTGATGAGATTCCTGTACTTTTCACCGCTGCTCGATTTCACCCTATTCTGCGTGGCGTCGTTGTTCTGGTACAAGGCATCCGTCATGATCAAAATTTCCTTGTAACTCTGGTAATCTTCGTCGGTGTAATCTTTCGGCTGCTTTTTGGCAACGAGTTCCCACAGTCCCACCGTACCCGGATACCTGTTCCAGCTATTCTTATCGCCTAAATTGACTTTAATGTCGTTGCCTTCAAAAGTCACCTTCGATTTCCCAATCTTCCATACCACACCGCCGCCTTCATTGGTTTCCATGGTGGGATACAATCCGAACACTTCATCCTTGTCGAACTTGCCCGTGCTCAGGTAGTCTCGCGCCAAAGGTCCCAACTCGATCTTATCCAAAGACGATGACGTGCTGCTTATGGCTCGACGTCCTGGCGGTACGTCCTTCAGTTCGAACGGCGTTGAAGGAATGCTCGAAATAGGCGTGGGTACGGTGTAACTTTTAGCTGCAAGTGGTACGAGTTCGTTGATCAAATTTTTATTTTGTTCTGTGACGCCTTTAATTTCTTTACCTAGATCGCTGATGGCATCGATCACAGGTTGATCTTGACGTTTCTTCTCTTCGTAGAATCCGCGATTCTCGGATTTCCAACCTTTGAAGCGTTTCGCGAGGTAGTTTCGCAACTTGAGATTTTCGTCTTCGATTTTTCGTTTCGCCATAACGTTATTTATACACGTTGTTGCTCACAACGTTGCAACGTTTAGAAAGTCGTTGATTTTGTTTCTGTATTTTCCATCGTTGGGTTTCCTCGTCATGTCGATCGTCGCGAATCCGAAATCGTCACTGTTCCAACAGTGGGAGCAGCAGCGTTCCGAAAATTGATTGTAGTTCATGTCTCCGCCTACGTAGTCATCGTACGCGTGCTTCAGGTTGGTGTGATCTTGACGAAACAAACATATGAAATTAGCGTTGTCACGTACTAACTGTTTTGGAATTTTGGAAAACGTTTGAGCTAGGAAGAAGCAATCTATTCCTTTGTGACGACCTTGCGTGAAAAAATTGCGAATTTCATTTTGATTTTCCAGGATGACGTCGTCGAACACAACGACTGAATTTTCACGACAATCGTCGAGTGGTTTTATTTCCGAAGCGAACGTTGCAATGTCCAGACCATCGTACAGTTTCATCAGTTGCTTGTATTTTGCTTGTTCGAGACTTTTCGAAAATACGTAGAGGTGCCTGTTCTTCCAATCTAACCAATTCGGTGCGAGGAGAAAATTGTCCACGAGCAGTGTTGTTTTCCCACACCCTGAAGGACCTACGATCAGACAGCGGATGCTGTCGGGAAGCAACTCACCGTTCTTTTTTCTCGTTTGACTTTCCGAATCCGGTAGACGTTTCACCACGTTCCACGTACTTACAAGATCACTTCGTTCGCGTCGATCCAACTTTTTTCTGGAAGTCCCAGCCATTTGACAAACAGTTTGTCACCTTTCCTACGCAATACTTTCTCGATGAGGTACGTGTCGGGATGTTTTGTTTTAGAGAGTTCCTCTTCGTAAAATCTTCCTTTCAAAATTTCGCCGCTACTATCTTTTATTATATACGTGTGTCGGTTTCCGGGTAAAACTCGAACCACCGTAAAAAGTTCCGTGCTCCAATTTTTTGTGAACCCCTTCTCGAAGGTGCGTTTGAATTTGCTGATCCTCACCTGGTCTCCAATTTTGAATTTTGATTTCTTGGTAGTCGTGGGAGTGTACTTTGGACAGTAAACTGTAGAAATTAAACGCTGCTCATCGGATTTCGTAACGTCAGCTGGCTTCATGCCTATCGTTCTGTGTACCGTATCATTATAGGTGTCGACGAGTTCCGGCAGTATGTCGACCCATTTGTAATTTCCTCGAAGCGTGAATTGTTTCCACATGTGTGTTTTCAAGGTTCGATTAAATCTTTCCACGATGCTGGCTTTGATGTGACTGAAGGTTGAATAATGTCGAATGTCATGTTTTTGAATAAACTTTTGGAATACGGCATTGTAAAATTCCTTCCCCTTGTCTGTTTGCAAAAACCGAGGTCGTCTGTCGCTTTCGCGAAAAATTGTCTTGAATGCTTCCGTGACGCACGTTCCTGTTTTGGCTTTCAAAGGTAGAGCCCATGCGAATTTCGAAAACGTGTCTATGACGGTGAGGAGATACTTGTTGCTCTTGTTCAATTTATGTACATTTTTTAGATTGCCGCTACTCATCTCCACGAGGTCACTTTGCCAGAGGTCGTCGATGCCCTTGGTCACCACCGCCAAACGTTCGTAGTTGCGGCGTGCAGGTTTATGCAATTCTTCGACGATGGCTTGCCTAGACATTTTTTTAGAGATTACGTTTGAAGAGAAGCACCAGCGTGATGGGATTCAAAGAGGGTGGCACTTCGCTCGTGTTTTGAATGATCAGCTTATCGCCGGCACTCACGTCAAAAACGGTGAGATCTTCGTCTTCGTGTATTTCATATATGTTGCGCGTTTCGTTCCAACGTGCCAGAGGAATGTTTCCTGCTTTCTGGACACCACGATTCGATATCAAGGTCATGGTGGGAACGCTAGCTTTTCTGCCGTGAGACCAGTACGAAAATTCGTTTATCTGAATTGTACCATCGAGGAGAAACTTGTAGTACGGATGATAAGGATGTAACATGTACAGTTTGTTACCTTCGACGAACGTGGAGATTCTCTGTTGATTGGGAACGCTGTTGATTTCGATGGCTTGCAGAGAATGCAGTTTAGCGAATTTAGTATCGACGCTAACGAGGTTGCTGTGAAGCTGTCCCAATGTATTTTGTACGGGCAACAAATGTTCGACGATGCTATCCGTTACTGTAGAAAATGACGGTTTGATTTTCACTTCCACGTTCAACTGCTTGTAGTTTTCATTGAGTTCTTGTAATTTGGCACCGAAAGAGGCCAGCGTCGATTCCTGCGTGGATTCCAGCACTCCAACTTGATCTCTGATGTTGACGACGATACTCTGAAGGTTCTCGACTTGATTCAATTTCGAACTTTTCTCGGTAAGATCGTTCACGATGCTTCGCATCTCGGTAAACTGCGTGTGAAGGTCGGCGACGCTCTGCGAAGTGGGCAGCGTCGACACCAGCGAAGCAAGTTCGTCTCGAATCTGTTCCACGTTCGCCGTTTCCGTTTCCAGTCGTTTCAGCATACGTGATATGCTTCTTTTCAAAGCGTGCAATTCTTTGGAGGTGGGGAGATTGGCAACCCTACTCTCGAGATCGCTCAACGAACTTTTGATGTCGCTCGAATCGGATAGTGCTGTCACCGCCGTTTTCAATTTTTCCAAATCTTCGCTCGAAGGCACGCTCGTCCGTAACGATTCCAAGTCACCCTGTATGTTGTCCAGTACGTGATGAAAATGAGCAAGGTTCGATTCGACGTTCAAATTTTCCAAATATTCGATCTTCTGCTGAACCGTGCTCAACGTGTCTTGTATGCTCGTCAACGCGCTCGCTTCAGCGTGAATATTTTTAATTTCTTCGTTGATCAACTCCAGAGACGCCTGAAGCGTAGCGATGGTGGTTTGAATGTGTTCGAAATCTTGATAAGCCTCCAATTGAATTTTTATGTTCGCGACGCTTTTGCCGATGACCTGCAGTTCGTCTGACGATGGTAGGTTCGTCATGGTATCTTCCAAAGTCTGTAACTTGGATTTAATTTCTTCCAACGTGCTGGCGAATTCTTCTTGTAATTTGGAAACAACAACATGCAAGCGTTCTACATCGATATCCTTCACGACGGTTTGAAGTTCAGAGAAATTCTTTTCGATTGCGGAAGTTCGTTCTTCGATTTCGAGTTTCAATTTTTCCAAATCTTCATTTTTCGATTGAAATTGTTGTAATTTGGCCAAATCATTTTGAAGCTTATCCACGCTCAACTGTATATTTTGAACGTTGTCGTAAGAAGGTACGTCGACATAATTTTTTATGAGCGTTTTTAGTTCGGAATCGATTTTCAGAATAGGGTCGAGACATTGCGTTTGGAGCGTAGCGATCTCCGACTCTAAACTTTTGTTTAAGGTCTCCTGCAAAGCGATTAAATCGCTCCTCAACTTTTTAATTCGGACGTCCAACATGAGAATCTCTTCTGCGTGGTCTACACGCTTAGTGTTGCCGAAAATATCGTTAGGCATTTTGGTTAACGGTTATTTATAATAGGATACACGATTCGTAATTCTACGAAGAGAGGAATGAGTTTGTCGTAATCTCCTAGGAGTTCCACGTATAAATAATCTCCTGAAGAAACATCGTACGTAATGTTAGAAAGCATCTTGTCGTGCTTGATTCGAAAAATGTTCTTGCCGGTAGATATTTTGATTTCGCCTACGTTTTCCGGATTCACGGCGATTTGAAGTTTTCCATCAATCGGAATTTCGTAGAAATGTAAATTGTTGTTGAAGACGTAAAACATCTTGCCCACATCGTCATCCAATTTCGTCCAAATGCTGTTAAGATGAACGATCAGTAGACCGTTGAGTTTAGTTAACATGGAAGGTAGAAATTCATGATCTGTCGTCGTGTGGTGTACAGTCTCCATGTTGGTTTGTTTTCGGAAACCAAAAAGATTCATAGTATGCTGGTTATTTAAAATACGGTCAAAGTTTTTTGTAATAACAGTCAGTGTTGTTTTTTTTGTTTTCTTTTTTTTTGTTTTGTTTTATGAATCTTCTGTTGAAGATGGGCATATGTTGCAGGTTTTGCTTTCTGCTAAGCGATAGTGCCCCCACGGCAGTGTGTGGATTCCACATTGGAGAACGCACCTCTTGTCGTCGTTGGGATCCAGGGCAATCTTCCTCACCTTGTTGGTGGTCAACACATGGTCGACGCTCTGGATGCGCTGTTCTGCTCTTAGAACCGACGACTTGGTTTTGAGGCAATCCACGAAGTCCTCGAATGTGAGATGCTCCCGAACCACCTGTCTGCCGACACCCTTGGCCTTTTTGGTAACGCTGCCCTCGGCTTTGATGGTATAGGCCTTGGCGCGAAGACCTGCAAACTCGAGAATCACGTCTCCGTCTTTTTCGTCTTTGAGTTTGCCAGGCACTTTTTTGTTGCGGGCCAGGATATCGTACTGGTTCGGCTGGGGATAGCCCGAGGTGTCGAAGAGCTCTTCAAGAGCTGGAACTGTGGCTATATCCCCGTATGCGTCAGTTGTGTGAACGTGGTACATCAAACTATCTGTGTCCGTGTAGAGTAGGTTGATATTGTCGTTATAGTGCTGGCGTAGTATCCCATAATATATTTGAAACATGTGCAGTTTGCTCAGGTCTAATACTGAGGCACCAACATAAATTGGCTTGTTGAGCATCACCTTGTTCTTCCTCATATGCACCAGAGCAAGCTGCTCATTATAAATAGTCCTCGATTTGAATAACGGGTTTGCTACGAGCCTGCGACATTGTGCTTTGTTTGATATTAGCCTCACATCTACATGATTTCGCACATTCTCCATGGTCTTGCCAAACACCGCATTATTCATGAGCTTGAAGAAATCGCGATCGAAATCAGAAGTGGCGACTGTACGATGTTCGGTGTTGAGCTCGATGTATGGCCTCAACCATTGAGAATGCTCGAACATCAAAACTTGATGTATTGTGCGGACGGTAACCCCTTGCTTCATCAACCACCGGAGGTTTTGGTAGTGCAGGACATAACGCTCTTTGGGCTCGAAGTCCATGACGAGCTTCTTCTGGTTGGAATCGGGTGGACACTTGAACTCGGGTGCAGGGGGAAGATCGCAGAACAAATCCTGCAGCTTCTCGGAGAACTCAAGGTCCACCTCGGCGAAGAACCCATGTTCCGAATCGTCGAAGCTTTCGATGTCGAATTTGGAAGGATCGGCCCACTCGAACCCTCTAAAGGGGAGTGGCTGCATCATGGAGTGTCCGTAGAGGTTATTAACGTCCGTGTGCATGATGTAGCTCGACGGTTGTGAGGGGTCGTAACCGATGGCCATGTGGTGATTGTTGGCGCGCGCGTGCCGCTGCGACACCTGGACCATGCCACCCCGCACGGCACGTTCCACAAACAGCATCATGTCCACGTCCGAAAGAAGCTCCAGCTCAATTTTCGTCACCAGAAACATGGCTGACCATGCCAGTCCGGGGAGACTATAGAAGTAGGCGGGATCCAGGTGGTAGATGTTCATTGCAGTCGCCCGGAACGTCTGGAACACGTCGGCGAGGAGCGTCACATCAAGTCTGAGGTAGGCATCGTGGTAGTCTCCGAGATTTTGGCAATCCAGCTCGCGCCACATGGACTGAGCATGGTTATAGTCATCCTCAGAGATGCCCGAGCCTCGTAGCTGGCTGTAGAAGTTTGCTCGAGGAGGAAGCGACGTCTCCGCAAACTTGGTAGAGTCGGTGACGTATTCGTAGGGGTAGACCCCCTTACGCCTGAAGAGACTGGCGTCCAAGTTCGGAAAATTCGCAGAGGTGATGAGCATTTTCTCGTCGCTAAGCTTCCCCGCAAGGGCATCGAGGCTGGCCGGGAGGAACCTCAGGGAGTCGAGGAAGCGAAGTTCGACGGTAGAGTCTGCTCCCGGGATCGACACTAGTTTGCTCACACTGATGTAACGCTCCTCGTTTTGTGCCAGGACGTTGATTCGCATGTCGTCGTACCCAAGATGCTTGATCAGGTGGTGAAAGTCGTACCCCGAGCCGTTGTGAAAAAACACAGGGATGAAGCGCGGGTCCCGGGCCAAGCGGTTGCAATCGTTGCACCAAGGACCAACATACCTACCGTTAAAGTGATCGTGGTGACGGACTTTATGGTTTTTGGTAGTGTACTCCTTGACGCAGACAGGGCAAGCGATGGCCTCGTCATGTCTATGTTGATCGTCGGTGGACAGCGGGAGCATAGACTTGGGGGCCAACAATACCTTCCCTATTTCGATGGCCTCGACAACCATCCTCTCGAGGAAGTGTTTGGCTGCGTCGGGACCATGGTACACATAAGGCTCGGGGGCGATGTACTGGTCTCGTCGCACCACAACGTATGCGAAACTGGATGCCTCGTGGAGTTGGTAAGGGGTAGTGGAAGAAACTTCGGGATCGGGATCGCAAGTAGACAGGGGTTTGAGGAAGGCCTCGAAATCCGCGATGATGATAGCAGGGTGCTCCACCATGGCACCGTGCATGTGGAAACGCTCCATGGTGCCAGGTTTGGGCAAGTCTGCCACCCCCGGTTCGTTAGCATTGCAGTAGAGCTTGTGGTTAGCAAGCTTCTCGGCAGCGATGTTGGGACCTCTGATGTGTTGGTAACTGCGTTGATCTTGTCCGTCGAACATTGACAAGCACCTGCGACACACCTCGACGTGGTGACTATCACTGCTCCGTTGGCTCGAAACAAGCCGAGAGAGCGAGCGAATGAGGGTGTAATGGTGGTGGGTCTCGTCCTTGATGAGCAGAAGATGAATTTCCTGCGCACCGTCGTCGTCCACGTCACTCACCCGGATAGGGTACACCACATTTTCGTCGGTGAGGCCATAAACGTTGATGGCCAACCGAGAGTTGTGTGTACGGGCCTCGAACTTTCGAATGTCCGAAAGCGCCACCGGGTAGTCGATCCCAGCCATCGCATCTTCCAGTTCTGGCTCGTAGGGTAGGTAGTGGTTAACTCGGTGTGGATGGTTTTTCCAGTGAACAGGGTGTAACGCCGCAAGCACAGACCAAACGAAGCACTTGGCGTCACTGTTCTGAATGTTCAGGACAGCCTTCTTTGCCTCAATTGCTTCTGGTAAGGGGACGTAGCTGGAGGCGGAGAGAGGCACAAACTTGGAAAGTTTGACGCGCAGTTCGTGAGGCTCCCCACACAGCGAACCTCCCGAGCCCTTAGCTTCATGTTCTTCTTGCTTTGCCAGCAGCTCCTCGACAAACTTGTTGTAGATGACCTCGAGGTTGTCGACATCCGCCAGATGCAGCATCTTCGCCTTGGTGTTGTGGCAGAAGCTGTAAATTTCATCAGACGGTTTTTTGTACCAGCAACGAAGCGATGCGTAGAATTTAGTGGAGGAGTGCGTAGCCAGTGCATTACTAAAAATAGAAACTATTTCTGCTTGCTTCTCCTCTAAAAAGCTACGAACATCGCAAGAGCCATCCGACAATTGAACGTAATCTCCTAATATTCCACCAAAAGCAGACCGGTCTGCTTTTATCGCAGGCTTGACGCGTTTAGCAGGTGGTGCATTGATGGAGGCTGCTTCTGCCTTCCTCTTGGTGGAGGTCGAAGGCTGGGCCCCAGATGTATTTTTGCTTAGACAAGTAAGCTTATGCTTCTTGACATACGCAATTGTAATGTATTTATTGCATCCGGAACACAGTTCGGTGGCAGCCAAATGCTTGCTTGGCACGCAGGTGCGACAATGTCTTGCAAAATTTTTGCTTGATATGGCTGTTTTGCACACAGGGCAACTTTTCATGGAGCGCATTTTTTTTTGGGTATGTTTATTTATATGTGATCGGTTGGTGGTAGAGTGTTGTCTTCCTCAAATATGTGCTTTAATCAACCCTATAAAAAAATTGAAAAAATATATAAGAAAAATATGATTGTAGATAGAAAAAAATAAATATTGTATGCATGTGTAATTCTATTTAGCTTATTTTTGCTAGACACAAATCTTCTTCAGATTTTATTGCCCACTAATATATTTTTCTACCAATCTAATAGAGGTGTGAAACTATGAAAATGTTCTGAGACAATCTTCTCTAGAATATTCTTCCCCAAAGCTAATGTTAACAACCTGTTGTAACCTAAGCATCGTGTGTATTGCATCCGGCGAAGCCACGCTAACACCCAAGCAGCTCGCTATTATGTACCTGCACGCTCCGGATATGCTGACGATCTTCCATCCCAGCTCGCTGTTGTGTGCCTGTATGCTCCGGTTATCTCGCTCGCTCTGAAACAAAATATAAACAAAACAAATTGTATACACCCAAGCGACCCGCTATTATGTACTTGCACGCTCCAGATGTTGCGGGGTAGGTGTACTGACGAGGCTCACCGTTGTGTAACTTTCGTCGTCCTAAGGCCTACGTATTGTTGATAGCACACGCAGAGAGGAGAGGAAGCAAAATTGTAGTTTTTCTAGATGTGTTTGCGCCATAATACAGAAATAATAAGAGGCGCCAGCGCGTGCGCGTGTGTATATGGCACATCGTTCCCGAGAGAGGTTTACAAAAGTCACGATATACAAACATTAGTGCCCCCGGGACTTGGAAGATTACGATAAAGTGCATTCGTACTTCAAAAATAAGAAAATGCATTATTTACTCATCACGCTGTGTCAGCGCAACGAATAAATACGCGAAACATAATCTACCGATAGGCGCGCGCGCGCACATGCATGTGCAGCACATCGTTCCCGAGAGAGGTTTACAAAAGCCGTGTCCGGATTGGCAAGCACTCCACCCCGTTCTCTCCCGTTGCTCTCGCGTGCACTCGAAGTCACGTCCAAGTCGTTTGAATCTGCATGTCCCCTTGTAGTACGTCTGTCACTTTTCCCGCTAGGTGTCAGCCCGAACTTCACCCACCGCGTGGGGCGCAAACAAACATGACAATAATTTCCACCTAACTACTCACATTAAAAATATAACACGCTATTTCATTATTTATGTTTTCTGCATTCATTATCGATAAAATATTAAAATATAACTGAGTTTTACATCCTCTAATCAGTAAATATTGTCTGTACAAAATAAAAGTTAGAATATGGCTGCCAAGCGCAGCGTCACAGCAAGTTCAAGCGTGCATCTGTCGCGCCTCCCTCCGACTCCACGTCTACCGCAAATTCGGACAACAGAGATTGGCTGAGTCCCGGATGAAACAGCGCTCTAGGTGACATCTGCTGCTGATTCGGACGGCCACTTCTATTAGTCAGTGTTGCCAACTCCCATTTGTAGGTTAGCTTCGCCTGTAAAATATCACATGGTGAAATATTCTTCAGGTAAGTTGGCAACATTGAACCGCAATTGATGTTACCAGTGTTGTCAACTTCTATTTGTAGGTTAGCTTCGCCTGTAAAATATCACATGGTGAAATATTCTTCAGGTGAGTTGGCAACATTGAACCGCAATTGATGTTGCCAGTGTTGTCAACTTCTATTTGTAGGTTAGCTTCGCCTGTAAAATATCACATGGTGAAATATTCTTGAGGTGAGTTGGCAACACTGGCAACATCAATTGATGGCACTCAACCCGTGCACCTCCACTAGTCAGTGTTGCCAACTCCCATTTGTAGGTTAGCTTTGCTTGTAAAATAACATGTGGTAAAATATTCTTGGGGTGAGTTGGCAACACTGATCGCCAATTGATGGCGCTCAACTGAGCTGATTACACTAATCAGTGTTGCTAACTCCCATTCGTAGGTTAGCTTCGCTTGTAAAATATCACATGGTGAAATATTCTTGGGGTGAGTTGGCAACACTGCGAGAAAAGCCTCAAGCAGTGTTGCCAGCTCTTTGCTTGAGGTTAGGTTATACCCAAAAACAAACCTTGGTGATTTTTTTAAGTGAGGAGTTAGCAACACTGCGAGCGCCACCGAGCGCCATTTTCGGGCGTAGAACCGGGCTGATTGTACTACTCTGTAGGTTAGCTTCGGCTGTAAAATATCACATGATGAAATATTCTTGAGGTGAGTTGGCAATATTAAACCGCAATTGATGTTGCCAGTGTTGCCAACTCCCATTTGTAGGTTAGCTTCGCCTGTAAAATATCACATGGTGAAATATTCTTGGGGTGAGCTGGCAACACTGCAAGAAAATGAGGCTCATGCCTTACGAGAGCAAACCGTTAACATACACGTAAAAGGCTACGCCTCGCTCGAGCTGGCAACACTGCAAGAAAATGAGGCTCGGTGAGATTCGCAGTATTGCCAGCTTTTTGCTTTAAATTAGGTTAGACCGAGATAAAAACCTTGGTGATTTTTTCGAGTAAGGGGTTGGCAACACTGCGAGCCTCACCGAGCCTCATTTTCGGGCGTTGAACCGGGTTGATTGTACTACTCATAGTGATTCTCTGTTACATTTGAGAGTATTGAGAAATAATGAAGGAGTCGATAAACTCTCGAGTCTTTTTCATTCTCCAGTGTTTATAAATTCTGTGTTTCAATATCTCGGTAGACGTAGTAATGTTTAAAAGTTAAGGATGAAATTGTAATCAACAGTTTTGAGATGAGGGTTAAAGGTTTACAAGAAGAATAAACCCTAAGGAGGTTATTTGCGGTCGATCTTTTACGAAACTACACAGAAGAGACACTTTAAAAATATGGAACCTTGTGTGAAATAATATTTATTGAAAAACATCGTAATGTTATTTCTGTATGTATATTGAAAACCAGGGCCGGCCCGGGCCCCCTAGGAAATGATGAATAACGATTGGTGAAGTTATCACTGGATGTTAAAACCAGGGCCGGCCCGGACCCTTTGGGAAATGGTTAATAACCATCGTAATGTTATTTCTGTATGTATATCGAAAACCAGGGCCGGCCCGGGCCCCCTAGGAAATGATGAATAACGTTTGGTGAAGTTATTACTGTATGTTAAAACCAGGGCCGGCCCGGGCCCCTTGAAAAATGGTGAATGACCTTTGACCCCAAACTTTGAATTTTGAGTTTGTTTCTTTTTAACTTTTTTTGAACTTTTTTTTTTAACTTTTTTTTTGGCAAATTTTCAAATCGTTATATCTCCGTGCCTAATTGAGATAGAAGGATGATCGATAGGTCGTTGAACTCGGAATGAAGTCCTCTTTCTATTGGAGAAGGTTTCATCATTCTAGGATCAACAGTTTCCTACTTCCTTTATTACCAATCGAAGACTTCCCTTCCGACCACTTTACTAAAAGGTCTCGATGTGCAGATTCCAAATATGTAACGGTTTTCAGGCTAACTCGATCAGCAACACGACTATGCCCCTTTGAAATGTTTAGGTTTTCTGAAATTTTGCCAAGTTTTAGGTTATCAGGCAATTCGACCTCTGCAATTGTTATTCTATTTTATTAGAAATATCTTTTCATTATCGAAGACTTTAACCTTGTTTATAGATAAGAACCAGGAAACCGTTACACATTTCTAGAAAGTTTACAATACAACCAGGAAACCGTTAGATAAATCATTAAAACAAAAGGTGTCGTAGATACCGGAAAGATTGTTACTCATTTCCTGGAAACCTATAAATCAGATAGTAAAACCGTTAGAATCAGTATTGTGATGCTGAGGTATATAACATAGACACCCTCTTTCGTGAGTAGTTTCTGGAATACTATTATCCTCCTATCATGGACTTACAGTTATCTGCTGACGAATTGTTAGTGTTATATCGTAACGGGTATTACAAAACAGCTGACCAGTTACGAAAACTGCTGGCGTACATTGCACAAAGGATAATTGAAGGAGAGACTGTCTCTTTAGTTGAAGAGTATGATCAATTACTACGGGCAGTAACAACAACAACAACAACAACACCCGAACTTTTCGGAAAAGGAGTATCATCGCCACCGAATATTCACACATCCGATACTGCATCATCTCAAGGAACTTCAAGGAATGTCGTATCCAGACCAGACCCGGAACCTCTACCTGGACCGTCTTGGAGAGAGGACCCCTTACCGACAGTTGAACAGTCACCTCAGAATATTTCTGAATCACATAGAAGAGGTAAGAAAAGAAAACGTGATACAATACCTCGTGAACACATAGGAAATATATTGTTACACAATATTCAGGAACGTGAATACCCTAAATTTCGTTCCAAGGGACAACGTGTGGAATTCAGTTTCTCACATCCTCCAGAAAATGTTGACCCTCACAGTTGGATTCGTCAAGGTGTTGAAAACCTTCTCACCTATGTGAAAAAGAATGCTAAGGACGGAGATAAAATAGGTTTAACACTATCTAACATATCCGACCCAAATGTAAAAGATATTTATATCGGATGGCATAGAAGTGATCAGTTACATAGTGATATGGTATGGACTGTTATGCATAAAATACTACAAAGTGCAAAAACATTTTCAAGTACAGACCGTCTAATTTTACGGGCTGACCGTGTTGATATACCTGTCGGAGGAGGAGGAGACGGTAAGCGTGCCTATTGTTTACCAAATTATATCCTAAGTACACTGAAGAGAAGTGTTGTCAGTGTACCAAATAGAAAACAACCTCTTTGTTTAGCTGAAGCTTTGGTTATAGGGAAAGCCTATGTACATAAAGATCCATCGTATACACAATAAAGAAAAAATAGAAATCTTCTTAGACCTGTTTTTGAACTAATGCGAAAGGCAGGTGTAAATCTAACAGACAATACCTGTGTCGGAAGTGGAATTCCTGAACTCAAAAAATTTCAGCAAGTTCTTACAGAATATAAAATCACTGTGTACAATAACCTTCGTGATGTTAAAGATATTCTTTTTGAAGGAGAGGTCGAGAATGTCTCCAAATACATATATCTTCTATACGACAGTACTCGGCAGCATTACGATGTTATTGTGAACCGTGTTGGAGCTTTTGCAGCAAAACAGGAATGCCAGGGATGTAACGAACTTATATTTTGTAAACCACATATTCATCAGTGCAAACAAATGTGTTCCATGTGCCGCGCAATCCCTCCATGCGTACCTGAAACAGGAGTTTATAAAACATGTCAAACATGTCACAGGATTTTCAAAAATGAGAAATGTTTTACAAATCATGTTTCTACACTATTTCGAAACGGTACAGTATGTAGTGAAATCCAACAGTGTCCTCGATGTTTTAGAATTGTTCTCACAAATAATTCGTATGAGAAAGTACATAGGTGTAACATGAAATACTGTACTGTCTGTAACTGTGTGAAACCTATAAATCATATGTGTTACATGTCCATTCCAAAAACTAAACAGAATTCGAAATTTCTATTTGTGTTTTATGATTTCGAATGTTATACTGATATTCCGTACTGCGATAAAGAAAAAACTTTTCTTCATGTTCCGAATCTAATCGTGGTACAAACAGCCTGCAATGCATGTCATAACGAAGAGGATTTAACAGTTTCGTGTTCTGTCTGTGGTACAAGACAGTTTATATTCTGGGATGATCCTGTAGAAACATTTCTCTCCTATCTCGAACTGCAACATAAGTTTTCCAATATAACTATTTGTGCACACAATGCACGAGGTTATGATTGCACGTTTATATTGAGAAAAATGTTGGAAAAAGGGATGAAACCTCGTATAATCTTGGATGGAACCAAAATCATCAGTATGACGTACCAAAATCTCTACTTTATCGACAGTCTTAATTATGTTCAAACGAATCTTGCAGGGTTTTCAAAACTGTTCGGTCTTCCAGTGCAGAAAGGATATTATCCGCATTTGTGGAACACATACAAAAATCGAAATTACATAGGACCTACACCTCCTCCTTCTGCATACGGATATGAATATATGAAAACAATTGAAGAACAGACAAATTTCATGTCTTGGTATGATACTGAATGCAAAAAAATATGCCTTTCAACAACAAAACAGAACTACTCCAATATTGTATTAAAGATGTTACTCTGTTAAGACAAGGATGTCTGAAACTGAGACAGAATTTTCTGGATATATGTAAAATAGATATTTTTAGGAATTGTATCACTATAGCATCAGCGTGTTCATTAATTTACAGACATAAATTTATGCCCGCTGACACTATAGGAATAATTCCTAAAGGAGGTTACCATCATGCAGATAAGTAGTGGTGATGCCCGGGTTCACAAACCGAAAGTGGGGCTCGGTGGGGCTCGCCTTAATGGTTTGCTCTTGTAAGGCATAAGCCCCATTTTCTCGCAGTGTTGCCAACACCTTACTCGAAAAAATCACCAAGGTTTTTTTTGGTCTAACCTAACCTAAAGCAAGGAGCTGGCAACCTTGCTTGAGGCTTTTCTCGCAGTGTTGCCAACACCTTGCTCGAAAAAATCACCAAGGTTTTTTTTTGGTCTAACCTAACCTAAAGCAAGGAGCTGGCAACCTTGCTTGAGGCTTTTCTCGCAGTGTTGCCAACACCTTACTCGAAAAAATCACCAAGGTTTTTTTTGGTCTAACCTAACCTAAAGCAAGGGTCTGGCAACTTTGCTTGAGGCTTGCCTTACAGTGCATAAAGCAATTTTTGCCAACCTACTGGTATTTTTGCCATAGCCTTTTACAAAAAAAAAAAGAGAGAGGAGAGAGAGAGAGAGGGGGAAGAGTTAAACAACCGACAATGCTGCCAACACCTACCTACAGCCTTTTTTTTCTTCCTACTTAGCAAAAGCTACTATTTTTTTTTTAGGCTTAGCCAATTTATATACTGGCGTAACATACACACACTGGGCAAGGAGGGCCGGCAACAAACACACACTGCCGTAAAAGAGAGAGAGATGGATGGATGGATGGCAACACAGTATGTGTGTGCGTGTGTATAATATGTAGCATTATTAACTAGAGTGTGTTGGCAACCCGCCTACAACTAAAAAAAAAAAAGATAGAGATGCCAACGTTGCTGTAAGATGAAGAGAGAGAGAGACCTATAGCTGGCAACAGTGGTGAGCGAATGCACCTTATCGTAAATTTTTTCCAAGTCCCGGGGGGCCAATGTTTATATATATCGTGACCTTTGTAAACCTCTCTCGCGGGAACGATGTGCCACACACGCGCACGCGCGTGCCTCTCATTATTTTCGTATTGTGACGCAAACAAACAAATAATAATTGTTGTTTTTTAGGATTCCTGGCCCCTATAACCTCGCCAGGGTGCGTGGTGCCCAACCAAAAAAAAAAAGTAAAAGGTTTTCTAACGGCTGCGGTTCTAGATAACCACACCTCTGTAGAGTTTCACGTGGTTTTTTTTCTCAAACTTCCATGAAACTCTACAGAGGACCTCCGTAATGCATGCAACGTGTACTAACGACTCTAGTGTTATTTTGATGTTGTAATATTTTTGGATATAGAGTTTTATTGTGAGATATAGATAAAAATAATTATGTTTATTATAATATTTTCTTGATGAAGATGGAGAATGTATGTGTGTGTGTTACAAATAAAGTTGCATGCTTTTTTTTTCTAGTGTGTGTGTATGTTTTTTTGATGTTTCGACAGCATCTGAAACGATAAAAAAAGAAAGAATTTTATTGTTAATTTTCTCGTGTAAAAACAACAACAAATTTTTTTGTGCAAATTTTCTGATTTGTCTCTCGTGCTATAGTGATGAAAAAAAAATATTGTAACTGATAACTGATGAAATTGACATTTGTAACTGATCTGAACTAGTGAAATTCGTATTGTGCCATTGTAACTGATTGTGCTAGTACAAAAAAATTCTTATTTGTGCAAGAATAGATGTTAAACCTGTTAAAACTGCTCTGTGAACCTCTCATTCTTCACGTCGTGGACGAAGGACTTCTCTGCGATCAGGATGACGCTGCACACGGTGTCCTCGGGCAGCGCGTCGTGGAACTCGCAGACGATCTTGATGTTGGTGCGATCGTTGACCACAACCTGCTTCCTTTTCGTGGTGTTGATGACAAACATCGGCCTGCGGATTTTGAATTCGCTGGGTGCGTAGTACATGTCCACGTTTCCCTCGGTCACGCGCTTGTAAGCCGTGTAAGCTTCGTAAAGTTTGAGGTAATCGTCTTTGGTCATGTCGAGGTTGTAATTTTCGCGCGGGAACACTTCGTTCCTCCCGTTCTTGAGATAAACATTCTTGATCTTGCAGTCGTCGAACTTGCTGGAATCTTTTTCCTGATTTTTATCGCGCCCGGTCTGAAAGAGCACTACGACGAAATCTGGCATGTCGAACTGTATGTTGTTGAACTGAGTCGTCACGTCGAATTCCATGTGACTTCCCGACGCCATCTTCTGCACGCACTGGTAACCGTGAAAGTGAATCGGCACTTGCGGACTTTTCAAGATCTCCGCTTTGTACTTGAGGGCGTAGTTCGTCTCGTATTCCACGATCGGCATTCTCAATTCCATGCTCCGGATGACGCACTTGGCTGCTTCGGGTAATGTGTTGGCTATCGGCGTGCCGTCGGCGTTCAAGTTGGTGTATCGCATCAGTGCGTCGTTGTCGTTGGCCGCTCTTCGAAAGGTGACGCGCAATCCACCCTTCCACATGATCTCCTTGTAGTCGGAGAAGAAACCGGGCAGCAGACGCATGGGAAAGAGCACCGTGTGACTTCTCGTCGATATTTTGGTCCCCGCTTCGAACCCTCCCGCTTGATAGTATGCCGCGTCCGTTTTGGATAATTTCAATGTTCCCACTGCCGTCGACGTGATGCCTGGATAATCTATTCTGTCGATGACGGTGTTGTGTTTCCTCACCTCCACCTGCGAGAACAGGTGAGGCACGAAGTTGTCCACGAGTTTCAAATTTGCATTGGGCGGAAACGCTTCTTCGCTTTCCTTCTTCACCACGTCGAATTGAAGGTAGAGGTCCGCTCTGTGAGGATGAACGAACCCATCCCCTACGTCCACGTCGTATTCGATCTCCCTGTTCGCTTCGTTGAGATTGGCGAACGTGCGACGGTTGGGAGGGAATGATTGCAATTCGTAACTTTCGATTTGCTCCATTTTTTTTCACTATGTGTGTTATTTATTATACGTTGATCTCCACGATGGCAGTGGTCGTTGCACCTGCGAAATCTACCACCTCTCCTTTCTCGTTCGTCACCACCAACTCTATGTCGTCTATGCGGTTGCGACATACTGGAAAATAGATCGGCGAAGAAGGTGTGTAGATGATCGGTTCCATGAACTCGGAACTGGGTTTGAACGTGGCGATGATTCCCGTCTGCTTGTGACTTCCCAGCAACCCCCCGTCCGAGGATTTCGTGATCATGCCTTCCGCCACGTTGCAGTGAACGTTCAGAGTTTCGATGGCTAGAAATTTAGGAATATTGACTGCTGTGTGCTTGATGCCAGCTTCGAGTTTTGTGTCGTTCTCGAAACCTAAAAGTTCTCCTATGGTGCCCAGGTCCACGGTCTCGGTCGCCGACACGATTTCCACTCTGTGCGTGACCGAATTTTGAGAAAGGTACGTGCCTTTGGGTAATTGAGCTTGCAAAGTGGAAAGATTGTATTGGCCTGGCGTGACGACGATGTGTTCGCTTCCGACGCTAATTTTGTTGTTGTGCTGCGTGACGTTAGGTATGAGGTACATGCTGTAGAATGCACGCAGAGCCACGGATTTAGGATAGACGATGTCGTCGTGCAGCGTGAGTTTCAAGATCGAAGATTCGCTCGTGAGATGGAACACGCCCATCGTGTTTCAGGTTCCACAATGCTTTCTGGAAATCTTCGATCGTAGGCTTATTTATTTTAGAGAGAAACGCGAGCATGGAGAGACAGAGATGACCGCAGTTTTCGTCTCCGAAATTTTGAATGCGGTCGTCGTTGTAGTATATAGAAGTTTTGTTCGTTTTCAGATAATGGACTAAATTTGTAGGTGGAACACCTCCGAAAGAATCGAAAACGAATGCTTTATTATTTGCGTTGTGGTAACATATCCAATGCGTGCCTGGATTTTCTTGACTGTCCAAGTTGACTACGCCGCATTCTCTTCTTTTAACGGTTGAAGGTAGCGAGTCGGACATGAAAACTCCTCTGAAGTTTTTGATTCGTAACGGTTCGATCAGAGATTCAATGTCTCGGTTGGTGAGTGCTGCTGTTTCTTTTTTTTAAACTTTTTCATCACGCCCTTCCCTTTCTTCTCCATGGCCAGATTATGACGTTTCTGTTCTTCCAATTCCGCCTTGTTCTTCTTCGAGTCGATGACGGTTTTCGCGATGGCGGCGCTTCCGCCAGCCAAACTTCCAACGGCCCCCAATGCTGCCAGGATGGCCGGGATGCTGAATATGAAACCTCCGATTTTTTGCTGTTTCCGCGAACGCTGCAAGCGTCTCAATTGTGGAGTGCTGAGAAGCAATTTCATTCCGTGTTCTTTCATCAAGCTAGAACGTTTCTTCTCGCGTTGTGTCTTGGTGAGTAACTCATCGAGGGCACCTAGATTTTTTAGATTGGAGTATGGTATCTGGTACACGACACCCTTGGGCTTCATGTTGATGCTCTCTATATATTTTTTTTCACGGTATGTTATTTATATATATAAATGTTCTGAGATTTTTTTTGTTTCCCTCTCGTGTAACTTTTTTTTTTCAAGGTATGTTATTTATATATATAAATGTTCCGAGATTTTTTTTTGTTTTGTGTAATTTTTTTTTCAAGGTATGTTATTTATATATATGTATGTTCCGAGATTTTTTTGTTTTGTGTATTTTTTTTTTCAAGGGATGTTATTTTGTATATATGTATTTTTATATATGTGAGGAGGTACTTGTTGCCCTTGTTCAATTTATGCACGTTTTTCAAATTGCCGCTACTCATCTACACGAGGTCACTTTGCCAGAGGTCATCGATGCCCTTGGTTACCACCGCCAAACGTTCGTAGTTGCGGCGTGCAGGTTTATGCAATTCTTCGACGATGGCTTGCCTCGACATTTTTTTTAGAGATTACGTTTGAAGAGAAGCACGAGCGTGATGGGATTCAAAGAAGGTGGCACCTCGCTCGTGTTTCGAATGATCAGCTTATCGCCGGCACTCACGTCGAAAACGGTAAGATCTTCGTCTTCGTGTATTTCATATACGTTGCGCGTTTCGTTCCAACGTGCCAGAGGAATGTTTCCTGCTTTCTGGACACCACGATTCGATATCAACGTCATGGTGGGAACGCTAGCTTTTCTGCCGTGAGACCAGTACGAAAATTCATTTATCTGAATCGTGCCATCGAGGAGAAACTTGTAGTACGGATGATAAGGATGTAACATGTACAGTTTGTTACCTTCGACGAACGTGGAGATTCTCTGTTGATTGGGTACGCTGTTGATTTCGATGGCTTGCAGAGAATGCAGTTTGGCGAATTTAGTATCGACGCTAACGAGGTTGCTGTGAAGCTGTCCCAGTGTATTTTGTACGGGCAACAAATATTCGACTATGGTATCCGTTACTGTAGAAAACGACGGTTTGATTTTCACTTCCACGTTCAACTGCTTGTAGTTTTCGCTGAGTTCTTGCAACTTGGCACCGAAAGAGGCCAGCGTCGATTCCTGCGTGGATTCCAACACTCCAACTTGATCTCTGATGTTGACGACAATACTCTGAAGGTTCTCGACTTGATTCAATTTCGAGCTTTTCTCGGTAAGATCGTTCACGATGCTTCGCATCTCTGTAAACTGCGTGTGAAGGTCGGCGACGCTCTGCGAAGTGGGCAACGTCGACACCAGCGAACTGATTTCGTCTCGAATCTGTTCCACGTTTGCCGTTTCCGTTTCCAGTCGTTTCAGCATTCGAGATATGTTCCTTTTCAAAGCGTGTAATTCTTTGGAGGTGGGTAGATTGGCCACCCTACTCTCGAGATCGCTCAACGAACTTTTGATGTCGCTCGATTCGGATAGTGCCGTCACCGCCGTTTTCAATTTTTCCAAATCTTCGCTCGAAGGTACTCTCGTCCGTAACGATTCCAAGTCACCCTGTATGTTGTCGAGGACGTGGTGAAAATGAGCAAGATTCGTTTCGACGTTCAAATTTTCTAAATATTCAATCTTCTGCTGAACCGTGCTTAACGTGTCTTGAATGCTCGTCAACGCGCTTGCTTCAGCGTGAATATTTTTAATTTCTTCGTTGATCAACTCCAGAGACGCCTGAAGCGTAGCGATGGTGGTTTGAATGTGTTCGAAATCTTGATAGGCCTCCAATTGAATTTTTATGTTCGCGACGCTTTTACCGATGACCTGCAGTTCGTCCGACGATGGTAGGTTCGTCATGGTATCTTCCAAAGTCTGAAGCTTGGATTTTCACGTGCCGGTGAATTCTTCTTGTAATTTGGAAACGACGACGTGCAAGCGTTCCGCATCAATATCGTTCACGACGGTTTGAAGTTCAGAGAAATTCTTTTCTATTGCGGAAGTTCGTTCTTCGATTTCGAGTTTCAATTTTTCCAAATCTTCATTTTTCGATTGAAATTGCTGTAATTTGGCCAAATCATTTTGAAGCGAATCCACGCTCAACTGTATATTTTGAACGTTGTCGTAAGAAGGTACGTCAACATAATTTTTTATGAGCGTTTTCAGTTCCGAATCGATTTTCAGAATGGGGTCGAGACATTGCGTTTGGAGCGTAGCGATCTCAGACTCTAAACTTTTGTTTAAGGTCTCCTGTAAAGCGATCAAATCGCTCCTCAACTTTTAATTCGGACATCCAACATGAGAATCTCTTCTGCGTGGTCTACACACTTGGTGTTGCCGAAAATGTCGTTAGGCATTTTTGGTTAACGGTTATTTATAACAGGATAGACGATACGTAATTCTACGAAGAGAGGAATAAGTTTGTCGTAATCTCCTAGGAGTTGAACGTAAAGATAATCTCCTGCAGAAACATCGTACGTAATATTAGAAAGCATCTTGTCGTGCTTGATTCGAAAAATGTTCTTGCCGGTAGATATTTTGATTTCGCCTACGTTTTCCGGATTCACGGTGATTTGAAGTTTCCCGTCGATCGGAATCTCGTAGAAATGTAAATTGTTATTGAAGACGTAAAACATCTTGCCCACATCGTCATTCAATTTCGTCCATATACTGTTGAGGTGAACGATTAGTAGACCATTAAGTTTAGATAACACGGAAGGTAAGAGGTTATTGGAATTTGTTGGTGCGGTTTCCATGATGGTTTGCTTTTTGAAACCGAACAAATTCATAGGCATGCTGGTTATTTAAGAATACGGTCAAAGTTTTATTTTGTAATGACAAAGTGTTTTTTTTTTACTGAGTAACAAAATGTTTTGTTTTTTTTGAGTTAGTGAAAATTGTTGTGTGTGGTGGTGAGTGCTAATTATTTGCACTGTGCGCAATTCTTATTTATTTCTAAACGACGATGTCCCCAAGGCAATGTGTGAATACCACACTCGAGGACGCACCTCTTGTCGTCGTTGGGATCCAGGGCAATTTTTCTAACTTTGTTTGTGGTGATGATATGGTCGACGCTCTGGATGCGCTGTTCTGCTCTTAGAACCGACGACCTGGTCTTGAGGCAATCCACGAAGTCCTCGAATGTGAGATGCCCCCGAACCACCTGTCTGCCGACACCCTTGGCCTTCTTGGTAATGCTGCCCTCGGTTTGATGGCATAGGCCTTGGCGCGAAGACCTGCAAACTCAAGAATCACGTCTCCGTCCTTCTCGTCTTTGAGTTTGCCGGGCACCTTCTTGTTGCGGGCCAGGATGCTGTACTGGTTCGGCTGGGGATAGCCCGAGGTATCGAAGAGGTTAACCAAAGATGGAACCGTGGCTATATCCCCGTATGCATCGGGTGAGCGGACGTGGTACACCAAGCTGTCCGTGTCCGTGTAGAGAAGCGAGATGTTGTGGCCGTAGTGTGGACGTAATATGTCGTAGTACGTCTCGAACATGTGAAGCTTGCTCACATCGAGAACCGTGGCTCCAACGTAGATGGGCTTGGTGAGCCTCACCTCACCTTGCTTCATGTGAATCAGAGCCAGCTGCTCGTTGTAGATTGTTCGAGACTTGAACAATGGACTCGCGACAAGCTGACGACATCGCTCTTTCCTCGTCACCAATTTTATGTCCACGCGATTCCGTACATTCTCCATGGTCTTGCCAAACACCGCATTATTCATGAGCTTGAAGAAATCCTTATCAAGCTCGGACGTGGCTGCGATGCGGTGTTTGGTGTTGACTTCAATATATGGACGCAACCACGGAGAATGCTCGAACTTGAGGATGCTGTGAACTGCGTGGACCGTGACCCCTCGTTGCATCAACCATTGGAGATTCTGGTAGTGCAGGACGTAATTCGTCTTGGGTTCGAAATCCATGACGAGCTTCGTCTGGTTGGAATCGGGTGGACACTTGAACTCGAGTGCAGGGGGAAGATCGCAGAACAAATCCTGCAGCTTCTCGGAGAACTCAAGGTCCACCTCGGCGAAAAATCCGCATTCCACATCGTCGAAGCTTTCGACGTCGAAGTTGGAAGGGTCATGGAGTGCCCGTACAAGTTATTCACGTCCGTGTGCATGATGTAGCTCGTCGGTTGGGAGGAGTCGTAGCCAGTAGCCATGTGATGGTTGTTGGCGCGCGCGTGCCGTTGCGACACCTGGACCATGCCACCCCGGATAGCGCGTTCCACAAACAGCACCATGTCATAATCGGAAAGAAGCTCCAGCTCGATTTTCGTCACCAGAAACATGGCTGACCACGCCAGTCCGGGGAGGCTGTAGAAGTAGGCGGGGTCCAGCTGGTAGATCTTCATTGAGGTCGCACGGAACGTCTGGAACACGTCGGCGAGGAGCGTCACATCAAGTTTGAGGTAGGCGTCGTGGTAGTCCCCGAGAGTTCGACAACCCAGCTCGCGCCACATGGACTGGGCATGGTGATATTCTTCGTCGGTGATGTTCGAGCCTCGTAGCTGACTGTAGAACTTCGCCTGGGGAGGTAGCGACGTCTCCGCAAACTTGTCGGGGTCCGTTACGTACTCGTAGGGGTAGACCCCTTTACGCCTGAAGAGACCGACGTCCAAGTTCGGAAAGTTTGCAGAGGTGATGAGTATTTGCTTGTCGCTAAGCTTCCCCGCGAGAGCATCGAGGCTTGCCGGGAGGAACCTCAGGGAATCGAGGAAGCGAAGCTCGACGGTAGAGCGTGATCCCGGGATCGACACTCGTTTGCTCACACTGATGTAACGCTCCTCGTTCTGGGCGAGAACGTTGATTCCCTCGTTGTCGTACCCAAGATGCTTGATCAGGTGGTGGAAGTCGTACCCCGAGCCGTTGTGGAAGAAGATCGGGATAAATCGCGGGTCCCGGGCCATGAGGTTGCATCCGTTGCACCAAGGACCAACGTAATCTCCAGAGAAGTGGTCATGATTGCGAACTTTACCGTTGTTGGCGGTGTACTTCTTGACGCAGACAGGGCAAGCGATGGCCTCGTCGTGTCTACGTTGATCGTCGGGGGACAGTGGGAGCATAGACTTGGGGGCCAACAGTACCTTCCCTATCTCGATGGCCTCGACAACCATCCTCTCGAGGAAGTGTTTGGCTGCGTCGGGACCACGGTACACGTAGGGCTCGGGGGCGATGTGCTGGTCTCGTCGCACCACAACATATGCGAAACTGGATGTCTCGTGGAGTTGGTAAGGGGTAGTGGAGGAAACTTCGGGGTCGGGATCGCAAGTGGACAGGGGTTTGAGGAAGGCTTCGAAGTCTGCGATGATGATAGCGGGGTGCTCCACCATGGCACCGTGCATGTGGAAACGCTCCACAGTGCCAGGTTTGGGCAAGACTGCCGCCCCCGGCTCGTTGGCATTGCAATAATGTTTGTGGCGAGCGAGCTTCTCGACAGCGATGTTGGGACCTCTGATGCGCTGGTAATCCCGCTGTTCTCGATTATGAAATGTAGACAAGCACCTGCGACAAACTTCTATGTGGGTTTTGTCTTTGCTCCGTTGGCTCGAAACAAGTCTAGAGAGGGAACGGATGAGGGTGTAGTGATGGTGAGTTTCATCCTTGATGAGCAGAAGGTGAATTTCCTGCGCACCATCGTCGTCTACGTCGCTCACCCGGATGGGGTACACCACATTTTTGTCCTCGGTGAGACCGTAAACGTTTATGGCCAACCGAGGGTTGTGTGTGCGGGCCTCAAACTTTCGAATGTCCGGGACCTCCACGGGATAGGCGATCCCAGCCATGGCATCTTCCAACTCTGGCTCGTAGGGTAGGTAGTGGTTAACTCGCCGTGGTTGGTTTTTCCAGTGGACAGGGTGCATCGCTGCAAGCACCGACCAGAGAAAGCACTTGGCGTCACTGTTCTGAATGTTCAGGACGGCCTTTTTTGCAGCAATAGTAGGTGGTAAGGGAACGTAGCTGGAGGCGGAGAGAGGCACGAACTTGCAAAGTTTGACGCACAGTTCGTGAGGCTCCCCACACAGCGAACCCCCCGAGCCCTTCGCTTGATGTTCCTCCTGCTTTGCCACCAGCTCCTCGGTAAACTTGTTGTAGATGACCTCGAGGTTGTCGACATCCGCCAGATGCAGCGTCTTCGCCTTGGTGTTGTGGCAGAAGCTGTAAATTTCATCAGACGGCTTCTTGTACTGGCAACGTAGCGATGCGTAGAATTTGGTGGAGGAGTGCGTAGCCAGTGCATTACTAAGAATAGAAACGATCTCTGCTCGCTTCTCCTCTAAAAAGCTACGAACATCGCAAGAGCCGTCCGACAATCGGACATAATCTTCTAATATTCCTCCGAAAGCAGACCGGTCTGCTTTCATCGCAGGCTTGACGCGTTTGGTTTGTGGTGCATTGATGGAGGCTGCTTCTGCCTTCCTCTTGGTGGAGGTCGAAGGCTGAGCCCCAGATGTACTTTCGCTTAGACAAGTAAGCTTATGCTTCTTGGCATACGCAATTGTGATATATTTATTGCATCCGGAACATAGTTCGGTGGCAGCCAAATGCTTGCCTGGCACGCAGGTGCGACAATGTCTTGCAAAATGTTTGCTTGATATGGTTCTTTTGCAAACATGGCAACTTTTCATGGAGCGCATTTTTTTTATTTTTCGGGGTATGTTTATTTATATGTGATCTGTTGGTGGTAGTGTGTTTACAAAACAAAAAAATGCCTTATGAGAAAAATTTTGTAAGCTAATTCTAATTAGTGTTAGTTTGAGGGGTTTATTTATATATGGGTGGTGTTGTCTTCCTCAAATATGTGCTTTAATCAACCCTATAAAAAAAATAAAAAAATATATAAGAAAAATATAATTGTAGATAGAAAAAGCACAATAAATATTGTATGCATGTGTAATTCTATTTAGCTTATTTTTGCTAGACACGAATCTTCTTCAGATTTTATTGCCTACTAGTATATTTTTCTACCATTCTAGTAGAGGTGTGAAACTATGAAAATGTTCTTGTTTAAGCACTAATCATTATGTTTCCAATAGGACTCTTATGGGACGTAGAACCTTGTAACTTTGCTCTATGTATATACTAGTGCTTTTCCAACATGTTCACAAAACCTTAGAACCTTCACAGACAAAAAAAAAATAAAGTTTCCCTCTGTGTACATGTATAATTCGAATCCCACTGTAGGTCCAGTTTCGATTAGCCTTACTGTACATAAAGTAGACTTAAAACAACAAATCCAACCCAGAGTATCAACAAATTCAAAAAGATAAAGTTTCCCCCTGTACGCTTGTATAATTTTAAACTCCAAGTTCGATACCCGGCGGAGGTGGTTCGGATCCCACTGTAGGTCCAATTTCGATTAGCCTTACTGTGCATAAAGTAGACTTAAAAAAATCCAACCCAGAGTACACGCGTCAATACCATCCACCATGAGTGAACTAACATGATCATAATCATCGCCCCTCCCCTCCCTCCGATTGTTACCTCGCTTTTATGTTATTCGCGATGAAGAATAGTTTTTTCAAGCGCACGTTATGTATGCTTATTTTTTTTTGTTTAGCGTAATTTCGTTGTTTAATCAAAACACCACTTCGTGTTCACTAACACAACTCGCAATTATTATTAACACACACACACATGCAAGAGAAATAACAAAAAAACAAAACTTACCTACAAAAAATTTGCTAGCAATTTAACACACACAAAACAGTAGTATAATCGCGTACAGTTGTAAAAACGTTACTCTTCTGTGCAGAAGCTTTCATATTACTGTGTTTGATCTGACCTACATCGACACCACAGAACAAAAGTCATCTCTCCCCCACCCCCCGTCGTCACATCCGATTGCGATGACAATATAAGCAAACTAGGTCGTGTCAATGTTGCCAACTCACTAGGCCGTATCAATGTTGCCTCTGATTTTCTGGTCGCCCGAAACTCGAACTGGACGGCATCGAAGTGGTGCGTTACCTTTTCGGGAACCTCTCCTCGTACACGCTGAAGTACGTTTCGTTGTATTTCAACCTGGGAGAGAAGCTGATTCTAGAGGGCGAAATCGTGCAGACGCTCTAAGAGAAAAATAAGATAGACGATTTATTGCTAATGTGGCGCTCAAAAATAGGACGGAGGATAAAATAAAAAAAGGATTTCACATCACTCTACCCGAGCGTTATATAGTTGCAGCTGGATTCTTTCCTTTCAACGCGAACTTTGGGAGTGACGCGAATTCCACGCCGGAACGCCCCGTTCCGCCGGGCACAAAAGTCGATGTTTATCGCGGCGACACGAATCCCCAACCGGCTGCACGGAAGCGGATCTTCACGTATATTTCTCGCCCCACACGCTCAACGCGCCACGTGCATTCGCAAGGCCATGGCCTTGCGTAAAAAAATCAAGAAAGCTAAGAATTGCGAGACCTTGCTGCCGGGCAAATTGTTCGAAATGGACGCGAAACAGAACACAGCTAAATTGATGATGAACAGCATGTACGGTCAGATGTACGAACTGAAAAACATTCCGGAAGAAATTCGATCTCACGTGAAACTCTACAGAGGTGTGGTTATCTAGAACCGCAGCCGTTAGAAAACCTTTTACTTTTTTTGGTTGGGCACCACGCACCCTGGCGAGGTTATACGGGCCAGGAATCCTAAAAAACAACAATTATTATTTGTTTGTTTGCGTCACAATACGAAAATAATAAGAGGCACGCGCGTGCGCGTGTGTGGCACATCGTTCCCGCGAGAGAGGTTTACAAAGGTCACGATATATATAAACATTGGCCCCCGGGACTTGGAAAAAATTTACGATAAGGTGCATTCGCTCACCACTGTTGCCAGCTATAGGTCTCTCTCTCTCTTCATCTTACAGCAACGTTGGCATCTCTATCTTTTTTTTTTAGTTGTAGGCGGGTTGCCAACACACTCTAGTTAATAATGCTACATATTATACACACACACGCACACACATACTGTGTTGCCATCCATCCATCCATCTCTCTCTCTTTTACGGCAGTGTGTGTTTGTTGCCGGCTCTCCTTGCCCAGTGTGTGTATGTTACGCCAGTATATAAATTGGCTAAGCCTAAAAAAAAAATAGTAGCTTTTGCTAAGTAGGAAGAAAAAAAGGCTGTAGGTAGGTGTTGGCAGCATTGTCGGTTGTTTAACTCTTCCCCCTCTCTCTCTCTCTCTCCTCTCTCTTTTTTTTGTAAAAGGCTATGGCAAAAATACCAGTAGGTTGGCAAAAATTGCTTTATGCACTGTAAGGCAAGCCTCAAGCAAAGTTGCCAGCCCCTTGCTTTAGGTTAGGTTAGACCAAAAAAAAACCTTGGTGATTTTTTCGAGTAAGGTGTTGGCAACACTGCGAGAAAAGCCTCAAGCAAGGTTGCCAGCTCCTTGCTTTAGGTTAGGTTAGACCAAAAAAGACCTTGGTGATTTTTTCGAGTAAGGTGTTGGCAACACTGCGAGAAAAGCCTCAAGCAAGGTTGCCAGCTCCTTGCTTTAGGTTAGGTTAGACCGAAAAAAAAACTTGGTGATTTTTTCGAGTAAGGTGTTGGCAACACTGCGAGAAAATGGGGCTTATGCCTTACAAGAGCAAACCATTAAGGCGAGCCCCACCGAGCCCCACTTTCGGTTTGTGAACCCGGGCATAACCACTACTCAGATAAAATGTCAAAATTTGCGTTGAAATGGTTGACCTATGTTGAAGAACAAAATCACATAATACACATATAAAGTAGATGGATATCACGAGGAGACAAATACAGTGTACGAAGCGCTTGGTTGCTTCTGGCACGGCTGCAGACGATGTATATCAACAAACAGGGATATGTATCCTAAAGATATCACGGAAGATGAAAACACCCAGGAAAATGACGGTCAAACCAATAGTGACATGCTAAACACTGCAGCTTTTAGATACGAAACAACATGTCGTAAACTTGCAGCTTTACGTTCTGAAGGTTACCATGTTTTCACAATGTGGGAATGCGATTTTGATAGAATATTAAAAACTGATCCTGAACTCGATAGACATCTATCTACACACCCTATTGTCTGCTGTATTCCTTTAAATCCGAGAGATGCCTTATATGGCGGAAGAGTTGAAACAGTCAGAACTTATTACAGAATCAAGGAAAATGAGAAATTACAATACAACGATTTTACAAGTTTGTACCCTTATGTAAACAAATATTGTACCTATCCTGTAAGGCATCCTACCATATTTTTAGGAAATTCTATTCCTCCAGTCGATGAAGTTTTAAACATGGAAGGACTTGTTAAATGTACAATTCTACCCCCTACAACCCTTCTCCACCCTGTTTTACCCTCCAAAATAAATGGAAAACTGATGTTTGTATTATGTAAAGAATGTGCTATCACACTAAAATGTGAAGGTATTTGTGAACATTCAGATGAACAGCGTGCACTTTCAGGAACTTGGGTTATCGCAGAAGTACGTAAAGCTTACAGTTTAGGTTACAGAATGTTGGAGATGTCGGAAGTGTGGAAATATGAAACATCTATGTACAATCCTGTTACACAAACTGGAGGACTGTTTGCTGAGTATGTCAACACATTTTTGAAAATAAAACAGGAAGCCAGTGGGTGGCCTACTTGGTGTCAAAACAGAATGGATAAAGAAAAATACCTACAGGACTATTTTGATAAAGAGGGGATTCTATTGGAGGAAGACAATATTGAGATCAATCCTGGAAAACGTACTTTGGCTAAACTTTGTCTTAATTCTTTATGGGGCAAATTTTGTCAACGAGATAACCTTTCCCAAACATCTATTATCAAGGAGTCGAAAGATTTCCTTGATAAAATGACCGATCCTTATATAATTATCGGAGGAGTTATATTTATCAATCAGGATACTGTTATAGTAAACTGGAAATATGTTGAAGAGGCAATCACCCTGAACAGAAAAGTAAACGTTCCTATTGCAGCTTTTACGACATGTCATGCTCGTTTGAAACTGTATGAACTTCTTGAAAAATTGGATGACAAGGTATGTTATTGTGACACAGATTCGGTGATTTACATAGATAGTCCTGAAATGGAATATCATCCCCGAACAGGTGATAAATTAGGGGATCTCACCGATGAATTAAGTGATTTCGGTCCCGATGCAATTTGTGAAGAGTTTGTCTCAACAGGACCAAAAAGTTACAGTATGAAAATTAAAAAACCTCTTTCTGAACCCCAATATATCTGTAAAGTTAAAGGGATCACTTTAAACACTTCCACATCAAAATTGGTCAACTTTGATACTATGTGTGATATGATGAACAATGAAAAATCTGACGTTACAGTAGAAAATATCTTTAGAATTAGAAGAACAAAACAGTTTCAAGTTATCAGTACAAATGAAAAGAAATTGTTTCAGCCAGTATTAATGAAACGTTTTTTTGACCACCGACATTTATCATTTCCTTTCGGATACCGTACAGATTAGGTTATAAATGTGTCTGTAATCCTAATCTGTAATAGGTATTGTAATAGGTTTTAGGTCCAAAGTTCAAATTTTTGTTTGTGTTTTTTATATTGTATACTTGTATTATATAATCTTGTACAAAATAAATATAAAATGTAGTAATAGTCTGGTAAACCGTCATTTTCTTTCAAGTTCCTGGATACAAATCTGTAAAATTTTTGCTTAATATAAAATGTTTCCTAAACTTATCCATCCTTTTACAATGATGGTTTGTGGAGCATCAGGAAGTGGAAAAACTACTTTTGTAACAAAACTTGTCAATTCTATTTTTTCTTTTGTCGAAAAACCTGTTAAAAAAATAGTGTGGTGTTACGATCAGGAAAATAGTATCCCAAAAAATATTGGTGATGTGGAATATCATAAAGGAATTGTTAATTGGCAATCATGGAACGGAAAAACTCCTACCCTTATAGTGCTAGATGATCTTATGATGGTTGCTGAAGGAGAAAAAGTTGCAGATCTTTTTACGAAAGGTAGTCACCACAAAAATATTTCAGTTGTTTTTATAACACAGAATCTTTTTCACCAAGGAAAAAATTGTAGAGATATTTCTTTGAACGTAAAACATTTTGTTATATTTAAAAATCCACGAGATATGAACCAATTTACTGTTTTTGCACGACAACTTCAACCTCATCGCATGAAGGAACTTGAAAAAGTATATATAGATGCAACAATAGAACCTCACAGTTATTTGTATATTGATCTTTCCCAGTCAACACCGGATCCTTTACGTTATCAAACAGATATTTTTAATACAGATCATTCAACCATATATCTTCCTCAGGAATGCCTGAAACCTCGAGATGAAGAAAACGAGGAAGAGACGTACCAACTTACGTTCTAAACAGAATATTTCTTTTAAAACACATTCACCTTTTTTGCACATATTGAAAAATTCCCCAACAAAAGTTCGTAAAACATTATTGAAAAGTGCTCCCAAAAAAACAATCCGTTTTATCAGTGAATGTTGTCTGAATGTTTTAAAAGGCAATATAAAACTTCGGCCGTCTGTAAAGCATCGTCTAACACCTTACAAAACTGTTTTACGTAGACTTGTAAAACCTAAAGTAAATATCGAGAAACGAAGAAAAATTCTTGTTCAAAGAGGAGGGTTTCTACCCCTACTTTTAGGATCTCTATTATCAGGTCTTCTCGGAACTCTCATTCCACATTAAAAATGACACCTGTTTACAAAAAAATGATTGTTCTTTCACCAGAACAATTGACACGTATTCGCGGTTCCGAACAGTCTATAAATCAAAAATTATCTATTCTGGATAAAAAAATGAACGAAATTTTTAAAATGAAAAATATACCAGATGACCAAAAATGGCGTCTTTATAGAAAAGAATTGGATGAGTATTTATGGTTGAGCCGAAAATCGAAAGAACCATTAGAGATTCCTATTATCCAGGATAATGGTGATTCTAGTATTTCACCAGGATCAACGTATTTTCCTCCAAACCTGGTAGAAACATTACCACGTAATACAAGACAGCAGTTAGAAAATATTATTGATGAGTATCAAGCTACAGCCCAACGTCTAATCGAAAAAGATCAGGAAAAAACGCTTCCGGAACCGAAATCTTTAAATTTTTCATCGTCATCATCACCAACGGAGATTCCTGGTCCGTCTCGTAAACGAAAACCTGCGAAAAAAAAGAAGAAAAATGTTGTCTTACGTGTTTCTAGAAAAACTTCACCATTTTTGAGAACACCTGATGCATACAAACTCGTTCCTTTAAGAAAAAGTCGTAGACAGAGAGACCAATCATGGGAGTCCCTAAAGTAAAACATTATAAAATTCTTGCTAGAATATATTACGATCCTCAACACAGAGCCTCATTTTCATCTGTGGATCGTTTATTTAAAGCTGTACGAGATAGGAATATATCTCGTGATACAGTAAAAAATTGGTTAATGCACCAGGAAACATACACTCTCCACAAAAGTGCACGAAAAAGGTTTCCTCGAAACCATTATAATGTATGGAACATAGATATGCTCCGGGAAGCCGATCTTAACGATATGACATCGATACAAAAACATAACGACGGATTTAAATATCTCCTAACAGTGATCGATGTATTTTTAAAATATGCTTATGCATTACCCTAAAAAATAAAACAAGTAATTATGTAACCGAAGCTTTCAGAACCATTTTTGAACAAAGCAAAAGAAAACCTGCCACATTACAGACAGATCAAGGAACAGAATTTACGAATTCTGTGTTCCAGAATTTTCTGAAAAATGAACAAGTAGACTTTTCGATCGCAATTAACCACCCTGTAAAAGCAAGTATAGTGGAACGTTTTAACCGAACGTTAGAAGAACGAATGTGGAAATATTTTACAGCAAAACAGACAAGACGTTACATAGATATTTTACCTCAACTTCTTGAAGGTTACAATACTGCGATCCATCGTTCCATAGGAATGGCACCTCAAGATGTAAACGAAACTAATGTTTACACAGTGTGGAAACATCTCAATAGACACAACAACCGTATCTCACACACAATTTCAGATTTGAAAGTTGGAGACATTGTGCGAATTTCTGTTGTTAAAGGACATTTCGAAAAAGGATACGAACAATCGTGGTCACGAGAACTTTTTAAAATTCATTCCGTCGTTCAACGGCAGCCGGTACCTGTTTACATATTAGACGACTTAAATGGTGAACCTGTAAAAGGAACATTTTACAAACAGGAGGTTCAGAAAGTATATTCGAATCCTGACGAAGAGTATAAAATTGATAAAATTTTAAAAACACGAGGTAAAGGTAAAAATTTAGAATACCTTGTTCGTTGGCTGGGTTATCCCTCCAGTTTTGATTCATCGATCAAGGCATCATCGCTAAAACCGATAGCAAACAACTAAACCTCAATATATATCGAAATATATCACCATTTCGAATCAGTGAGTTCTTCTTGTTCAGTCAGAATGGATGATAATTTCTATATCTACCTCCCATCGTCTTCATCAGAAAAATATTTTTCAAACAACACATTAACTCATTTTACTGTAAAATTGGCAAAACGTATCGATCTGCCTCCAGATTTGTGGGAAGTCGGTTTAGCAGAATTTTGTCATTCAACTCTTTATGATAACGTTCTGGAAACAGATTCAGGACTACTAACATTTCCTGTTCGAACATACACAAATGTTGACGACTTGATTTCGTCGATCGTAACTTCCCTTCCCGATAATCGAGAAATACGAAAATCTGTGCTTTACAAATTCTGGCATCTTCTGGCTGACCCGCAATGGAGTTCATTCGAGTCATCTGTTTCTACAGATAACACACTATATATTAACGATCAACCGTTTTATTTTCCTGCAGCTACTTATACAATAGATGATCTTATTTTTTTCCTGAAAACCAACCCTGCAAATGTAGCTATTCCTACTCATCTTCGATTCTATTTTAAAGCTGCCGTATATAAACACTTGTCCGAAACAGGAATGCTCGACCCTGAACCCGATGCCTCTGTAGACAATACAATAACACCAATAGATTTAACAGACGACTATGCTAAATTTCGATATGATATATTAAAATCTATCTACTTTTCGAACGTAATATCTAATAACGTTGTCGATAAAAATCCTTACATATTTGTATATTCAGATATTATAAAACAACAGTTGGTCGGTGAAGAAATGATACGTCTTTTACGTCTTACTCGAAAACAATGTTCAGAAGTAGATACCACATGTACGATACCTGTAGCTCATCACACATTCAATCCGATTCACTATGTTTCTCTGGATAAAAGTTCTTTTGAAACAATAGAAATTACTTTAAACGATCAAAAAGGAAACTTTTTACCTTTAAGAAACGGTTCCGTTCCTACTATCGCTGTTTTACATTTTCGTAAAAAAACAAAATCCTTTTAAAAAACCGACATAACACTATTTTCTCAGTCTATATTGGTAAACGAATGAGTCATCATGAATTCGCAAGCAGAATATTACACAACCCAAATACATGGAGGAATCGGACCCATTTTTCGTTCTAACAGAATTCAGAAAGGAAGAGGATTAGGTTCTCTTTTTGCTGGACTTTTCAGAATGGTGAAACCTCTTCTCTGGAGTGGTGCAAAAGCTATCGGAAAAGAAGCTTTAAAAACTGGTGCTAATATTGTTACAGATATTGCAACAAGTCAGCAAACCCCGAAAACTATTGTTCGTCAGCGAATACGTGAAGCTGGTCAGAATCTTAAAACTAGAGCACAACAAAAAATCGATTCTCTGACAGGTTCGGGTATAAGAAGAAGAATTGCAAGAAAAAATACCCATTCGGTGTTAAAACGTTCAGGTACCCGTGCTAGAACCTCGAGAATCAAGAAAAAACGTACATCCGTAAAACGTCGAAAAACATCATCGAAATCTAGGAAAACACGTAAAAGAAAAATCAGTCAAAATATCAAAGTCAGAGATATTTTTACATCATGATACAGAACAGCACCTGGGTAATTTCACAGTTCGACCTTTTTCAGAAAAAACATACTATTCCGTACAAACCTATTGCTTCCTTCGATAACCAGAATGTAACTTCGTTTCTCGAACCTCTCTATCTTCGCTTACAGCGGCCGCCCGATATTTTTTTTTGCTGGACTCTTCAGAATGATAAAACCTTTTCTCTGGAACGATACAAAAACTATCGAACAAAAAGCTTTAAAAACTGGTGCTAATATTGTTACCGAGATTGCAACAAGTCAGCAGACTCCGAAAACTATTGTTCGTCAGCGAATACGTGAAGCTGGTCAGAATCTTAAAACTAGAGCACTACAAAAATCGATTCTCTGACAGGTTCGGGTATAAGAAGAAGAATTACAAGGAAAAATACTCATTCGATGTTAAAACATTCAGGTACCCGTGTTAGAACCTCGAGGATCAGAAAAATCAAAAAGAATATCAAAGTCAAAAATATTTTTACACAATGATGCAGGACAACACGTGTATGATTTCACAGTTCGATCTTTTTCGGAAAAAAACTATTCAACAAAATGTCGAAAAAACCTACACTGTTACCTACAAACCTATTGCATCCATCGATAACCAGAACGTGATACCATTTCTCATACCTGCAACAGCAACAGATTTTCTGGATCTTGCATCTGTTTATCTTCGTTTACAGGTGGAGATGGTCAAACAAGATGGGAGTCGTATGAGTGCTTTGCCGACCGATAATGCAACCATAAAAAATTGTGGGGTAGTAAATTATCTCCTCAATACTATATTTTCACAATGTAACGTTGCTATCAACGGTATATCTGTAACAAATGCTGACAACAATTATGCATACAAATCGATTTTTGAGGTACTTCTCAATTACGGTACTGATGCTGCAAATACACATCTTACTAATGCTTTATGGTACCTGGACACGCCTGGAAACCAAGATAAAATCACAACCAATAACGAAGGTTTCACCACCCGAAAAAAAATTTTCCAATACGTTCCGTCATCAGGAAATCCTATGGAAGTAACAGCCGAAATGGAACTTATGGGAAAACTCCACATAGATTTTTTCAATCAGCCTAAATATCTACTCAATGGTGTGGAAGTACGAATCGAACTTATCAAGTCACGTGATGCTTTTTATATCTGGAGAGATCAAGATTCACCTAGCGTACAAATAAAAATTTTAAAAGCTGCTCTCGAAATAAATCACGTCATTCCTACTCCTAGCACCAGTTTGGCTATAGACAGAGCACTTTCTTACGCTCCTGCACATTATCCGTTCACAAGAAGTATTATCAAGGCATACTCTTACGTTGCAGGAACGCAGCAGATTTCTATCGACAATGCTTTTCAAGGTCCTTTGCCGAATGTTATTCTTTTTACTATGGTATCCACCGCCAGCTTTCTCGGAGACAGTAAAAAAAATCCGTTCGACTTTAGAAGTTTTAACCTATCTTCTTTCCATCTTGTAAAAAATGGAGAGCTCACACCTTCTGAACCTTTACGAATCAGTACAGGAGGAAATAGCGGTTTAGTAACACGAGCCTACCAAACTCTCTTTTCCGGCACAGGTATCCATCACAATAATTATGGACATCAGATAACAAGGAAGATGTTTGAAAACGGATCATTTTTTCTAATTTACGACATTACACCAGATTTTTCAGGAAACGATACACACATCAGTCTACAGGAACAAGGTACCTTAGGAGTAGAAATGCAGTTTTCTCCACAACTGTCGGAAAATGTTACCTGTCTTCTCTATGCTGAATTCGAAGTGGCCTTGGATGTGACAAAAGGCAGAGGTGCTATCCTTCACTAATAAACCTAACAATTTTACTCTATAAATTTGGTGTATTCCTGTTTTCTGCCACAGAAACCTACCTGTATCGTAATAGAAAAAGACTATCGTGTTTGTGTACTTTATTATAAACGTATCCGACATGAACACATCACAGATCAGACATATTTTATCTCACAACTGTTCCACCAAAACAATTTTTTGTGGTGTTTACCCGAGAGATCTTCTGCCTCGAACGTTCTCCACCCCTGCTTTGATAATCGCAAACACGGATACTTCCGATTCCAAAGGAACACACTGGGCTGCTTTCTATTTCGACAAAAACAATAAGGCAGAATATTTTGATTCATACGGTTTCCACCCCTATTACCCAGAATTCATAACATTCTTGAACCGTCATTCCTCTATTTGGACTCACAATAATACCCCCTTACAAGGAATATTTGCTACAACTTGCGGACATTACTGTTGTGTATATGCTTATTATAAAGCACATCACGTCACAACCAGAGATTTCATCCGGATATTCCCACCGGGTGTCAGTAAAGATGAATATATTTTACACCGTTTTCGTCAGATCTTCAAATGTTTACCGCATTCAAAGTGTCCTAAAGGAGCACAAGTGTGTCGTTCCATCAAACCAGTTCGGGAGTGTATAAGGTGATTTCTATATAAAATATGTATGATGATTCTGCTCACTCTCAGTATCATCTTGACACCTTTAGTGAAAACATCATGGAACCTGTCAAAAATTCTACAATGGAAAAACATGATGAGCTTCTAGACCGTATTACTCATAAGGATGGTGTTTCTAGATGTAGAAAACGTAGACGTCTGCCCCCTACCAAAATTGAGATTCCTGTTATAAAAACTGAACCGATCGAGAGTGAACCGGATGTGACAAAGGATTGTGATTTCATGAAAATACGTCAAGAAAACAGTTCTACCCAAAATAAAACCGAATGTTCGGAACTGCACAACATAGATGTCTGTTTGGATCTTTATCTTGCAAATATATACTTTCTGAACACAGAAAAAACCAAATATGTAGCAGTAGGATTCGAAAAACAAACACCTTTCAATCTGGTATGGGAGTTTTCGCAACAAGGAAGATTACCCGTACGAATTAATTCTTCACAGATTAGAGAATTGTGTGTTTTGAAATCTGATGTACTTAATTACATCGAAACAGGTCGACGATTTAATTATCTCGTCACAGGGAATGTTACTGTCAGTGCTGTAATTTTTTTCGGAAAACGTTGTATTTCCATGTATCAACATTCCTCACCGGATGCTTTTATTTTTACACCCCCGGAACTACATTTATTTTTTTGTGAACTTTTCACACCCTTAAGAAAATTAACGAACGAACGTTATCATAAATTACAGCCACATATACAGACTTTTGTGCATTGTATCGAAAAGAATATGTTTTCAGAAAGAAAAGAAGTACCAGAAAACCTGATAAGCCATTTTCACGTTCTCTGGTACAACGAATTGATGATTGAAATATATCTTCAACACAATCTTGGACATTCATTGATATTATAAATAATTTTATTATCCATTATGTATTTTTACTGTAAATGTATATCTTTATATGTATATTATTAAATTGTAAGTAAAACATTTGAAAAAAGGTTAAACATTTTTTTATTTTTCTTTATTACAGTAGAAATGGTACATTTTCCAAACATTTTCAACTGCACAGGTTTTGTTCACATTTTTTGATTCACTATGTTCTCTACATTTCTTTTTCTCTACCGAAAGTTTCACACTCTCCAATTTTGGACACCCAAATTCTTAAATATTATCTACGGTTAACGTACTCATACGTTTTTCTCCGATACATTTTTCCAACCATTTAGTTTTTTCAGTACCTTTAACATACACATTTTCATTTACAAGTACAGAATATAAAAGATCTCCTAACTTCTCATACGGTACCCAACCATTTTCCCAGGAGAGTCCGTGTTTGTTTGCACGGAGCCAATAATTCACACGACGATATTTTTCACTTAACAAATGTAGACCGTATGGAGGTTTTACTAAATAATCAAATGTACATTCAAAAGGAGACTTCAATATTCCGACTTCTTTCCACACAAATTCACCGTCTTTTCCTCGTAAACCTTGAACGTCCAAAAAACATACATCCATTGTTCAACAGGTAAAAACTGTCAATGTATTTTTAATAGATCCACGACATATAGCACACTTATCGAGTTGTGAGGCACAGGATCGACAACTGACAAAATGTCTGCACGGGAGAAACACTATATCGCAAACATTCAAAAAACAGGTTTTACAAATCATTACAGAATCTGCATTTTTTTCAATAACTTTTTTTGCAGACTTTTCTCTATTAGTACAATATTTACATTCGACCTTATAATGTAGTAATGCAACACTTTGTATAAAACTACAATGGGGCACTGCTGCCAGATGTCTTATAACAGGACAATCTTCCGGTGTCCAATCACAAAGCCATAAAAACAATATGAACACAGTACTCTATCACCGTGGCTTGAATAGTAACATCCTGCAGTCACTAACTCTTCAGGTGTCTGTTGTAATCCTACAGGCCACTTTTCGTAAGTTTTGTATCGAGAATCGACTGATAGGTAGTTATTACAATGCCCCGAAAATCGGTAGCAGGGGTAACTGAACACTTTCATAAATCAGCCAAAGAAAAACAATCTGATACAATAGGTGATGGGGTTCCAGGTATTGGTGATAACGGTACCGGCACAGTATCTTCTACATCACTATCGAACAGGGATCTGGAAAAACCAAGACGATTCGAAGATACCACTGGAAAACAGGGATGTCCTTCTAATTTACGTAGTAGAGAACGGTTGCAGGTAGTACACCACAAAATAGTTCTGTTCACTAACACGGCAAGCCACTCTTTCACTCTTTGTTTTAAAGCTTCAGCAATCTCATCTTCATCCTTCCTCTGAATGAGTTCACACGAACATTTGTGACTGGGAAATCCTGTTCTCTCATACGTAAACTTTTTTCTTTCCACTATCTCCTTCAACGTCTCGCAGGAATGATGGACTGCTTCTCCCGATCTATTGAACAGGTAACATCCGCACCATGGAGCTTCACGTAATGCTACGTACATAAACGGGAACTGTTTCAACACTCGCTGTACAGCCTCACGATCGGTATCGATATCGCCGCAGGATTCTATGACTTCCCAAAACTCTTCGTAACTTATCTCGTAGAAATTCAGAGCTTTCTCCGGAAACGTTATGTAATACTCTGCCATTGTGACACACTCTCGTTCTTTTATACCGTCTACATATATATACCCTTCTTCCTATTACGTCATTTTCCTTAAACATGTCCAAATAAATACTTTTTGTATTCTTACATTAATACAACGATCTTTGAATCAAATGAGTCAGCAACATTTTCCCGGCTTCTCAAAGACAGGTTGTTGACCTCTATACTGAATCGTCATTAAATTCGAAAACCTAAATCAACCTCTGTACCAAAAAAAAAAACATAATAAAATAAAAAAAACAAGAATAAAACATTCCCCATCCGTTATCTATAACCTTTTAACCTCTATCTCAAACTCCACACATTTTTGGAACCCTGCCAAATAATAACAATGTCTGCTTGTTCACTCGAACATTAACCCGAGCCGGGAATTTCCGGTCACGTGACTTTCACGTGATTTTGGCTGGAAATTCTCAAAATCGACCCGAATCAACAATTTCCTATCACGTGATTTTCACGTGATTCACACAACATTTTCTAAACCTCAACCTCTTATCTATAACCTTTCACCTTTCTCAGACAACATTTTAATCATCATTCAACTGACTCAGTAATTTCCTGTTGAAATCAAGCTCGGGAATTTCCCGTTCCGGGGTCAAAAAACTCTTCAACCAATCAAAACTCAAAACACCTATGACGTCATCATTTCCTCATCCAAACAACCAATCAAATCTCTCACCCATATCTCAAACCCCGCCCATTTCTGGCCGAACTCCAAAAACAAACAATGCTTGCTTGTCCACTGCCCTTTATCATCAATTGATCTTTCATCGATCTTTTCCAATCAATTGATTTATCGGACTATATCCGGGAACATAACTACTCTGATAAAGCACACATTCTTCTTTGTGTTTAGACCTGGTCATCCAGCTGACGTAGTAGCGGGGGGGGAGGGGGCAAGGGGAGAGAGTGGATTGGATGAGGTTTGGCGGTATCAGCTTTCTGTCGCCTCTATGTTAGAAATGGAATGAAGCTTGACGATAGCCAGAGGCGCCAGAAGCATGAGTCTATCCAGAAGTAGAGACAAAACAAACGATTGCAAAACTCCCTTCCCTCCTCTGTTAGGAAAGGCCTCACCATAAACAGTTCGTATCATATAACAGCTCATCGATTTCCCTAAGGCACAATCGTTTCCTTCCGGACATATTTCCACAAAGAGCCGAATCAACAGGGAAGAAATAGATTCACAGTAGCTACATAAGATGCAAGTGCGAACGAAAAAAAGCAATAGTTCGGGTTTTCTCCCCAAAGTAGCTGGAGAAGAGGGGGCAAACTCCACATTTTTATGATTTTTTAATTGAAATTCGGGGGATGCAGCCCCGCCCGTACCCCCCCCCCCCAACGGTTGGGGCATCCAAATTTTACATGGTTGCATGCACTGATGTTATACCTGCAAAACAAAAGTTATCCGAAGTAGATTGGTCCCATAGTGTCAGTTATATAACAATTTTATGAATAATATGCAAATTGGCTAAAATTCGCTAGAGTTTTACGTTTTGCCTTATTATTCAAATTGTATTTCACCCATGAACATGAATCAAGTTTCATTCTGTTTCGGAAGGTCTATTCTTTGAACAAAAAGCAAAAGTTCCGGGTTTCTTCCCAAAGTAGTTGGAGAAGAGGGGGCAAACTCCTCATTTTTATGTTTTTTCCATTGAAATTCGGGGGATGCAGCCCCGCCCGTAACCCCCCCGCGGTTGGGGCATCCAAATTTTACTTTGTTGCATGCACTGATGTTCTACCTGCAAAACAAAAGTTATCCGAAGTAGATTGGTCCCATAGTGCCAGAATTATTACGATTTTTCTCTATTATGTATACGAATTCAAATTTCGCTCTCAAAGCCTCGGCGACACTGGGCTTACTTTCGTCAGACCGAGCGGCGTACTAAGGGTTTTGCCTCTGACGACCAGAAGAAATAGGTGATCGGTTTGGTTATCCTTGCGATGAGTCATTACTTTGTAGGTGTATAAGTCCACCAAAGTCTGTTATAATCGATATTTTTGACTCAGAGATATCGGTAGTTTGCATTGATTAACAGACAAACAAACTGACACGCTTTCCAGCTCCTGTTGAGCAGTACCTCAAAATGTACTGTTGATTTATCGAGTAAGCACTTTTTTGTTATGGAACTCATCCGAGAGTAGCTACGTTTGGTTATCCTGAACGTACGGGCTCATTCTGAAATTGAGAAATTATAGTGTAATTAAATTACATCAAGCGTATTAAATTGGTAGCAAGGTGACCTGCTTCGTTCGTTATGTGTTTCATATATATATATAGTATGCGAATTGTACATCACCATTTTATTCAGTCTGTTTTCTACAATGCGATGAATGACCATGAATACAAAGAAAACGTCAATCAGCAGACTACAACATCTGCTTTCCTTCAACAACAAAACTCCATACCTTAAAACAACACAGCCTGTGGACTAAAAAATAATAAAAGTAGTGATGGAAAATTTGCCTACTATTATCTTTGCCGTTGACTTTAAATGTACGAAAGAGAGAGATTTCAAGTTGTAACGTCCGCACCCCGTTCTTATTAAAACGATGCAGTAATGCCACTGTCTTGTCCGCCTTGTACGTTAATTGGATAAAATGCTGAAATTCCTTTTGGTGGTCATATTATTCCTAATTTCATTTCTGCGTCAACTGTGTGTACGTCAGTGCTGTGATGATAACATTAGGTGGACAGATAGTTACAAAATAACTAATCATTGGCAACGTATGCTTGTCTGTCTGTGTGTGTGCAAGCATAAAACTTTGGTATTGTGCTTCAAAACCATATGATCCCAATATAATCCTTGCCTTCCTTTAAGTTCAGATTAAATTATAACTATCGATTATACAATAAAAATGCTAAACATGTATATTTTCATAATTTTATTTTAGAACGTAATAAGTATTTGGGGGGGGGAGGAATGACCCCTTTAGACCACTTATACGTCCTTGAGAAGCATATACACATTTTGTGCATTACATAATGAAATGATTAAAATTACGTATCATGCAGAATTATTTGAAACTGACGAAGTAACTCTTTTAGCAAAAGCAAGGATTTATTCCTTTGAATCCGGGTGGAGATTTTGTAGTAGATTCAGCCACAAGTCCATTAACTGAAGTTTAAGTTCATAGTGTTTGCTATGATATGATACACCTCAAAGGATATGAGCTGAACAGCGTCACCGTAATACCTCAATAAAGAATGCTGACCATTAGTGCATTATGTGGGTAACAACTGAGATGAAACTTTCCAGTGCGCTGCACTTTGCAAGAAAAATGCAAATTTTAGCATGTTCAAAAAGGACTGAAATATTGATGATGTTGACGAAAAATTAACAGGGTGTAGAATACCAGTGGAGTTCTTGTGCTTTCGAAAAGACGCAAGACCATCCCGTATAATGTTAATAAGCAACAAAGCTTTTAAGCCCCCTTTCTTAATGAACATGTTGATTATGGCTGGTGGTTGCTCCATCTCTAGTGCTGCCTCGTATATGCTTTCGCATAAACATGATCAAGCTGTATAATTGAATAGGCGGGCTAACTTAAGTGCTCGGGATTGAAGCTCCCTTCTTGTTAATTATGGCTACTGCAAAACCCTACGTGCTTCTGCATCCAACTTTTTTTTGTTGAACCGCCAACAGAAAGGGGTTTGAGGAAGCCGTATGGGGAATAAATGGTATGTAAGCGCATTCGTCCTTTTAGCAGCGTGTACACATGAGCTGATGGTTATTATGGTTTCACGAACAAGCCATAGTTGTAACAAACCTATTTAAGCTATCGAACCAAGTCTTGATGATGGAATAATTTAGAGGCGCAAGTATCCAGAGGCTAGAAGCTAAGAGAATGAACTTCTATCCCGAGTGTAATGTTGATAATTGACCGGTGTCTAACACCTTACTGCTCTGTAACAAGTATGACTTTGAGAAGTTCTGTTTTGTTGGTATATTACGTATTTGTTTTTTGGAAATATTCACGTGTTCCACGAATCAGCGCTAAACTGTAATGAAGTAACTAACCTGCATGTAATTGTCTTATGTCTGCAAATTATGAATTATAATTTATTTTCTGTAAAGAAAGCTGAAAGAAAGAAATTTATTATATCTCAACTATTAAAATTGGTAACATTCATTGAACATACGTATATGTGAATAATTTCGACAAATTTAACTTTATTGTGATGCGATCATTTTGTAACCAAATGGGTTTGGAGAGTAAAACCTCAGGTATAAGTACCCAGATATCTCTATAATAGATTAGTCCATTTCTTGGCAAAACGAAGATAAGAAATCTTTGGATGAAAAATTGCAGAAGACAATATTTTATTTTAATTTATAACTCACACTTCTTTTTTCTTTGGCACATGAATGTAATTCTTGGAAATATCTTGTTCTTATTTGAATTCTATTTTAGATTTTGAAATCTGTATTATGTATACTCTATGACTTGTGTGTATGAGTATAATGTGTGTGTTCGAGTGTGTGCGTGGGGGGTGTTTGTGTGTGAACACATAAGAAACAAGTACATATACTTTTTGTTTAATGTATTAACACATAATGTTCTGTATGTACATAGTGAGTGTAAGAAAAGGCTCTGTATGGTCTCAACTAAACCAGTTAAAATAATACGTTAGTAAATGTCAGTGAGGACTGATTCCTGCTCGGGGCAATTATCATTTCTTGAATTCCATTGTTGAGGGGAATTAAACATATTTTATCTACCCTCCTCCTATAAAACGAGCATGCGCAGACTGAAAGTCGATAAATTTACCAAGAGGCAAGAAAATGAAGCTCGTAAAGTCAAGAGTGAAGACATTATTGTATTTTGTATAACAGTAAACGCATTATACATACACAACATATTTGTTCAATAAGTTGAAACTGCAATTGGCTGTTACAAACGTTGTTATATTAATGATTTTGAAACAGAACTGCCCATGTTCAACCTTAGTGGCCTGAACCTAGCATTTGGTTTGGTTCCTGCTCCACATCAGGTATTCATACCGGGAAAACCATGTGTTGAATTATTCTTTCTACTTGCCAGATATATCCCTCTGTTATTTCCTGTTTCGGAAACCAAAGCTGCTGCTGAAATTAGTTACTTTTGATTAACACAGGAACATGAAACAGGTTGTGGAACATGAAACAGATTGGGACGTCGAATCTTCAAGCCTTACTACGTAAAGACTTGCAGATGTCATTTCGATCGTTGGCCAAAAGGGCCAATTGTCGTATTGATGCAGATGGGATGTACTTTCAGTAATAAACGGGTTATGTTCAAATATTTTGTTTCTTGTTCATTTGATAACAACCGTCCCATTACTTTATTGTTGGTCTCTGTGAATAACCAACTTATATATATATTCTGTGTAAAAAATCGCTTCCTGGTGGTATTTGCTTACATAAGTAAGCAGTGATGGCGATTGAGGGGAGGGGGCAGTCGCCCCCCACTTTGCGCCACTTTTGTCCCCGCACTACGCTAAACCTTATCTGCAGAGGAAAATATACTGTCCATGCCCTCCCAGCTTTGGGACCTTGCTTCCCGGTTTTGGAACCCAATCGCTGCCACTGTGTGTAAGTTAATCTTGCCATATGTTTTTTACTTGGTGACCCGTATACTACGTGCAGTACTTCAGTCGGGGATGCATATGTTATTGTTCAGTGTGAGAAAACGCACTTTCAAACTAGGTAGCCTCAATGCAATTATTAAACCAATTAAGCAATGGTGTACGCAGAATTTCTTTTTCGAGAGGGTCTGAAATTGTAAAGGTGGGTAGTAAAAAGCTGTTTGCAAGGGGGTGGCATACACAATACGACATTTCGTACATTTAGAACTCTCCACTCTGATTTTAAGGGAGGCATGCTTTTACCATTCTATTTTTTTCTTACGTTTTTCACTGCTTTAATTTGTAAATCTTGTTTTTTCTCAACATTCCGGAGGGAGCTGTAGCCCAATCATCAGCCCCTTCCTTGCGTATGCTAGTGGTCATTATTATATTACTCATTACCAAAGCATTTGCTTTTTCCTCGTTTCTTACAATTTCGGAGTGTAAATATTTAGTATTTACATCAATATATTTTTTAATAAACTGGCCTGTAGTAGAAGCTGTAATGTACACACAGAACTCAAATGCATCAAATCAAGCTTGATGAACTGTTTATTCACCAATTGACACAGTTAAGTGTGTAAGTTTGTTTATCTTATCTTTTGTTATCCTTTTGAGGATATAGTCTGGCGTTCCTAATTGATGCATTTTAGTGCATCACATGGAACAAAATCTGATAAAATCACCCTTTATGCATGTCTGTGTGTATTTTGACACACCAAAAAGTTCATCGCTTGCAGATTATGCACGTTAATGTTAAATTAAAGTCAAATATGTGACAATTGATGATTTGGGTTCTGTGTGCATAGGTATGCAACAAAACCTTTCATTTCCAACTACATTTTTGCAATTATTGTGAATTATTTGCGATAATTACAAGCGGCAATTTGTATTCCATTAACGATGAAACATTGATTGTTGAGCTAAATGAGAGAATAAAGGTGAATGGTTATATGCATCATCAAATTAATCTTTGTCACTGCTGATGATTATGGCAACCAACGCAGCACCTATCGAATTTATATTCTTCTTCTTCTTCGTTATTTTACCTTTTTCTCCCTTGTAGTTAATCGCGACAATGAGGATGGGTGATGATTAAATGGAATTAGATGAACTCACAAATAGCACGCTTACCCAGGCAGGGACTCGATCTCCGAGAACATCAGTGGTGGGATCGATAGTTAACCACTCGACGCGCTAACAGGAAGGTAATTCTACACAGAATGCTCGTTTTCTAACTCTTTAAACTAAATAGGACGATGACTATAAATAATTATTAGATGTGAACAATGAAGGGACACACAAGTCTGGATCGGGTGGAACTCGAAACCTCTAGAAGCTATCGTGACTCAACTATTAAGAGCATTAGCAAAAACTATTTTTTTAAAAAATAACATATCCAAGGAGGTGGAAGGGGGCGGGACATATGCGGGGAAAGTCAGTAAGTAAGCGACAAACTGATGCGGGATAGCTGAAAGAAGTAGTGTCTAAAGGTGTCATTAGGTGGCAGCACAATCCAAGGTGGTGATATTCAGTTAGCAGTCGCTAGATAGAAGACTCACGAAAGGGCAGCTCAGTTTCAAAATGGGTGTACTTTGGAAGACCAGTATTCTGTTGTGCTTTCTTTTTTGTGGGCAAATGACTTCCTGCAAAGGATATTCATAGGAAATGTTTCTTGTTTACGGTGATCACGTAAAGTGGTGCACAAGTGAGACGATATATTATCTCAAAGACAGTCAGGCGTATTTGATGAAGTCAAAGTCGTGCCGTTCAGATTGGAACAGGATCAACTGTACATCCGATGAAGGAGATTATTCGAGCTTACACAAGAGAATTGATGAATTAGGTGGCTACTTCATGAACATCCTCCTTACCTCCCCGACTTACCCCAAGCGACTTTCACTTGTTTGTGCCGCTATAATATCATCGATGCGACAAACGTTTTGCGAACAGTAAAGGTATTGAATGCGAGATGTGGCTGTGGGTGGGACAGCAGCCCAAATGCTTTTATGCAGCAGGTTTTAAGGACTGATAAAGCAATGGGTTAAGTGTATCAACGTTGGTGGTGATTATGTAGAAAAGTAAAGCGTAACGAACTCTGAGGTTCGTGGGATCAAACCAAGAATCTTAACCATTATGCTTGGGTTATGTAGTTCTCTCACTCATTCATTCTCACTGGTGAGCACTCGCCCTTGGCAGATAACTTAATGGTAATGAGCGAGTGGTTACTTTTCACACATGGAAATGGCACAACACTGAACATTTGGATTTATATCTTCAAGTTTAGATCAACATGGTTAGAGAAGGATTTTACCTGTTTTTTCGATGATGAATAGGTCTTCGGAGAAGACTCTTAGAATCGCTCTATACAGGCTCGCTCAAGCTCACCGATGTTTCTCGTTCCTCGATCCAAAGCAAAAGACCCCACGTCGCCCGTTACACTCTAACTTATCCTTTTTTCCACCACCTGGTTATTGCTCCATAATACCAGTTGATCAGCAACTTAATTCCAATCAACCAGGAGGATTGATTTAATACTGACCTAGCATTCTTTGAATGCTTGAGAGATTAACGGCCAAAGAAGGAGGTTATTGCTTCTGGCTTGCTGCATTTTTCTAATCAGGGAAACCTGTTAAGAAAGACTGTTTTCAAGTTAGTATCTCACTTAGAAGTTTTTTATAAGGGATTGTGACCTACTTACCGAATTACCCTCGTAGTTCCTCCCATCCCCTGGATTCAAAAATTAGTTTTTACAAATGGTTTTATCATTTGACTCATAAATATCTTCACCTGAGATTTCGAGTTCGTACCGATCCAGACTTGTGTGTCCCTTTATTGTTCACATCTAATCACCCTGATAGTTTAAAGAGGTAGAAATCGAGTATGCAGAGGTGCGTAATGGCTTGTTCTTAATATGTAGTTTCTTCCAATTCATCTCCAGAACTTGAAGTAAATTCTGACTCAAATTCAACGACAATCACTGCTTAGTAACATTAGTGGCGCCTCCCCAATGGCGTTGTGGTAAAGTCGTCGTTTTGTAATCAACGCAGCCCGGGTTCGATATCAGGTTGAGGTACATAGTAGTTCGAATTCCACTTTAAACTGTAGAACCAGTCAAGATTAACCTTTCTGTGCATACATTGGGCTTAAAATCAAAATCAATAATAACATTAAAATGATTCGTGCATTACCGCACTGGCTACGTTAAGAACTGAAAGTGACAGTTTTGATACTGTATGCATGAACCTCCTACGGAAATGTTTGTTCAGTGTGTTAATAAAACTATATTAACTTCGGTAAATTTCCATCTAGTGAAAATAAAATATTCTGGATGTACTATATGATTGTAACTTAAAATATTTTATAATAGTTTTTGTAGCTGATTTTTTAATATTAATAGTATTTTGTATATTATTCTACAAAAAATGTTTGCTATTTTTGCCTATAAAAGTTATTGAATTTTAAATCAAGAGAAATTTATGTGTATTTACAGTATACATATTACATTTGCTTTCATATGAGCTTCACCCCATCACTGCACATGTTTTGTTTCTTTACTTTTCCTTTTTTAGAGCCTATACAAAGACTATTCAATGATTAGAAGCTTAATGTTCGTCAAAAGAGATTCCGATATCTTGTGTGAAAAATAAACGAAAATATTTATCCTTCACGTTGTAATATGTTGTTAAGGCATATGGAAGGTGGCCCACACATACATTATCTAAGCTATTTGTGGACATGATGTGATCAGCACCACCTTATAGCTAATGTCACTCTCTAGGTTTGCCTCATTTATTCGAGGCTGGGTGAAAGCCAGACCCGATCGATGTTGGGACATGAATGGAAACGTTCCCACTTGAAGTCACCCATCCCGGGATTCGGATGGTTCACTGACACTTGACCAAACCCCTGTGGTTCTGGAAAATGAATATCGTTACACATTACTACTATTCAAGATCGATGCATAAGTCTCGATCTTGAGCTCAGATTAAACCATGAGAATTTCTTCAATATTATAGTTTTCTACAGGAAATGCCTAAAACGTCTCCATATTGTTCAAAAAGAATTTAACGAACTCCAAGCAACATTTCAATTTTCCTATGGGAGCGGACAAGGGCATATTAAACATTCGTCGATGTGGTTGTCACATTGAATTCCTCCTTTTTACTACGACAGATTTTATAATAAAGTACCCCATTCAAATAGAATACCAATAAATGAATATAAGATAACACGGAAACTGCCTTCTTGTTGTTGGTTGGTTGATTGATTTGGTGTTTTAAGTCCACTATATGCACAGTAAGGCTAATCAGAACTAGACCTACAGTTTAAAGTGGGATCCGAACCATTATGTGCCTCCATCGGGTATCGAACCAGTGACAAAACATTGGTGAGGTGGAAAATCGACTTTAGTTCGTAACACTGTGTAATATCTTGCAGTGCTCTAAAACTTCCCTTTTTATTATTCAGTTAGAGGTGTGTCTGACTAACAAGAGAAGGTATAATACACAAGAAAATTATTCCGTATGCTTTTGTGAGCAAAACATTTCACTATAGGGTTCACTTCAGGGAGAATAAAAACAATTTCAGGTGTGCTTTGCTTTGGTGGTGAAGAATGCAAATTTTTGTTTTTTCTAGGATACGTCTTTACTTTCTCTTTCTACGTTACTCTTCCTTTGTCTCTGTATCATTCCACTGTTCTTCTCTATTGTCTGTTTATCTATCTCTTACTTTCATTTTTCAGACGGTTTCCCTCTGTCTTTTTTCTCTCAGTCTTTTTTCTCTCTTTTCATCTGTTTCTCTTTTTCTCTCGCTCTCTTTTTTGTGTATTTTCCCCTTTTTACCTATGCTCCTCTACTTTATCAATTTCTCTCTTTAAATCTGTCCTATTTTCATAAACAGACAATAGAGAAGAACAGTGGAATGATACAGGGACAAAAGAAGAGTAACGTAGAAAGAGAGAGTAAAGACGTATCCTAGAAAAAAGGAGAGAGAGAGAGAGAGTAATATAGAGACGGAAAGAAAGAGGATGAGAGCAAAATGGGAAAAGAGAAAATTTTCTCTTCCTTTTCAGGTTTCCAAGAAACCTTACTCACTCTTTCTTACTCACTCTTTTTCATATTTTTTTAATTCCAATACGTTGCTTTGCACAAGAAATCACCATTGCCTTGTTTTCCTCTTGTTCCCAACACGTGAGAAATTGCCAGCCATTAAATTAGGGGGAAAAATTTTCAGGAGGTTCCTTTCCAAAAGGAAGTTTCTTGCTCCGTTCGTCCGAGCGGTGGGCAATTAATAGCATCGCGTCACTTCGGAGGACGCCGCGGGCAAAAGAACAGCACGGTTTTGCGGCGTTCAGTCTCGAAGACCTGGAACAGGCGGAAACGTTCTCTACTTCACTTTGAAGCATTCTAGCTGCAAAACATAGAGGCTGAGGAAAACACGGTTTAGAGTTGTCTGGGTCTAGTACCTGGGACTTACAAGGAGAAAAACGGTCTCTAGAGCTTTTCCAATCAGGAAATTCAAAGTTAAAACCCAGCGTATCTGATTTCCTTTGGTCTAATTTTCATCCCCACTGCTTGAATATAAATTTCTCACTTACCTGTACGAGAATATTTTGACTTTATGTACTTCACAATTTGCATTAACTGCTTTAACAGTGACCAACGCATATACGAGGGTTGGAAAGAAAGTAATGGCAAAACATCTATACATGACAAACCATTTATTGCAGAACGTGCAGACTTTAAGATTCCCTCAATGTAATCTCCAGCCATGCTTATGACGCTCTACCGGACTGCAGGAAGACGGTGAACACCACCAGCAGCGTCGCTTTTATTCATGTCCATGAAAGAGCGTCTTGTGCTTACAGGATGACGTTTCTAGAGAAAAAAATGTTCATTTCCCTCAGTATATTCGTCAACACCACAAGAACTGCTAATTATTGAAATGGATCCTTCCTTCAAATCTGTATGAATTGGTGATATTGAAAATAAATGTAATTCTTCGCTTGATGTATTTACTTCTTCTAATAGCAGGGTACATTTTGTGTAGGTAGGAAAACGTGTGTTTAAAAAGAGACTACTCTAGTTCTGTAAAGATGATATTGTTAAAAATTTGATAAATCTAAAATTGCTATGAATTATACGGTATGCTCTAAATTACACATCAAATACACCAGGAGAGAAGGGGAGAAAGTGAGAGAGCGGAGCAAAGAAGTACATGTTACTACTGGTAGCTGCAGCTTCTCCAATCATGAAATCCCTTTCCGGATGATACGTTTATTAATCGAGCTCTCTCAAGCCACTAGTTATACGAATTCGTTCACTTGCTCCACAAACTTCTACGGGTGTGAGTGTGTTTATTGATTGAGTGATGGAGTTGGTGTTGTAGTTACATTTTATGCACAGGAAGGCTAATCGGGACTGGATCTACAGTTTGACGTGGGATACCAATCATTATGTGCTTCCACCGGGTATCGAACCCGGGAATCCTTTGCTATAAGGCGACGGCGCCACCTCTACGTAATTGGGAGTCCCTGTGTGTGTTTATGTATATAATTGTAGATAGATGTAGACAACGCGGAAACATCTGTTTTTGGATATCATGAGTATTAGGGTGGGAAGGCTTTCGAATTCAACCCATGTTGCACTTAAAAAACAAAATGACGCGAATACCAAATATTCTTAATTGCAAGACTATACATACATGTAATGCCAACATCCCAACAAAAACAAATTGAAAGATTCTAGAGCGGATACTACACAGGTAAGATTCTCGAGGCATGATTTCAAGAGCAGAGACGAAAGACTAAATGCAACACGTTCCTTACAATCCACGGCATTCCCTTCTGTGTTTTTTATCAGTGTGCTAAGATGAAATGGTGTAAAAAGATTTGTTTACATAGAAATGTAGTTATAGCGTTTCTATCGAGTTAAAGAAAGATGGCCTCTATTCCTGTGATCCCAAATTTATTACGTGTAAAAAATAAATTGTCGACTTACATGGGAACTTACACATTCCGAATATATGCATGTTTGCAGAAAGAAACACAAGAATGGAGGACGGAGAACGAGAACTTATTGCATGCATCCGCGAACAGGACGAAAGGAATTGAGGTAGGTCTGTCTCTGGCATACTAAACTGTGAAAACGTTTATGTATGCAAATGTCTAGCAGGAGATGCTAGATAAGCCTCATGTAGATACAATGAATTAACTAGTTTGTGAGAGGTATGCTCATACACTCCGTTGTTTCCAGCCTGAACTTTGATTGTATATTAGCCCCGAAAGAAAATAATTTGTTTGCAAACAAACAAGTAACAGATGAGATTATAGTTGTTTGGCATTCCACGTGATAGAGTCCCTGGACTTCAATTTTTTTAAATTAAATTAAAAATAAAATTAAATTGTCTGTTCGATAAAAATTCAAGTAATATACATAATTAGGTAGAACGTATATTGCATATTATTCGTATGTTTTTTGGTTCGCTTGTGTTTTCTACTGTGTCCTACCCGTGACACAAAAAAGGAAATATTTTCTCCTTTAACTGTTGCATTTCTCCCTCAACTCCACTGCAATATTCAAAGGTTGATTACCTTCTCTCTTTGTCTTAAATAATTAATTTTTTTATCATGTGAAAATTCACAGAAATTGAAATAAATTTCTTATTAGGTGAACCACGGCTTCTGGGTTAGAATTCAGGCCTGGGCATGGATGTTTGTGAGTGTCCATTCATCAATTTCATCACATAATCACTCATCCCCATCTTCGCAAATTAGCCAAAAGTGGCACAAAACGAAGTAAAATAAAGCAAATGAATGAATCAATCAATATTATTAAGTGAAGATGCAGTGTTTCGCCTGTCCCACCCGTGATACAAAATTGTTTACTTATATCTAGCGTGACTTATACCTGTAAATATGGGAAAGTCTTTTAAGGGTAGTTATGTTTAATCAATAGTGTTAAGTTTCATATTTCATTGCACCCAAACTGTAAGAAAAATGTTGCTTAACTATAAGTAGAATAGTTACTTTAATATCAAAATTGAAGTCAGCGTGACCCACCCCTGACAATGGAATGCCCTTTGTATGCAAAGTTATCAATTTCACGTTATGTAGTTTTCAAAGTCGGTTTTTCTTAGAAGCTAGTTTTAAAATAGACAAGAAAATTTTAATTTTTTGATTATATAAAGTTGCAATGGAAGATTCTAAGCCAATTTTAATTTATTTCTTCAGTTTTACTGCCTTCACTATATATGATCTGACCAGTATGGTGGATAATTTTCATAAGGTGTGCGGAGAGTTCGTCTCAAGCCAGATTTGTGCGCAGATAGCTTAATTGCGACAGGATTTAAATAGCTATAGTTTAAATTTTTAGGAGATGGACATTCCAGATAAAAAAAATTACGACAGGAAAAATTGGTCAAAAACAGACAAATTTCCGTTATATTTACAAACCTCTACGTTTCACACTTTTCGTTCATAATGGTTATTAATGGGATTACTATGCCACTCAAACGATGAAACTAATACAATATTTCTAATTACATGCTGATTATTAAAACGTAAATATTTATTTGTACAACTATTAACGTATTGGCTATATTCCTTCTGTCGTAACTGTTATCCATGGAATATGAAACTAAAGACATTTTCACTGTTACCTCCTTCTAATCTGTATGCTGTAAATATCAAATTTTTATTAGGTCCTAAACAAGATTTATCATATTTGAAAATGGTTAACGCTAAATGTTTCTCAAATTTCTTGAAATTAACAGCATTTACTCCAGAAGTGCAAAAACAATCAATTGAGGGGGGAGCGAATAATTAGTAGAATTCAAGATTTACAAAGCGTCGGAAAATTTTGAAAGCTTTCCGTCCCGAAATTGGTCCGGAAATGGCGATTGCTTTCCAGTCCGAACGACAGGATTATAAACAACCGTTCCGACGAAAGATGTTAGTCGCGCACACCCATAGTTACGGCAGTAAGGATGATTCCAATGCCTGCGGTTAAAAAGTTATTTTGTTCTCTTGTTTAGTCTTATGACGGGCGTTCTACATGCTGGCGAGGGAAGTGGGGAGCGGGGAAGCGACCAATCCAGCGCAATAAGAAAACCAGCAGCCTGTAACTTGTAGCCTGTATGTAACAGGAAACAGCAATATTTATAATAAAATATCACCACTCGAATTACAGTGTATCTTCACAGATATATCAGGGGACCAAGTGTCTTCCACCCACACCCCTTTGCTGGCTTTCGTGCTAGTAGGTGAAATATGAAACAACCCGTGAACGATCTTATTTACTTAAAGAGATATGTGATGAGAATTTATTGCTGTTCCTGGTAACGAACATCGTATTATAAGCCTGTAAACTACATTGTTTGTAACTGCTTTGGGAATAATTTCCGGCTGGAAAACTGTGCATTTTGTAGAGTTCTATGTGTTACAGTGTTCGAAATATTGTAATGAAAACAAATCATTTAAATATGGACGGGTTCAAGTTACAGTGGTGTAAGTCACTTTAAAAAAATAGACTTATACACAGAAACCAGATCGAGATAAGTCAATCTGTTAACAGAAAACGTGAAGTAAATCAGAGATTCATTCAACTGGCAACAGATGACAATTTAAGGTCTAGTTATAAAGGAAACAGCTCTTGTGTTGATCAGCAGAGTGATGCGAGTCACACTCCTTGCTTTTTTTTTTTTAAAAAAAAAGTGACTTACACCACTGTAACTTTAACCCGTCCATATATTGGAAACAAATCATTTATTGTACAGTGTAACGCCTCATATCATAGTTTTAGATGCACTTTTGTCTCTAATTTTACAAATACGCTTAAGGAGAGCTTATGAATGATATCAAAATGTGAGGGAGGAAGATTTAGGTTGTCTCTAGTCGAATATAACCAACACACTTATACTGTTTTCTCAATTTGCGGCCAGATGGCGAGGCAAGCACCCTGTAAATTGTAGTTACATAATATTTTGCCAGATGTCATATCAGATACCTGTAATCACAAACTACAGGACAATACAAGAATAATTTTTTGAAAATATTGTAATAGGATATGTAGGATTTAGTATTAGCTCGTTCATAGTTTTCATTCACAATTATATGGCCACCATAATTTGATATTCATTCATGCATATACCTGCAATACGACCGAAAGCATAGTGGTTACGTTGTAGTCTGGTAATCAAGAAGACTGGAGTTCTATACCCGGTGGAGGTAAACTGTAGTTTCAGTCCCGATTAACCAATCTGATCATAAATAGTACTTGACACTTTTCGTTCAAATGATCTGCTCATCACGATGAACAAAAAGTAGAAAAACAATGTCGAATAAAGGAATAATACAAACTAAATAAAAACTAAAATTGTACTATGTATTTCGTTTGCCCATAGATGGCAATACAGTTATATTTATTACTAGGAAAAATTAAAGTGTATGATTTTTAAATCTATAATAATCTACTGTAAGTATTAATTTGTATTAAAATATGTCCACGGTATCGTGAAACATAACTCGTATTGTCGAAATAAAATGTTCATGTTTTTCTATCTAAATATATAGGAACTCTAATAAACCTTAAAATATTCCAAAGTTTTTTTTAACTGGAATTATGTTCAATAAATTTGAATTTTTTAAAACTTAATTAGTTTTGTAGAGAGTGCATGAAGTTCTATTGCCGACAGCTCTCTTAGGCATGTGAAGTTACTAATGAGAGTAAATGCCTCGATTCTCTATAATTATTTATTTAATACCATCCTTCTGATGAGAGCACGAGGTTCTATTGCCCAACGCACATTAATGAAAGCATAGGCGTGAGCAGACCCTCTGCTTAGGGAGGGCAAAACAGAGGCGCCAATTTACGTGGAGGGGGATAATTTTTTACCGCCCCAAAATTCCTCAAGAAGTAAATATTGTTGTCAATCCTGCCCTTCCCCCTTCAAATATTTACATGAAGTTGCAGCCTCTTGGCATAAACCTTGATGAAAGTTCCGTCGGGAAAGGAAAAACCTAATTTCACCTACTGTTTTTCTGTATTGATGAGTACGAAACAGGGGCGTATAGAGTGTGCCCAGACCCACCGAAAATCCTCTTAGTGTAATTTTAGGCATTTTACTGTTCAATTACGTAGGAAATGCCCTTCCCGTGGTTGCATGGAACTTTCATAGGCTTGGAAATACTTCATTTTCTTTAAGAATATAATATTGTTTAATAACAGCGATAAGACCACTCTACACTAAATTTCTTGGTGAACTTATATAGGGCATGGACGTCCGGAAGAGGTGTGGGCAAGGGGCTAACCCATGGAAAATGAATGTCAACCTTAAATGTTCATATTTCACACATTCAATGTGATTTCAGTCAGAGTAATTTACATTAAATATTATAATGGGTATGCAGGAAACTGATAATTTCAAACTAAAGAGGTGGTGTTTTGAGAGGGCAAAAAATACCTGTAACAAATCTGCGGTGGTGCATGATTAAGGAGTACAATCCCCCCCCCCCCCTTGCACACGCCTGTAAATGACAGTAAGCTCTTCCAGACGACCTTGGTCATGAGAATAGAGTTGCAGTTACTTTCTGAACGGCAGTGGTAGATGTCGTGTGTGGGTGTGTAAATGAACTGTACAGTCTACAAGACATTTGGAATTGGAAACCTGTTTATAGTAACAGATTGTGTTTTGTCTTTTTTACCTCTATAAGCAGTCCCTTGTAAAATGTTTAGTTGCATTTGATATTGAATAATATTATGCTGTGCATATTTTGGAAGTACACTCGACACTTTTAGTTTGATTTGTGTGTTTATTTACACAACAGTAGACTCTGAGAAATTTGAAAAATTCTAAGCGTGAAGCAGAGTCGTTCTTAGATAGGTGTGAAGTTGATAATAATGATGACAGTGATAATTGAAGTAACAAAGTCTTGTTATGCTCTAGTATGTTGTTAGTCGGCAGAGCAGCAGTAGGGTAAATCTCGCCGCTTAATTAAGAAAATTTAATTTTATTATTATTATTATTATTATTATTATTATTATTATTATTACTACTATTTTGTTTGAGTAGGTTTTATCCTTGCTTCCTCTCCATATATATATTCATGTGTTTTTTCATCTTGTTAAATTGTAATTAATTTCAAATTCCATGTCACATGCTAATTTATGTGCGCATAACGTGAATCTCCTCCCCTTTGCAACGCTACCGAGTCATATGACGACGCTGTACACATACGCAAAGCTATTTTCAAATTGCGAATGTGACGTGTGAAATATAGGCAACCCATATCAGTAGGTGTTTTTTCCACCCATGCATTTCTATCCCCCTGCAGCTTGAAATCTCTCCCCGATGTAATTAACAAAGGGTTTTATGTCACACGAAAGCAAGGAATGGTCTTCTGGCAGCAATATATTTTTCACTCTTAAATTTTAAATGAATCCAGTGTAACGTGACACCACTTCCTGGCAATGTAAGCCTAATATTGTCCGCTGAACGCGTCACCAAAGCTCTAGTTTCTGTATGGAGGGAAAACATTGAAAAAGATACTCCGAGAGTAAAGAATGAAACTATAGTATACATACTTAGGTTGGAAATTAAATACATACCTTATGGTAACATAAACCATTCAGGTAAAATTAAATACAATTACATAATCAAGTATTTACTATTTCATTTCGGATAGTATTTTTGTGGTTGCCATTGTTATATGTCTTATGGCTTCCTAAAATATCATTTCCATGACGATGAATTGCACATTGCTTGTAATCCAACTTAAAACTGTAGTTCCAATCCAAATCTCAACATACGTTGCATGGCAACATTTTCAGAATGTATACGCTAAGTTTAGTTAAACGTTATGTGGATACAATACTTCCATTAAATTTGGATTAAGTTTCCATTAAATGTATGTGTGAAATCATTTAACGTTTACCAAAAATGCTATGAACGTTAGAATACTGGTGACATGCCCATAATTGGCATAATTGATAAATTTATGAGTGCATTTAAACTCAAGGGCAAGAGTATTATAGGCTGCAGAAAAGCATATTAATGTATTTTATTTGCATGTACACATTACTTACGTGGAATGTCAGTTTCTATAGCCTACTGTTAAAAAAATTAATAATATGAGACAATACCCGAAAAAAGTAACTTGAAAACCACATCAATTAATTCAGCAATACAGTAACATATTCTTCCGTAGCCGTTTTTACCTGCTACTCGAAAAAGTTTTAATGTGCCTATTTTTATAGCCACCACACTTGTAACTAGAGTGACAAGAAATTTTTCCACCTTGAGTTAGTGTCACTTGAAGCATGACAGTGTTGCAGTCACATCTTCACATGTTCCTGAGGCTTAAACTGATCAACAATATGTTCCCGGTCACAGAAAAAAGAACAGAAGTATATCGTCATAATTAGCTCTCAAGAGTAAATCTCAAATTACATTAATGAAGGAAGAAGAAAAGATAGGAAGATAGTATGTGCATTGTAGCAGATGGTACACTGAATAAGTAAGGTAAAGTGCCCGAAATCCGTCCCCTGCCCTAAATTCGTCCCCCTCTTTAACTTCCATGGAAAGAGTTGCCATCTTGCAAGAGCAGAAGGAAAATCTTGAGAACCATTCGGTTGCCTACTGGCAGTGACGTAGTTGCCTTTTTATGTTCATTCACGCTATAATATTTCAAAAGTAGTTTGTCTGAAAGCTTGCTGTAGTGTGAAATCAACTTGAAACAGTTATATTGACATCTCGCGGTAAGTTTTTCATAATTTAGTGATTGATTAGTACTTGAATGTTGCGTTCCAGTTGTCACAGCCATGTAGGTGTAGTCGTCTGGTCAGGAGCAGTCGCTATTGTTGTTATAACTTCTCCCACTGCATGGTTGGTTCGCAATACTCGTTTTCTATTCTTCTACATCCATATGTTCATATATGTTCATACAGCTGGACTGTGGTTACATCCCCATACAAAGTAATGCACAATTTTGCATTACTATCGCTACAGTCCTCGTATATGAAATTTAAGATTCAAGATAATGCATTATTCTATTATTATATTGGGCATTAGGAAAATCACTTACACATTCAAGATAATTATATTTTATTGTAAAATTAGTATATACAATATATATTGGTCTTGTGGACATAACAGATGTCTTCCGAGTCAATTGTTATGTTAGTAAACAATACACTACAGTACATGTTGAAATTATCATGTGGACGTCATTCCCTGCAGATGACAATAACGTTTTCATGAATATTTGGAAACTTTACCAGAATTTACTTTTACGTCAAGCAGAAGAAACTCTTCTTCCTATAGTCTTGTATTATAGGTGTGTGTATGTGTATATACAGCGTGTCCACGCTAGAGGGATCGAGAAATAAATGCTCGCCATTTAAAACCAGATAAGGATATTGCTGTATTTTTCATATGACAGGAAAGAAAAACTCTCCGAGATTGTGCAACACTGTTTTCAGACAGCTACACGGTCGCGCATGCGCGTCAATAGCTTTTGTCTCGAAAGGAAGCCAGGCGCCATTCAGTAGTCGATCGCGCAGTGGAAAACATGTGGACACCGCAACAGAAAGTTCAGTGCGTGTTATGGCTAGCAGAAGAGAAATCTGTTACTCAGGTTCAACGCCGTGTTCGTCGTACGTGGAATGTGGATCCACCTGGTCATAAAGCGATTCTCCAATGGGACAGAACACTCCGAGAAACAGGTTCTTTACTACCGCAAACCGGCAAACATGCGAAAGTGTCTGTGAATGAGGCAACAATGGAACGTGTGAGAACGGCATTTGCAAGGAGTTCAAGGAAGTCTATCCGAAGAGCTAGTTCCGAACTTCAAATTCCTAGATCGACTATTCACAAGGTCTTACACAAGCGACTCCATTTGACTGCTTACAAGATCGAGCTTCATCACCACATAAAGCCAAATGATCGTCCGCTTAGGGTACATTTTGCAGCTGAAATGCTTCTGCGAATTGAAAATGACAACTCGTATCTGGACAAGATTGTTTTCTCGGATGAAGCAACCTTTCATTTATGCGGCAAAATCAATAGGCACAACTGCCGGATATGGGGTTCAGAGATTCCCCATGTTATCCACGAACATGAGAGAGACACGCCTAAAGTGAATGTCTGGTGTCGATTGACGAGGAACTCTGTCATTGGACCATTCTTCTTCTTAGAGGCTACAGTCACAGGACATGTGTATCTGGACATGTTGCAGAACTTCGAAAAAGACCAATTTCCCCCAGGATCGATTTTCCAGCAAGATGGAGCACCGGCCCATTATCATCGACAGGTGCGTGACTTCTTGGATGAACGTTTCCCCGATATGTGGATCGGAAGAGAAGGACCCCTTGCCTGGCCACCCAGGTCACCGATTTGACCCCTTTGGATTTTTTTCTGGGGATATGTTAAGGACGTTGTTTATCAAGGAGACAGACCAAGAAATTTGCAGGAACTGAGGGGCCGCATCACAAATGCAGTAGCGCTTGTGACTCCCCAAATGCTAGAGAACACTTGGCGGGAAGTTGAATACCGTTTAGATGTGTGCAGAGCCACCAAAGGTGCACATATCGAGTTGCATTGAACATCATCTGAAACTCGGTGAGTTTTGTATCAAGTAAAACTAAAAGTTTATGTTACCAATACATTCTGTTCACTAGAAATTATAACTTATTTCTCGATCCCTCTAGCGTGGACACCCTGTACATACTGTATATAAAGACATAACTCATAATTCATTTTCTTATAATTGTTAAGAATTTTATAATAATTAAGTTCATCACAATAAAGTCCAAACACAGGTCAGTATCACTTGCTTGTAAGCTCAATTTATATGTGCTCTTCACTCTATTTAAGTCATTCTTCAACCATGATAACTGCATCGTAGTTAATCACAATCCAGGATATTTACAGTAGGTTTTACCTTCGAGGTCTTCCATTGATATCCACTACTCGACAGGCCCAACTTCCGCTTTGGTCCATTCATCCCGAACCTGAATGTGAAATTTGAAAGTTTCAGTTATTGACACATACACACATGCCAAAGACAATCAACGTGTAACGTGGCAACACCGCAAGCATTCAATCGCAGCGCCCGCTGGGTGCCGTGATGTCATGTTCCGCATACATCTTTACTCCGCTGAAAATGAATCTGTATAAAATCGGTTTCTCAGTGTGAATTGACAATGATCATGGATTTTTAAAACAGATGCAAAGAGCTTCAAAACAAGATCAATATTGTATTTGTAGGACTACCTAATACCAAGAAAAAGTTGTTTGGCAAAATTATAAATATAATGTAGTTTTTTTTTTAGAAATTTTAAAACCCTGAAAATTAATAATTGTGTGCAAAATCTTTCTGCCTGGCTCTTTTTTGTTCTCACGACGATATAAAAATAAAAGGCATACTGGAAAAAAATTGGCTAGCATAGATTAACGCAGAATTGAATAAGCTAAATTTTGATGTATCTAGTTTTAATGTAGGTCTACTGGTTAATTTTTAATTGGAGTCGAAACTCGAGTATCCATAATTTTTAATCCGATAGTAGATTGTCTTGTAAAATGAGCATTTTAAAATTACGTACACGGACGGCACGTGTAACAACCCTAATATGAATTTTAATCTCTAAAACAACAGAAACACATAAAATACCAAACGATTACTTGTAGTATCATACTATAATCATATGCAATTAAGTAACTAATGTCCAATATTGTTCATACGTTTGTTTGTTTATGCCACTAACAATCCAAGATAAAGCTACACAATTTTAGAACATGATAATGAAAATGATTGATTGATTCATTTGCTTAATTTAATTCGCTTCTTGTTCCACTTTTGGCTAATTTTCGAAGATGGGGATGGGTGATGATACGAGGTGTGGCTAGAAAAAACCGGACTGTTGCTACAAAATCTTTTATTGGTTATTATGTATAATATAAACATTATCCCCTTTAAAGTACTCCACTGCCCTATCGATACATCGCTCCATACGACTCTTTCATTGCTGGAAGCAGTGCTGGAAATCATTTCCTGAAACCATGTTCATGACTTCCGTCGCTTTCGCTTTTACAGATTCTACAGTCTTATTTCTGGTTCCTTTCAGTGCTGATTTGACCTTTGGGAATAATAAAAGTAGCACGGAGCAAGATCCGGCGAATAGGGTGGATGTTCTAACACTGGGATCCCGTACTATGCCAATAAAGCCTTGACTGCCGTGTGGGCAGGAGCATTGTCCTGATGAAGAATCCATGACTTGCTTTTCCACGAAGGGTCGTCAGCACCGTAATGAAATAATGTTGGTTGACAGTTTGACCTTCGGGTACACAATTCGAATCAATTCACCGACGTTTGCAATGTTTGATTCCGTTTTTGACGTGCAAGGCCGTCCAGGACGCTAGTCGTCCGCGATTACTTCTCGTCCTTCTTTAAACCTTTGAAACCACTCAAACAACTGAGTGCGTGATAAACACTCATCTCCGTACACTTCCTTCAACAAATCATAAATTTCTGTTACGGATATTCTTTATTTTCTGACGGAGCCCAGATCTACGGTTCACTTCGTTCACAAGCTACAGCGGAACTGAGGGCCGCTCACCCTGGACAATCACACAGTCGATAGGCAGGATATCACGTTATACAACACTCATGAACCGCTTGACCTTGACGCGCTTGCCGTTTGTCGACAGTAATATCAATCAGTTTTTTCTATCCACACCTCGTATGATGAAAGTGAAAATGGAGTGGCTAGTAGAGAGAGGTACGACAGCAAGGGTCTAGTGTTCGTTTCCCGGTGTGTGTGTCTCTTCCTCAATTTCATATCATTATTCCTCATCATGGTCGCGATTAGCCAAAAGTTGCAGAAAAGCGACGCTAAATAAACAAACAAATCAAACAACTTGAATATGCATAGCAATATATAATTTTTCTATGCTGCTGCCAAAAGAGATAAAAAAGCATTGACACGCATGCATATCATGTCCAATTGAAGTATGTGGTTAATACTATTACATTGGATTCTATTTACCTTTTCAACCTCTTTAAAAACCCTAAACAGGTTCCCACCAACCAGCTTCTTGATATCTTCTGATGTCCACCGCCTATCTCTGGCAAGCTCTGCAAGAAGCATTGGATAATGCTACACGTCCTCTAAGCCATCAGGGGTTCTGGAACAGAATATGATGTTAATCAAATAATATTTTAGTACTATCGTAGTTATATAATTAATCCTTTTTAGTATTTACACAAATATTTTTAGTAACAAATTGAAATATATTGCTACATATTTATATTACAAGTCGAAGGTACAAATTAAATGCTGACATGAATTAGTAGAATTTTAAAGTTATAGCAACATTTGGTTCTCTTAAGCAATTCGTATCGTTAAATATACTGTCATTAAAACTATAGATTAAACATTTATTTTACAAATGCAATGAATAGTATTTTTATGATAACCATTATGACTTATGCCGGAATTAATTTTCTCCTGCTCGGCCCGAAAGGGAAACTTGAGTGATAAAAGCATCCGGAGCGTGGTGCTGATGACATCACCTCCATAAATAATCGAGATCGTGAATGTGTGGAACTTACCTCGACACCCTATTCATGTCTCCAGACATCAATGCTCAGGGATTTACCTTTTAAATCTGAATGCGTTAGACAAAACCTCTCCATAGCTAAAAAAAAATAAAACAAATTCCTCCTTCAGGTCCAGTGTAAGTACAATCGGAAGACCAATTTTTGTCTGAGATGTTTCTTCAGGATTCCAATATCTCTCAGTGGATAAAACCTTGATTTAGGGACAACAAACTCATTTTTCGGCTTTCTTACAGCCAATTTAGTTTGTTCTCATTGCATCTATCGCTCTGGCCATCGACTCATGGGACCAACACCTTTTCTTGTTGCTTCTGTCTTTTCCTGCCATGATTTGCAAGCTATAAGTGAACGAAGCTAATAAGCCTTCCTAAAAATATGCCGTGGGTTCGATTTTGGAACATGTAATGAGACACAAACTATTACGAATGTACAAAATATGATGAAGTTACTGACAGCCGAAACATTTTCAAGTCATCAAGTAAAGAGAAATTCATGCAGCACACGCTGCTCTACTGTCTAGTGACGTTATTCAGAATAGTTACCCTAGATGTCGCTAGTTTGCGGTGCTTCATTGAAAAGATAAGCTGGGGGTCCGACTTAGGAAGTAAGGTCCGACTTTGGTCACTTTCGTCTATTGTATACAGCAAATAATGAACATTTAACAATGTATATGAATGCATGAATGACAACTACAACAAACTAATGAACATACAATACCTCTGGATGCTTGTAACGAAATAAGTACATTATGTATTGAACGGCATTCTGCATCGGTGAATGTGATCGAATTGTATGACTGAAATTATGTATGAGAAGCATTCAATATAATTAACCACAAATACAAAGATAAAATTATACAAACAATGTTATAAACAAAGAAAATCATTGTTCAATTTGCAGGAGTTCAGGGGGTTTATACATTTCGATTCCAATTACAAATACATTTGAAATATATGTTTTTATCTTTCGACTATGTGCATCCATTAGCAAAAATTGCGTGATGACCGTAACACACACACACATTTGTATAACATATTCACATAGAAAACTTACAAATGTATTCCATCGTAACCAGTACCCAGGCCTACATGATTGACACCCGCGACGGACCGTATGTAATTTATATGGTTTGAAATAAAATAAAATGTATTGAATAGGTTGAATTATAATTGAATAATTTTTATTCTTAGATAGGGAAAAAATCAGTTTTGAAATTGTTTGCACAGTTCATGCCTACAAGATTTCTTGTTATTTTACCTGTATTATATTTCGATAGTTCAAAGTATTTCCTTCAGGTATCTACATTTAAAATGTTCTGATTCATGGGTGTAACTAGTTTTTCTCAAATTGAATCCGAATATGCAGAGAATTTCTTCCTCTGGAAATTCTTTATTAGACTTTTCTAAGTACATTCTAAACCGGGAAAGAACATTTCCTCCTATTTGCCAACACATGTGTAGTACCGCCAATAAAAATGGGTCACCTATATCCTGAAATGCGTTTCCCTGAAATGCGTTCTACGTGTTGCCTAACTTTACGGCGATCAGTCGACGTCAATGACAACTATTCAATAGGATGTTCTGACACATAGGGAACATACATAATTTATTGCAGCGAAGTCTGGCAGTATTTCATGAAGTGAACACTCCAAACATTTAAAAAACACGCAGAGAAGATATATTCTTGGAGAAAGTGGTGGAAGGAACTCCTAATAGATGGCATGGTGTGCTAAATCGGAAGGGCAGCGTAAAAAAAAATGGCGACTCTTTTACTCGTAGCTATTTACAAAGAATTGGATCATCAATGAAAAGTTACGAGACATTGAAAACCTTGTCAAATTCATAGAAGAATAGTGCAACAGTATGGAAATGTCTGCATTGGCGAATACCTAGATGCATTTAAAAAATGCAAAATATCAATTCGTGTAGAAGAACTCTCTCTCAAGTTGTTACTTATGAGAAGGTAGGTCTCGTGGAATTTGAATATTTGTGAAAACAAGCTCCTTTCTTTAGAGGTTCTAGCTGGGAAATTGTCAATATCAAATCTGCATATCTTGTTGTCAAGATGGTTACTTAGTATCATAAATTGTGTGCGCTGTGGGTCCTTAAGCGTTCTTCTCCTTCATGAGAGACCACAGCTGCATACAGCTCTTAACACTAGTCGGAGATTGAGATTTCAGATCTTACAGCATTCTCCATGGAGTTTTCTCTTTCCTCATGTAATTATCATGTGTTTTGATCCGTGAACAATATTTTAAGGACACGAAGATTAGGAAGTAATGGTGAGGCCAAAGAGAAACGCATTTCTGTCTGAAGACGAAACCCCAGAACATCCTTCTGATAGAATTAATATATTGCAACGTGGTAAAATGTATATATAAGGAGGGTGATTATACTTATAAGAAAGTGACATATAATTTGTATATCTAATTGAGTTATTTGTCTCATTCAATTTATTGTCACTTTGTTGAATACCCTCGTACATTTAAGTGATAGAAATTACAATTGTACCATTGGCATGTTTAATCTTTGTAAAATATAATTTATGAAAAACAAGGAGAAATATACTGCAGACTTCTATAATTTAGCTAAAATATAATATGTTGTTACTATTGTCATTGTTATGACATAGTTTATGTTGATTTCTAGTAGGCAAATCATAGCACAAAAGAAAATAAACATTGTAAAAAAACCTTTTCATTATGTTAATTAAACAGAACACCGCATGTAACGTTCAATTACTAACATAAACACAATGCGTATGAAGCAATTTCAAAACAGAACACTACAACTGATATTTGGTAAAATAAAATATAAACAGACATCCGGTCCAATCTGCTCTTTATGCAGTGACGTATTACGATTTCATGTCAAGGCTTTTGTTTTAATTTTAAACTGTGGTAGTTAGTAAGAGCCTACATTGTGGTCTGTTCCCTGTACTATTGTACCGCCATTACACCTTTGCATCAAGGGCGTCCGGAGGATTTTTTCTAGGGTAAAGGTGTAAGTTACCAAGACAACCCCTCCCGCAAAGAAAAAACACCTTCTTCCAGTTTGCAGTTTTCATGTTCTGGTAACGATCTGTTGTATTCTTACTTGCAATTGTCACTTACTGTTACTGAAATGAAATTAAATGTGTGGAATATACAATTTTGATAAGTTCATTATCCTGGGAGGGTATCTTGTCCACTTCACCCCCTCCGGACGCCCATGCTTGTGATCATCATCATTACGTTAGAAACTAAAAATTTGTCAGTCACACACACAACAACTTTGCTGTACCAACAGCAATTGCAACAAATTCGTTTACACAATAGTACCAAGACTATTCTTAGAATTAAGATAGTGCATTTATAGAAACCTCTACATTTTATTAAACGACCCTCCAGGCTTCCATCTAGCCAAACAAACTTTCCTAACAGCGTGTATCAAATAACTTAAAACTTAATAATACTGATTTCATTCTTTTGGCATACATTGTTATCGTTATGCTTTTGCATGTTTTGTGCTCGTCTTATTGTGTTATTTTTCATTTCCTACTGTCGATATCCTGATATAAATTTGATATAATCTGTACTCATGAGTATGTTTTTCAAATAAACAAATCATCTGCTACCTTTGTTTACGTGAAGTACACATAGTTGGACGATAAGCCGGTAGATGACTATGAAGAACTAAGATAAATTGTGACCATTAACTCTAAGAATTCTGAATGCAATTATCAAATATTAGTAAAGAGAAGTATAATTATTCCATAGAAGAATCATGTTATATTTAGTGATATTTTGTAAACTACGTGTTCGAGGTTTCAGGCCAGTCCTAATTGTACGTATGAAGACTGCAAAATGTCTACTCTATGAGGTTGTGTGAATTAAAGTTGCATATACTCTTACACATTTAGATTCTTCTTTACATTGTAAAGAATGAATTTTTCAATAACGCCAGTGTTAATATCCCAAGAGATCAAGGAAGAATATAATAATTACAATGCATAATTCTGTTTACATTTTCCCGGGTTCGAATCTTGGCCTGGGCATGGATGTTTGTGAGTGTCCATTCATCAATTTCATCATGTCATCCACATCTTACAAAATTAGCCAAAAGTGGGAGAAAAAGAGAAGTAAAATAAAGCAAATCAATCATTCAATCCTTTCACATTTGCCTTGAAATAACTCTGTGCATTTTCAATCTTCCAACGAATGAACATATTTTGAAAACCAGCATAAGCTCCTTCCAGTTCGTTGCACTTTTTGACGTTAGGTGGAGTGCAGATGTATCCCGGTGTCAAGCTGGTGAAAGGCAATGACGTTCAACCAAGTAGACGAATAGCGGTGTTCAAGTTCTGAAGATTCAACAATGGCCTGTCTGCTGCTTTAAACGTTCATTTGATTAGTTAGCGCGCACCACGTGACAATACACCATACACTACATCGCTCCAGAACGTAGTACAAACAGTGCAGACACCAAATACACTAATCGACACCAGATCAACGAAGTAGACGAGTCGGTTATGCAACCCACTTGACGAGCAAATGCAGAGAGAGTCAAGAAGTGCAGTCAACCAGACTGTAATTAACAAAGCAGTAGAAAATTTCTAGTTAAAAAAGTAGATAGGCTATTTGACTGTCGGTTGTTTTGCATCCCCGGCCTGTAGTTAACCCAAAAAAACAAATAAGGAGCGATTAATAACTGAATATACTATATCTTCGGAAGTATAGTTTTTCTATTTAGTTTTATTGACTTACTTTATTTTGTTACATCGATGAGTATGAAATCTCTTCTAGGTAAAACTATCATGTGCTGGAAATCGCTCTAACTCGTTCATTCTCTACTTTTTTACATTCGTACTCACCTATTCTGCATTGCGAAACATTGTTCAAAGGATTTCGCGTTTTTTAGTATCCATTGTCGACATATCGAGTAATTATTGTTCGTTCTTTTCTCGCTTCCTGAACACGCAAAATGGCGGGCAAATCTTGACTAGCGTTGTGTTTCAAACGGCAAAGCAGTGTTTCAACCTTCTTAACTGAAAAATTCCCGCATAGCCCCGAAAACCATTCCCGCAATAGCCCCAAAAACCATTCGGGATAGTATGACCATCCACGAATAGCCCCAAAAACTATTCCCGGAAAAAGAATTCCCGCATAGCCCCAAAAAAACATTCACGCATAGCCCCAAAAACCATTCTGGATCGTATAACCATCCACGAATAGCCCCAAAAACCATTCACGATAGCCTCACGCACCATCACGGTAAGGTTAGGTTAGGTTGCTTTAGGTTGGGCAATATAGTGGAATAAAACTGTGCGTTTGGAAACACTTGCCGGGAATTACGTCATCAGATGCTCGCAATATCCGGTTCAAGTACATCTATGGAAATGCAAGCAACAGCTTTCGTGCATCGGACGAACAATATTATAGAAAAGTACTTAATTTAGCTACCAAATACATTGAGAAATGCGAGAAAACACTTCTACGACCTTCCAAAATTACACAGAAACTCAATTCGGTAAGTACTTTCTGCTGTAAATTTGAAGAAATCCATTTCCCGGTTATGACATTTTTACCCTCTTCTACACCCAGGGCTTGCTGGTTAAATTTCTAGTCTCAGTTACTATATTTAACACTTTGTTAACCGTAATTGACCTAACTAGAAACTAACTAGCACTCGTGACTCAACACGTTTAAAGGACACTTCCACTAAGAGTGTTACAAAGCACACGCCTTGCAGAGTCGAATCCTTCATTTAAATTCCAGCTATTTTTGGTAGATTACGAAACAGTACATAATCACAAGATTACTCACCAGTAAGTCTTAGGAAAACACAAACTTAGACTTACTCTAATGTCATCTTTTTTCTTTGTTACGTTTTCTCATATGTTTCCCATTGTTACCAACCCGCTTATTTTAGTGGAGTTGCCAACCTCGCACAGATAATTATCATACCTAAACGTGAGATAACACTAGGAATCTTCAACCTAGTCTTACCATAAATACTGTCCCAAAGTTGTAAGTAAATAGACACAAAATGGTGAGATATATTGTAATATCAGAATAACATGAGGTACATGGATGCATTATGAACCAAAATCACAAATAATTATTCGAAATGGCCACCTTTAGCACTGACACACTTCTGAAGTCTTCGTGGCCACTCATCAATGGAATTACGCAACACATCAAGTGGAAACTCCGCAGCTACCTTCTGAAGAGACCGCTTTAAACTGTCAATATTGGGATGTCTCTTCTTGCAAGCCATCTCTTGAAGCTTGGACCACAATTTGTAGTCCAAAGGGTTTAAGTCTGGACTGGCAGAGGGCCAATCTGACGTGGAAATGAAGTCAGGAACATTTGCCTCCAACCACTGCTGGGTGGTGAGTGCTTTGTGTGCTGGGGCTGAGTCCTGCTGGAAGCTCCAGTTCTCTCCATGGAAGATGGTGTCGGTAAGATTCTTGCATCGTTCTTCAAGCACTGTCTGCTGGTACACTTTGGCTGATGTTTTTACCCCTTTTTCACAGAAATGGAGCGTGCCCTCATAGCAAATGTTCCAGACTTCATTTCCACTTAAGATTGGCCTTCTGCAAGTCCGGACCTATACCCTTTGGACTACAAATTGTGGTCCAAGCTTCAGGAGATGGCTTGGAAGAACAGACATCCCAATATTGAAAGTTTAAAGCGGTCGGTCTCTTCTGAAGGCAGTTGCTCATTTTCCAGTCGATGTGTTGCGTAATTCAATTGATGCGTGGCCACGAATACTTCAGAAGTGTGTCAGTGCTAAAGGTGGCCATTTCGAATAATTATTTGTGATTTTGGTTCATAATGCATCCATGCACCTCATGTTATTCTGATATTACAATATCTCTCACCATTTTGTGTCTATTTACTTACAACTTTGGGACAGTATTTATGGTAAGACTAGGTATATAAGCCCGTGTTATACAATTGCCGAATAACATTGAGTCAAACGAACATGCACATAAATTAAAGAAATAAATAATAAATGTCTTGGATGATATACGTATTCATCATTGAACATCCGAATGGTTACCTAAACGTTCTGTGTCAGCATTCTTCACGAGTGACTGAGCAAATCGAACGATAGCTCTCAGTGGAGTGTCTAGGATGAGCTTCTTTCTCTTCAGTCTGTACGACAGAGAACCCAGATGCTGTTTTTGGGAAGGAGTGACGAAGATTGGAGCTGAAACCTTCCCCAAGTATCTGCTATGAAGTGTTGCCAATTTAACAACTTTGTCATGAAAAGAAGAAATCATTTATCTGGGATTGCAAACTTTGTGTTCCCGAGCCCCTGGGAAGCTCTCAGAATAATTTTTCTACCTGCAGAGAATTAGCAAGACGTAGCAGTTCTCCAGTCGACAGAGGCGCTGGTTCGAGCCCCCAATTTGTGAAACACTTTAAAAAAAGTGTCAAATTTAAATCGAATCTAATCGAATAAACCTTATTGGGCTCGGATTGACGTAATACTATTCTAATATTTATATAGAGTTCTAATTAATATCAGTATGTTATACACGATTGATTGATTTGTTAATTTTTAGATCACTTATCTGCCACCCTTGGTTAATTGCGAATGGTTGTTTAACTGAAATATTGATTGGTTTATTTTACTTCGGGTTTCTGCCACTCTTATTGTTTTCATTGTTTTATTGGTTTGGTTTATTTTACTTCGCATTTCTACTACTTTTGACTAACAGCGAAGATGATGATGAGGGGATGGTATAATGGAAATAACGACAGGACACACAAAGAACACCCAATTCCAGACCGGGATTCGAAGCCGGCCCCTCTGGAGTCGTAGCGGGATGTGATAACCACTCCTCCACGGAGGCCGACTAATCGCGAATGAGGATGAGTGATGACATGATGGAGTTGGTGAAGGTATACTGACAAATACACATGGCCAGGTCCGGATTCGAACTCGGGACCCCTAACGTGCGCTGTCATAACCACTTCGCCACGAAAGTTTGTTAAACGTAAATATCAGAAATACGATTTTTGGGTTTGTTGTTCCCACGAGTAGGATTGAACTACAGAATCCTTCTATACAGCAATGTTGTCTCTTAGAACCTTCAATACAAAAAGCTCAGATGTAGTGAAATAGTCACGACGAAGCAAGACTTCTTCATGAAGGACAGTAGAAATATGGCAGAATTCTGGAAAAGGGAGCTCTATGACGACATGGATGCTGGAGGACTTCGTTCTCCAAATATCGAAAAGGAAAAGACGCGGATGTCATGCTCTGGAAGGTTGCCAAAAGTCACAGCCAAATTCCATGATTTTGCAGATCGAAAGAAAGAAAGAAGAGAAGGGGAGGGGGCTTAAGGATGGCGTTTGGGGCGTGACGCAGAGGGAAGAGCGTGTCCCAAAAACCGCGGCTTATAAAGAGATATGGGTTGTAAAAGGGGCAGAGGGGATGAAAACGAGAACAGAAAGGTGGAATCGGGGGGAAATATGAAATGTGATGCTAGATTCTCCTATTTTTACTTCCATCATAGGTTCGCCTTCGCATTTCAATGTGATTGGTTATGTTGAGGTCATGAATAGGAAAATGAAGCCAGAGCGATTAGGAATAGACGGAAATGTCGAAGGCTGGAAAATGAAACTTGGACCATTCTACATTTCGGTGTATGGCGTTCGAATCCTATAGCAACTTTTATTTTCTTTACGTGTTCCTCTTTTTCTTTTTGAAAATGTGAACATAAATTTAACCGTAGGGCTCGTATCAGTTCTATCTTCAAAACATATTTAGACTGTTACGTGTTATTAATCTGCAGATAACTTCTGTTATCTAGTGGATTTCTAATCCAATTTTTAAAATTGCAGCATGATTGAATTTAATATTATTCTTCTGTTTTGCGTCCCTTTCTGACTATTTTGACTAATCGCGACGTTGAAATGAGTAACGACATGATGAAATTGATGAAGGGACACTCAAAAAGAACACCCATTCCCAGGCCCCTGGACCTCTGTTGCCGTAGCGCGGTATACTAACCACTCCGCCACGGAGGACGGTTGATATTATTCTTGTGTTTACCCAGCATGGTGAGAAAAATTAGAGAGCTACTTGTGAGCGGGTTAAGGTCTCGAAAACCAGAAAGTGTATTCTGTCCTGGAAATGAAAGGAACCCTATGCGCAAGTAGTGACTCGAGAGGGCTCGAAAAATGAACACGGAATAGGGAACGGGATTGCGCCGAGGGGAAAAAGAGCGACTACATCTACCAGCCTTTACAGCAGCGTGTACTGATTCGCTCCGCTCACTCGCTCTCTACCCTTCTTGCGCGGCCTTGCTCCAGAGATTCCCGTAATAGAGTACAGGAGCCATAATAATAAATGCGCTAACAACGTATCAACTAATGCAAAGCCGCTTTTCTTTTGGATGACTGCGGCACCAAGAAGTGTTATTGTTATTGGAAGAAATGGCTGAAACGTACAAGTTTTAGTTTTCTTTTTTTAACAGGAAATGTTCAGGTTTATACGTATATGTCACGATTACGAGCCAAATACTTGAATGTTGAGCTCAGTCACTTCAGAAACTACTTAGCAGATTGCTGTGCATTAAAACTTAAAGATGTCATGTTACGTGCAAATAGGCTACAATAACATTATTTATTCAGAAAATTCTCTGGTAAAGGATTGATGACACCTGGCTTATATTCCCTTGGTGAGTGATGCATGAGGAGGCTCTGTGGTACATCCATCCTCCAATACATGGGTATCAGGGGTAAAAGTGACCAGAGTTTGATACTGATCACATCACCTTCACATTTGTCTGAGATCGATAATTTGTGGGACCCTCTCTCTTCCTATGATCTTCCTGGCACGGTACAATGGTCACGGGGAACTTGACCCCTTACTTTACCAGAACATTCATATGACTATTCAAAGTCGATCTGTAACTAATTTTGAAATCTGAGTGCACTACTCGATAGGCGGATACCAGAAATCTACTGTGAAAGTGTTATTTCTTAGCTTCCAGAACGTTGTCAAAAGTGTATTGAAGGTAGTACCAAGTTAAAAAGAATAACTCACATGTCGTCATTATATTCAATTCAATTCAATTCAAATTTTCTTTATTAAAAGGGCGAGGTTCAGCCTGTGGCTGTTCCCCCACCTAGCCCTAATAAACGTGTTGTAGATAAATTCCCATTTATTTTTCAACTATAGTTTTTCTTGTATGTACGCATTGCTTGCATTGTAGAATTATTTTCCTGTAGTTTACGGTTATTACAAGCATAAGAAACAGTTTTTCGTTGTGACGTTCCAGGAGAACACACACTCTCTTCATCATTTATTTTCATTTTGACTAAAGATACAGTTACAATGGTTAGCAATATTTAAAACAAAAAGAATCCCTTATATAACAGATGTTGTCAATGTTACAAAAGAAAGAGAAGGGTTTTGAAAAGATTGACGGGAAACATAGAGTTGAATGTCTGGGAAGGTTCGTTCATTGCAGAAGAACACTGGAATAAATTAAATAATGAAAATGGTAACATAGATCCAGTATGGAGTTTTCTTTTTCACAAAGAGTAAACCATCATCTTTAAAATTTAATGTAACAGAAAACATCAAGAGACTTTGTGAACTCAATGATGACTTTGAATTACCTGATGATATTTAGGATTCATAATTTTAAATAAAAACAAAACAGACTGTTTCTTTTCACAGTTAAGTTGCTATATTACAACAATGTAACATTGACAAGATCTATTATATAACGGATTATTTTTGTTTAAAAAATTGCTAACCACTGTTATAACTGTATCTGTAGTCAAAATGAAAGTAAATGTCTGATGAAGGAAGCGTGTGTTCTCCTGAAACGTCACAACGAAAAACTGTTTTCTTATGCTTGTAATAACAGTAAACTACAGGAAAATAATACATTTGAACTACCCTACTACGTGTAATTTCATCTCTTCCAACAAATGTAATGCACTTTATAATCACCCGACCGTCCAGACACAAACACGTACTAACACACAACAACAAACCGTACAGATTGGAAACGTAACACATCAAATTCATGAAAGAAATAAAGCATGAAAGTCCATTAAAAGCGAATAAACAAGCTAAAAGCTAGAAAGTCAATAGAACAGAGTAACGTTTGATGGGCAAATAACAGCGTCAGACTACTGTAAAAATACTGGAATTGAAATGTATACCTTCTTCATTTCAAATCCGGATTCCACAAACAAAGCAATGTATACACTTACCATAAGCAGAGTTTACATCTGATAGATTTAGCCTTCATGGACTCAAATATTTTAACGAGAGTGCTCTGAAAATTAGATTTGCATAGTGCGAAACGTTTTCATGTTTAATTAAACGTGATTGTGAGTTCAAATGAATCATTTTATTTAATTTTCTACACAATAATTTGAAATGAATAAGCCTACTCCATTATTGCATTCTGATTTCAATAATATTTTTTTCAGAGTAATTAACAATACAGGATAAAGGGAATCAGAGAAATTAAATCATTCATTTTTGAAGCACAATTTCAAAAATATCTATGTAATTCAAATACTTACCAATAACATCATGCATTGTAGCAGAATGACGGCAGCTCAGGAACTTGTTGAAGAAGCTTATCATCACAATTCCCCCATTCACAGCCTAAAATTATTAAAATGTATCTATAATTGTTGTATACATTTACAAGATAATAATTACTGCAAATATGTTTGTTCACAATAAGTACTATTACTTATTTTGTTTCCATATATTAAATAACATCACAGAGATTTCAAACGTTAGGTTCTTTTTACATTATCATGCATTAGAAAAATCTAGTACTTTGATCACAAGAAAATAACCACGCTGCACTAAAAGCACGGCCATGAAATAAGGCGGTTGAAAGAGGTTAGCGTTGTTGCCACGTCAGAGCACAACGCCGTGTGTTCGGAGGTTTAAGAGAATGAAAGATCTTGTTGTAGAATTGGCCTGTGTAATCCGTGTGATACAAACTGACAGTATTTGCTCGAAAGGATAGGGCTGATTCAAAAGTGCCCCGGAGAGAAAGAGGTCTGACGCTCGAAATAAGCAACGGACGTTGACACACAGTGCACGGGAATTTTGTCCCCCTCTCGCTTTGCTTTTCCCATATGTGGCACCAGCGCTATTCTGAGTTAGGTAGAAATCAGTATGTCTTCTTCATAGTGACCTTAATGCGTTTTAATTTGGGGAAAAGGAAAAATCAAATGGAGCAGCGAGAGGCTAATAACAAATATGCCCAGTATCACGATATCTGAGAGTGCTAAGAGACACACGAGATTTTAATCACGATCTGCCTAAGCAGGGATGCCCAATCCTATTAACCTCGTGAGAATTTTGTTACTACTCCACTTGACAGTATGATTTCCTTTGTGCCTATTTGTCCCAATACCAACTCACTCTCACTTGGCTACCGTGCAGTAGCTATAGCGTGTATTATGAATCTCAATAAGCGGATCCTAACCAACGAAAGATATAAAAACTTTAACACTAAATTTATACTAATTAAGAATAAATATACATATAATTTAAATTTCGTCTGTTTATTTATTCACCACCCTGTACCTTAGGTGTTACTCCAGCTGGATGAGGAACATATACAAGTAATTCTCTGTTTTGACTAAAACCAAAATTAGAATCTGCAAACATTAAGGTATACCTTCCATTTTGTGTTTCCTGGGTGGTAATTGACTTGCCATAAAGGGTTCAACCATAACTTACGTTCAAATACTGAAATTCACTAACGGCGAAAGGTGAACCAAAAAAAATTCAACCTGATCAATTAAGCATACGAATATGTGTAAATTCCATCCAGCACCTGAAGTTACCCTCACCTGAAAAGGAATCTCATGGTTATATCACATGCATAGCTGATAACTAAGATACTGTGTTGCAATAGTATGGTGAAGTGTAAAGCTAACAGACGTTCAAACTATTTATTCTGTCGTGAATATGTTAAAATTACATTTAAGCTAAGCACAATATCCAAGATTATTTGATCACCGTGCATTACAACATATATTTGTTATTTTTCATGAAATTTCACATCACCTTTCAATACTAATGTATAAGTTCCCATCAGGTTACTTTACCTGGTTGTTAAAAGATACCTCAGTACAACAAATTATTCAAAACTTGGATCCGGTTCAAACTAATACTTGAGCAAAGATCAAACCAGTTGGTGCATGCATTACATGAACTGAATATATATACTTATTCCTGCATATAGGTATGACTTCAAAACTAACTTTCATCTTGCAACCAATCGGAAATTCTTATAATACTCAAATGATAGTTGCCTATCACACTGTAGACAATTTAAATAATTCAATCTGATAACATTCCCCTTTATTTTTCTCAAATACCTCGTCCGTGCATTGGACTGGGTGCAATACTTGCAAAGCTTTCAATGTTCTTTTGTGCACATTCAAAATAAAGATTTCGTCACGTGACGTTTCCCCCACTAGAATGTACTATTTATCGAAGTTAATTTAACGTTCCATTAAGTACTGCTAGCAGTATCTATTTAACGTAATATCACGTTGCTTTCTTATGAATGAAGTTTCACTTGTGTAATACAATAGTTATCACAATGGCTGCATGCATTAAACACGATGCGTCACTCGGTTATCGATATGATTCACTGTTTTATATCATGATATAATATGTTTAATTGAGCTGTACAGCAATTTTCGCGAACATACGTGATTCCACAAAACTTGTATTCTCGTGGCGATTGCGTATATGGTACTAGTACGTGACGAGTTTGTCGTGAGCACTTCACTGTGCGTATGGAAAATTCTTACCTTCTTGATGTAGCCAAAGCCAAAACTCTTTCTTACCGTTCCTACAATTAGCTAGCAATAGCCGACAAAATCACTTCCTTTTGGATTTGGAAGCCTAACAGTGTCAATTGGACTTCAGGATCACGGACGTCTCACTCACTATCATGTGATTTACTTATCTGCAAATGTGTGATACCAACACAGCCAAGTTTTGCTGCAGTTCGCGACATCCATTCTTCCATTTCCCTCCATTTCCAACTAACGCCGTTCCTTTCGATACCTCTCCCAACAAGCCCTTCTCCGCTTGGATTCTTCAGACTTCCGCCAGCGATAACACACGCAACCCTTATTCGCACCAAACTATTACATAAGGTAGTACGTGTGTGTGTGTTAGGGTACATTTAAGTATGTTATAATCAATTTACACTACTTATACACTAAAAAATCTATATACAAGCGAAAATAATGTAATGCCTTTTTATCCATTTCCTCTCATGGATTTTTGAATACACCTAATTCACGCCGAATCAGCCAAATTGTCCCTCATCACATATTATTTACATCAAGATTCTTTATACAACTTTCAAAATACAGGTTACACGATTTTCAGTTTCCCAATAAACGAACAAAGTAATCTACATTAAAATTGATTACATCAAACATAGCAATAATAAGATTTTTCTTTCTATTTACTATTATTTCAAATGGTGACATCTAGCGAGCATATTTTGCATTATACTCCCATGCTAACAGATTGCCTGCAAACACCTACCCCCTAGTGAGAAATCTGTTCACTACATGTGCATTAATTTTACGGGCAAGTAATATTAAATCACTTGTTTATTTAATTAATAAGAGAAACCCACTTAGCCGTTTAATTCTTGAATATGAAAAGTATTTATTACCTCGAATGCAATTATGACCTAATATCGTCATACCAGCTAGAGGATCACAAAGGTACCCTTCCACGTCCAGTCCCCTGTTCCTTCGGTGTTGACGAGGTGTTCTAGCGCCAATTCCAAAATTAACACTGATCCACAATCCTCATTTCAATTTTGTCAGATAGGTTCGGCTGCATTGATGTACAAATACCGGTGCCTGTTTATTCGAATAAGGATTTCCACGCAGGTACATTTCCTGCAGGTACTATTTCAACTTTGTGATTTTTTCTCATTGCGTAATATAGCTAATATGTACAGGGTGGTGCATATTGTAGTATCTACCAATGTCAGTCCGCAGAAATCTTCCATGCTCAGGCAGTAAGTCTGGCAAATCATTCTGCCATGGAATGTTCACCTGTTCAGACACGATCGTGGCAGACAATGTAAAAAGCCCCTTGGGAAAATTAAAACTGCTAGGTTGTAAAAATGACCTGAACGAAACAAACACAACACATTTAAAAGCCAGAATGTATTAAAGGCTTCCTCGCAGACGGTGGGAGATACCAGTTCTTCGCAAACATCTAAAAACAATGGATAAAACACTATTGTCATCACCCAACAGGGATGACAAACAGCTGGAAAGATTAAAACTCTGTCCCATGATAGCAAAGTCAATAAGAATATGCCGAACACTTAAAACAGCAGCATGTTATTTAAGTAACACACATAACAGAAGCAGCACTTTCATTCTCTTTCCATCAAAGTTTTCAAACTTACCAGTGACTTGAGAACATAATCGGGAACGTTCCTTGTTTTATTGCATAAAGCGTAGGCAGACGAATGAGAGAATATAACGGGTGCTTTTGTTTTCTCCAGAGTTTCCAGCATTGTTCGAACAGAGACATGGGATAGGTCAACGATCATACCCAATCGATTCATTTCTTGAATTATTAACTGTAACAGAAAATAATTTATAATTAGTTCACCCTATTAAGGATTCGGTCAGAAATTAATTTTGCAAATCGCAGAGGAAGATAAAGAAACTTAATCGTACACGTGTGGATATGTTATGTCACAATTGGGTAGGTGCAATGTTAGAGTTGCAGGTGATAGAAGGGTGGTGCTGATCACATCATTGAGTAAGTGTGGAGCTCTGCTTTTGGAAATGTGTAATCCAGAGGGAAGATCTTTGCTTCTAATTTTGAGAAATTAGGAAGGCATGTTTTTAGAGTTATAAAACTTTATTACCATAAATTATTACTAGGACCCCTCTCTATACGAAACAACAAGACCAGAAATTATCACTTTCATATATTTATTCGAAGTTCCAATAAATGCACATCGTAACATTAATATTACATATCTATGCAAACTTCAAACACGTCATTGTGTATTACAGCTTGCCCTTAAGGCCAATAGGGAAGGGAATATGCATGTGAGGCGCCACACATCCTCCAACTAGGCCATACTGGGAAGTGATGTGACCAGCACTACGCTGTGCTTTGGGCGGAAAAGGTAGCTGTAATATTAGTTGTATTATTTTTTGTTAGTAATGGTACAATGTCAAGAGTATTTTAATCAAGATGTATACATATGTAGTTTTATTTGTCGTAGTTGTATTATCCATGCATTGTAAACAGGTGTATAAATGTACAGTCATCGACAATAAAAATGGAACAACTACATCCTGAAATACTTGCTTCCCTGAAAAGCGTCATAGCTTTCACTTAACTATGCGGCTATGAGTAGATTTTAGTAGTTCTGCCACCGCCGTACACTTAGGCAACACACATAGCGACTCCTCGCAGTGAAGCTTGTATTCTTATTGCCGGTGACTGTACGTGAATTGCTTAGTTTTTATTTACTAACTAGAAGTTTTAGTTTCAGAATGATGCTGTATACCCATTTCTGCCGGACCCTGTGGTTGAGTGGTTAGCACTTCGCGCTGCGACGCCAGGGGTTCCGGGTTCGAATCCCGCTCGGGCATGGTTGTTTGTGAACGTCCATTCATCAATTTCATCATTTCATCACTCATCCCCATCTTCCATAATTAGCCAAGAGGCACAAAACGCGAAGTGAATAAAATCAATAAATCTATCAATCGACACATTCCTATGAAAAACAGATATTACAATCAAACCAATAAATAGAATGAAAGACCTAACACCTAGTAACACATAATGTATCAAAACTTCTATAGATAATGTAGACCCAACCTCAGAGTAACACATAAACCATAACACGATGCACTGAGCCATATTCCAAATTACCAATGTATAATGAGCAATGTACAATGATATACAAGGTTTTTTCGTGCAGCGGTGCGTCGCTGGGAGTTTTGTGGACGTGCAGGGTGGTCATTTGGAATAAGGCTGAGTGCAATCTGTAATGGATTATGTGTTACTCTGAGGTTGGGTTTACATTATCTGTAGAGGTTTTGATAGATTATGTGTTACTAAGTGTTAGGTTTTCCATTCACATTTTTCGTTTAATTCTGATATCTGTTTATCACAGAAATGGGTCGAAACTTTATAATCACCCTGTATATTAGCTTCAGCATTAATGTAAGAGTGTTATATAAAATAGCAGTAACATTGGTTCATAGTAGCCAGTGTCTCCTTAATACAAAGGAGAGTAAAATATAATTTGTTTTTGTTTCTAATCTAATAGATTTCTGTATGTAGGGTTGCACAAGTTTGCTGCGTTTTAGCACAGACCTATTGCTGATCTACATATATTTTAAAGTTTGAGTTAGTGCCTGAATACCTTAAGAAGAATAAGTCTTTGGGGTCCACGTGCAGTCACTTGTGAGCCATTGCGAAGGACTTTCCACCCACCTGCCTGCAAACGGAGGCCATTGTTAAACATTCTCTTCCATTAGTAAATTTTGCTGGTGTGGTAAGCACAGAGATATTGCATTTTTATTTGCCGATAAATTTCTTTACGTTTTAGGCTGACGGAAGGTAAGAAACCACTCCTCTTCACTTTTCCAAGTGTGTTTAGGAAGTGACATTCTTAAAATATCAAAAATGAGGTTTTTGAAGATTACTTGATTAGTGTTGCAGACTTGAGGCCCTTTTGTAAATTACAGTTGATACCTCAGTAAATGTGAGCTGTATACAGTCTACACTACAATATTAATTGGACTTTTAAGGTTCTCATTTTACTCTTGTAATACATAACAACTACAGTTTTACACGTCGTATAAAATTCATTTCCTGACAGCATTATAATTTGTTGTGAATAAATAAATGTGAATTTACCCGATTTAACATTATCTTATTGACATTAACTTCTGCATATACATCAACTATTATTATTATTATTTGTTGGCAGAAATTCATCGGGAGAGAGATAATGCATATCCTTACCTTGCCAAAGACAGAAAGGCCGCTCTACTCCTCGTATGAGTTGCCAACGGAATCCTCCTCAGAGTCACCAGATGAAGAGTCTGCCCTAGCGATATTCGAAGCAATGAATCACACGCTACAAAAATGAATACTTAAAGAAAACATAATATAATTCACATATGCTATAACGTATAAAAGTTCGATTATGGCAGTTAGAAAGTGCGCCCTCTAAAATATGTTCAACAAATGAATTCATTGATTTAATTACAATTGCATTATAATAATTGTCGGCAGTCGGGATCTTCAATAAAAAAATATTTGCACTTACTTCGAATGCTACAATCAGTGCCGGATCTACACATCTTGGGCCCCCCTGCAAAATATTACCAAAGGCCCCTCACATACCCTAAATTTGCCTTCATGGCACGGTGCTGTATCCACAGGGAACTTTACCTTTACCTGTATATATTGTATTCGTTTCTGTACCCCTGAGCACCTACATTTATTTTTTACATACGGATATACGAACCCTCTACTATGTCAATAGCTGAAGGCCCCCTAAAGGCTTACTTCGCCCCCCCCTCCCCCCCGCACTGCAGGGTCTTGCGGCTTGTAGATCCGGCACTGGCTACAATTGAGATAGAAATTTACTCAGGTAGGTTCAGATTGCAATTGCTTAATTACGATAACATTGTACAAACGCATTTTCTGTGTGAATTCAATCCTCTGATCAGCTTTTCTCATAACTTACAGCGCGTTTTGAACATAACTAGTTTCCTACCCTACTCCGATATGCTTACATGAGTAGATTAGGTGGGCAATGTTTAGTGCTCCTGACACCCCTACGTGCTTAAATTGTTACTATTTGAACGATTTGAGATCCTATTTTCCATCACGTTTCCAGCAAAGAGAAAAAACAGTTCGGATTTCAGCTACTTACGAGAAGTAACTTGTACAGTCACCGGCAATAAAAGGGGTACAGCTATATCCTGAAATACCTGCTTCCCTGCATGGGGTTACGTGTGTTGCCTAACTCCGAGGCGATAGACGAAGTTCCTATTGATAAGTTTCTATTGAAATTGGCTTATTTCCTTACAGTTATGCAATACACAAAACCAGTAGCGAAGCGTCCTATGAAGCCAGGAGGCTTCTTTTAAAGGTGTCTTTACTTATTTCGTCAAAACATACGTAATGCATTGCAAAAGTTTGGAATTTTCATTTATGATAATTAAAAAAAATTCTAACCCTGTCCAGTATACGAACGAATAGAAAGAATATCAGCAACACTGCAGGGTTGGAAATTTTTGGTATACCAGCATTTTGTATAAACATTAGTTTTTTTTCATGCAGAGAGATTTCTATTTCATTGTATATTCCCCATATTTTGTACGAAACTTAGGTTTTCCTTCCTTTCATCGACAAGTGTAAGTGAAATTTTAAATTACGGAGTACTGTAGTTCTGACTTCGTTTTCTGGCTGAAGTGCTGATGGCCTTGAAAAAATAAATATGCTGACCAAGGCAGTAATTTATTTTATTAAAAACATAAACTAAACGTAACGTGATGGTCTTGTCGATTCACGTATACAGAAAGTCTAAAATAAACTTATATTTGCAAAGTAAGTCTTCATACCAAATTATGTAAATTAAAATGGTAGTTACGCCTCATATTCATAAAGTAGTCTTACTTTCACTGCGGGATTCCCTTCCCAGTTCGCTGTCTGTAAAAACTTGCCCTACTCATGATGCTACAAGGCAGCGTGGCTCGCACTCAAGGTTCATGGTTGCAGAGTTTTGTTTATGATTCGTGTTGTGTGCAGTTATCAGATTTATGCAAGAAAGTGCTTGATTGGACTTAAATGCAAGAACAACTCTCAATTAAGGTCGTCATTGAGTGAAGATGTAATCATCGATAAGGTAGGACCCACTTTTGTTCTTTCTTTCTTATAACATTCATGTTTAAAATGTTTTCAATTCTATTTTCCTTTGCAAGTAACAGTGGAAAGTGACAGCAAAATTTTAAAAATGTAAGAAGTTAATGCTAAGAATTTGTTGAAGCGTTATTTGATGCGTTAACACTGTCGTCGAGTAGACATTTTTTATGCACCTGACACAAGCGAAGAAGTAGGCCGTTTCGTTTGCCCTGAAGAGATAACAAGAGGAGAGGGCTTTGAGAGTACGATGCAAGGGAAGACTTTTCTTGGGTTTAGGACAAAGAGTGTTACGGGGTCATTCGCGCGGGCCATGTCCGGTTCAAGTCTGGTGGAACATGCCAGTGTTGTCACATTGGATTGGTAGAAAAGAGCTAAATCGTTTCTAAAATTTGGGATTCTATTTCCCTCAAGCAACTACATTTATTATCGCCTGTTTATATGGTATATAATAATCTGTCGCGTTGCCATTATAGCAGGGTCCCAAACAAGGATCCTATGTTTAATTATCACGTAAAGGTGTCCACTCACACGAGGGGCAGAACAAACTACAATGTGACGTTTTGTATTCACACTGAATGAGAGAGGTCATCTTTACCTTTGCTTCTTTCTTGAAAGCTTCTGATCCGTAGTGGTCATCCTATAGTGGAACCACAAGCAAAAAAACCTGCGCAGAAGCACATCGCGCCGGCGGGTGCGGGAAAGGGCAGGGAGGAAGGAACATTCAGACGGCTCACGTCAGCGTTGCCAGGCCTATTGATTTCTCGGGAGAATTCCTTAATAAACTATTACTATGGAACCTCCAACGGCCAGCTCAAAAACACGTTTCCTGCTCATCTTTACTTGAACATGGAGGGGAGATGTGGAGTGGAACTCCACGTCAAACGCTACTAAATTGAGCTAGGAAATTATTTTATTACTTTTACTACGTTACTATTTTTAGATGGCTGTACTTTATCCCACCCTAAACTCTATTTCTATTTTAGTTATTTTACGTCGCTTTTGTTCCTCTACGGGTAAGTACGATAATATGGATGAATGAAAAACTGATGAAATGGATGAAGTGACACAGACACAGTGAAAAACGTCCTTGCCTTACTAGGTAGAAACACTGACTTCGTAGCGTGGGCAAATTATGTTATACATATATGTGTTTGTGGGTGTATTTCTAGCAGATGGGGAGGATGGGTGGCACCCTAGCATAAGCGTTGCTACCTTGAATTATTGAGGAAGACATGCTGTCTAATTCACCATTTCACATACGTAATGCATTTTTTCATTATGGTGCAGGACGCGTGCCCACCCCTATCGATAGCTGTACACCGAACACCAGCAGAAGGCAAATTAATTTGTTATTGTTAGCATTCGACTTGAAAGATTGTGGAAAATCGCTGACAACGAAAGGCGGCACGTTAGCTTCATCTGTGAACACAACTTTCTACCATTTCCTGTCATAAAAATTCCTCGCGATAATAGACGCATCGCAAACCCCTTGTGTCGGTGCAGAGAAAGGGCAAATTTGAGGGTGTTTTCCACGCACCATCTAACCGGAAAATGCGGAAGAGATGAAAGATGTTGGTCGGTTCCTTCGGGCGGTTTACTTTCTTTTGTTTGAAACATGTCCACTCCTGAAATGGAGATCTTCGGTATATTTTCGCCAAACACAGGGTGCTGGGTTTAGCACCATTGTTACAAAAGTATCTGTGACGTTCACACCGTAAACAATGCGCGCGACTCCCCCTTGCCCCCCCCCCCAGTGCGCACAACTATGCCGCCCCTCCCCCCCAAGAACGTCGTCCATCCGCTTCTATTAGATCATCGGATTTTGTAGCAGAACTTCTGGTTTCCAAGGAACAATCTCCCGAATTTTTCAAATCTGACCTGGCAACACTGCCCCGAACACCGATAACGGCAGGGAAGTTGCGCTAACGCTTTGGACGGAAGGTTTTTTTCCTTGTGGTCGAGCTATAACACGTTTCGAAGCCAGGTGACCTGATTGTGGGAATGTCAATGTTTCTTGATTCTCCTTAATTCATTAATTTCATTCTCCATACATTCTCATCGTCACGATTAACCTAGAGCAGAACAAATGAGAGGAAAACAACCAAAATTTTAATAATGTTAAGTTGCACATACAGGTGTCAAAATTCATTCATCTGAAGTGCCAAGACTGGATTTAACTACAACTGTTCCATTGGTTAGACAACATATACCAATGGTGTTTTGTTTTCCGCGGTACGAGGAAGTCTTGCTCCAAAATACTAAGTTGGAAACAGTAGTTCGTACCAAACTGACAGTCGCTGAAAGTGCGGAATCCTGTCGTCTGCACATACCGACCAGAAAATTATGGGGGTCTTCTTCCCTTTTTCACCCCAATTGCAAAATAAATAAATACATTTAGGAAAGGAAAGTGACGAAGAATTCACAACAGGGTTCGACCACTATTCGTTGGATTTTCGCGATGTCTCATGATTGGTAGTTCTTTCTAGAGGTGTGTGCATAAATCAGTTAAAAGAACGGAAATGAACAAAAATCTAGATCGATGTAATCGGGTGTACGAGGTGAGATAACGTCTAAGAGACAGACATATGTAATTGTCGTACTTAAAGCAGGTAACAACACTTTTGAAAAACGTCACGCCACTGTCAAGTAAAGAAACGGCTTTGAGACACATTAAACCACCCTTCACGACATACCGCACCCCAACCCCTCTCTTGTACAGATTCAAGCAACTAATGGATATTATCGCACTTTCGTGCCTACCCTGCTGGCACACAACGTATTACAGGGAAGTTGTTATTGCAGGATCTAGATGTCCCATTTTTATTGCCGGTGACTGTATGTAAAACAAGACATAAATAATAATAATAATTTCTGCGGCATCAGTTTATTTAAACTTCAAAATTATTCCAAAACATTTTTGATCTTCATGTAAAACTTTTATAAAGGGCTACATAATTAAAAATTTGACTATTAGAAGCATTAGATTGATTTTTATGGATTTGTTTCTTTAAGTCTACTTTATGCACAGATAAGCTATTCGGCGTCATCGCCTTGCAATGAAAGGTTCCCGGGTTCGATACTCGGTGGAGGCACATAGTGGTTCGGATTCCATATAAAGCCGTGGATCTCGTCCCGATTAATCTTACTGTGAATAAAGTGGACTTGAAATACCAACTTATGTAGCGCGACGTCTACTTATTTAACGTGCCTGACGTCATTCTGGTTCTACGCTACAATGGTAATGTCAAACCCACAAAAACAATTAAACAAATAAACAAAAGGCAATCATTAATAACCTATTTACCTTTTGTTCCAGGGTAAGTGCCATCAGTCGGAGCCCAAGAGATTACATAGGGTAGAACAAATCACACCACAGGGTTAGTTCTATATATATACTGTAATTTCTATAAAAGAGCACATGCATAAGCATTACATCATTGCCCCTTTCATTCTCACAGTCACACTCGCATTCATTTCTCGGCAATCCAATAGACATGAGTAATTAATACAATAATAGTTCGGCGGCATGTTTAAAGTTAGCTACATTGATTAAACTGTTCTTAATTTGACATATACTTTTGCATTTACAAAAAAAAAACATGTTCCGGTAGGAGCTTAACTTGTACGACAAAACACTACGCCTTTTATGTTGTTGTAATTGAATATTAATCTTTATATGGTTAAATTTTGCGGTTAACTTGGATCACTGTTATATTGTTATATTGACAATTTATAGCGTCGTACAATCTGAATGTTAAATACTTTGGATAATTGAATAAATGAAAGCTGTACGGTTTTACATGTTAAAAATATTGTTGATGCAATTTAATCACCGTAATAAGCAATGTCTTGGTAATGTTTACGTAATTTAGCGAGTTCATTGGATGTCACGACGGGGCTAACGAAGCTTATCCATTTTCACGTCCATTACGGCTTACCTTTGTCGGTTCTGACTGAAGTCCTCGTGGTGAAGTCGTGGATGTTTGCGGCGTGGTCAATAGATGGCTTCCGGGCGATAAGATAGGATCTCCGCATCTTCCTAGGTGGCAACTGGGTCGGACGCCCCCCCCAGCAGGGCCTTTCTCTGTCTCCTCTCCATATTGATAGTACACAGACACGTGCGAAATAACACAACACGGAACGGTGCGACACACAAAGCGGATACTTTAAGCGGGTGGTTCGCGAAAGATTGTGTACGATAACACGCCGAAGAAAATCTGAGTAAAACTGGTGTCTTCCGCTTCTCTGCGCGTCTATTTATTTGCTATTCAAAAGGTTCGTTACGGTACCCTCTCTTGCCAAGCGTTGATAAATTGTCCTCAAGTCGTAGGCTCTTGTCCTGCTATCTTCGCCCGTATATTTGGAGTTCTTTGACCTTTCTCGAGCAGCACCTCGAGTAGAGGTTACCCTAAGAATGGGCCTATTGTAACCTGCACGTTCGTTCCGAAGACAGTGCCAGGGAGTCTGTAGCTATTGTTATCCAGTCTAGCTGTTTAACCTTTAATTTCGGGCTTAATTTATCTCCTATTAAATTCTGCTTTGGGGATTTCGTCGATGATAATCCGCTGCTGGGCTGTCTTTAATTTCAGTTGAATCTGACCATTGGTAATAAAGTTGTATTTTTATATTTCTTTACCCGAGGCTCGGCCTCTTCTCTCGGGAAACAGGCTAGTCCTTCGCTCTCCGCCGTCCAAGTCCCGGTGAACAGCCACAATCCAATGCATATTATTGCTTATTACGATGATTAATTGATTTACCTGATAATTAGCAAGATTTTATCGTTATAAACTCAATCAATCAATCAATCGAACCTCTATGTGCCTCCACCGGGCATCGAACCCGATATGCCTTGATTACAAGGCGACGACGTTTCCACTTCGCCATCGGGGAGGACCCTAGTCGCATGAGAATCATAGTTGGATTAAAAGTACAGAGTAAAACCATTGGACGATATAGTCATAACATATGAATGAACATGAAGACGTAATATCAGATAAAGGCAGCAAAGCGAAAGCTATATGCGGAACAACAGTTTATTAAGAAAGTCTACTTATTTTGAAAAATAGAATAATAAAACATATAGCTATCGTAATTTCAATATTTTATTTTATAATTAGTGCGTCTCCTTTAAGTTTTATTTTGTTTCTTTCAAGGACCTACACCCTTCTTCATGTGCATTCTTACAAACTACATAACCAAATTCAGACATATATCTAGTACTCTCTACAGCTAAAGGAGACAAATTCGTCGTTGTACACTCTAACGCTGAACTCTACATTTCCAACCAATTAAACTCACTATAAACGGGACGTTTAGAACTTATATCAATGTGTTTTTCAGACGCTGATCCAAATTCAAAAGGTTAAATGAAGAAGATATTTCTGTAAGGTCGTATAGTGTGTTTATTTTACAAAAAAATCCTGCATTGTTCAGGATATTGAGTGTATTATTAAACACGGAAACAAAGCTTAATATTGTTAACATTTCCTATTCCTTTCATTCCTGGCCTCCCTGATGGTGTAATCAAGTGATCCCGGGTTCGATACTCGGTGGGGGCACATAGTGGTTCGGATCCCACTTTAAACTGTTGGTTCAGTCTTAATTAGAATTCCTGTACATAAAGTGGACTTAGAAACCTGAATAAATCAATCGTTTCATTCCTCTATTAACAGATCCTCACCTGCATAACAAAGACAATTAAATTTATTCTTATTCGAAATTTATTTTTCCTCTTCACCTAGCTTTGCAAACAGATGTTTCCTATGTTAAGAATACGAGTGTTTGTATTGGCAAACGTTGCCGTCTTGTAATAAAGTGATACCGGGTTCGTGTCCCCTTCCCCGATTGGCCTACTTGAGCATGAAGTGGAACAGGCACAACTATTAGGATAACTAATATGAAAGTTAAGACTGTCTTTATGGTTCAGACCTTAAAAGAATGTAAAGCATGTTTTTTTTATTTACATTGTTGGGTTCTACTCACCATGGCGTATTGCAGTTGTGCGTAAGCGTGACGTAGCGCACTCCTAGCTGGTAGAACATCCTCAACACAGCTAGATTGCTCCCCGAAGAATGGCCTCCTTCCACCCCTATCAGGTTTGCCACTAGTCCAGAATGATGCGCCTCCATTATACCTTCCAAATAATAGTTACAAAAATCTCAATACGGATTGAAAGTATAAGTAACTAACATTTTCATCATTTGAAAGTATGCCCTACTGCTAGAGTTTAGAAACTGTAGATGGCAACACTGGCAAGTTATCTTCGAGCCTTAATTTGTAAATGGAAATTGGGCCGGAAGCGAGTATAGCTGTTACTGTACTATAGTAACATGAATATGGGTAGACAGTAGCGATAATAATTGCAATATCTATATACATGTTATCGGTTATGACTTTCAACCGAGTAGAGTTAAAGTAAGTTACTATACTCTGCCAAGCTATCTCTTGAGTAACGAAAGCAAGTCTCTGCGCAAGTAGTGACGCGAGACGGCTCTACCAATGAACACGTAAGAGGAATGGGATTGATTGGAGGGAGGAAAGCGAGTGCAGTTACCAGCCTTCGAATGGGCCTGTTCCGCTTCTGTTTGTCCACTCGATTCCACCTCCCTTCTCTGCCGCTACGCGCTGCCTTAATCCACAGATTACGGGTATAGAGTATAAGTTTATGAAGCAGTGCTGACGATTGGGGGCGCCGAAGGGAGCGGTTGCCCCTCAACGTTTGCCAGTTTTTGCTCCTGCACTATGGCTTTTTAATGTTAACCTTGTCTACCAATAGAAATTAACTTTTCACCCCTTCAGTTTTCACCCAATCACCGCTTCTGCCACAGATCACCTGCCGCTTTTTCCTTAAGTATCAACGAACATCATCTCACACATGAATTCATCATCTCTATGGCATTATCTTTCGTTTGAAATTCCCTTTGTTTGCTGCCAATATGTGTATGTGCACATTACGTGGTACATAAATTGAACCTTCGGCTCCTCAACAAGCAAAGGGTTAATTGCAGTTCAGCTGTTATCTCAGTATGCTTCACTGCACTAACAGAACAGAAATTGATCTGGAGCATGTGTGCACTGCATATAAACATGCAATATGTATGAGATATTGGAGTATTTGGGTATGATTCTTCCTATATCAGATCTGAGAGGGAGACGTTAGTAGGAAAAGCTATTCATACTTGTCAAGCAATATAAGGTACCCGAATCCAATATGGCCTAATATATAGTAAACGCGTTTTCTTCGCTAACGTCGAAGAAATAAAGGAAGACGCCGCCACAAACGAGGGTGGGGATAAATAGCGGGCGAGTTGTTTTCGTCCAATCATACTCAAAATTCAGCCAATGGGCGCAGCTGTCATTCTGCTCGTCTACTCTACGTGGAGTTTCAGTCACATGACTCTTGATACGCTGTTGCCGTACTTTGCAACTTCAATGTGAAGACCGTGGAAAGGTGCTTCTGCGCAGAGGGACAAGGTGGCGTAGAGTAGAGTACTTTACAACGAAGTATGTGGCTTAGACTTTAATTTTAAGTACCGTTTATAACGAAGGAAGAAAGAACACTATGTAAGGTGTACTCAATATGGCCTACATAGGAATATATCGTGAAGGACATGCGCAAATGTGACATTTGTTACTCTTATTTTCACGTAGAATTTGTGGAACTCACTTAGGATGATAAAGGACCCTTCATTTTGCCCTGACTATGATATGTAATAAATAGTCTTCTGGTAACAAATTGTGACATGTCACTCCCTTGTTTCCTGGTTTGTAAACAATGTTATAGTTTTTGTGTAAATCTCATGTGTCATTATGTAAATCATATGTAAGTATATTAATATACTTCTCTAGCAAAAAAAAAGAACATAGTTGTACTTTGTTTACAATTTCTGTTGCATATTTTGATGTAAGAGAACAAAATATATGACTAGGCCATATTGGGTACATATGCACCGAATACAGCCTAATCGTAACTTTTTAAAAAATCTTCCCTGCACGTTTATTATTAATTGTAACTGGCTCCAATTTTCAGTAAATGTCCAGCAATGTTTCCTCATTTGAATCTTGTCACTACTTTTATCTTTCTGATATTGTACACCACTAGAAACAAGCCTTAGGTAGGCAACATTGTGTTTAGATACCTTATATAACATTAGATTTATGTGAATTATGCTCACACTTAATAGAAAGGAAAGAACATGAAGATACAAGAAACAGTGGCTTTGGGAGACAGAAACTTTAGCACATAATTTATAATAACGATAAATATAATATAATAATATTGGGAGCAAGATAATTAGTCTGATGTATTACGTAACACAGTATCTTACCTCTGGAATTTGTCACCAGCTGGGTGCGGGATGGATATGTCTCAACCAATCTCCTGATCACATCTATCTGTTCCAGGGTCAACTGAACTGCATCCAAAAACTGCGACTCGCATGGAACATATGCAGACCAGAACTGTGAGGGAAAGATATAGGTAGTAAAGATATACGCATGTAATGTTTTTGATTAATTAATTATATTCTTAAGTGTACCATTATTATGCTATATCATTGTATAACTGAATCACTTGATTTAATTATTGAAAACAAGGAGAGGTGTTATTTTGTAATTAATGTTAGTAATTAATATGAATAATATTTATATCTCAAATGAAGGTGCAGTAATGCCTTCTTAATTACATCGCAAAATCTAAGCCGGTCAACATGGGTAAGAGGCCAGAACGATGATTTTATCCAAACATCCCAACACCTCCCTAATTGTTTTCACAAACGCCCGCCCATGGTCATTTCGTCTCTAAAATACCATTACACCACTTTTGAATACGAACGCATATCCCCTTAGACGGTAAGTTTTGGATACATTCCTGGGCCACAGTAACGCACTACTAACACACAGAATCCAAGTTCGATCCTGTGTAATGCATGGATATTTCACAGATCCATCATTCATTCTCGTCTTTGCGATAAACTCGAGAGATAGGGAAGCGATCTAAAAACATGTGTAAATAAATTCAAATACATCTTTCATTTCGACTAGATATATACAGGGTGAATCAAAAGTCGCAATACATAGTAAATTAAAATTTTGTTTTTAAGATTCCATATTTATTTTTTTTCATCGTGTTTTTTCTAATGCGTGTTTGGCCTCCCCGAAGGCGAAGTGGTAGCGTCGTCGCCTTGTAATGAAGGGGTCCCGGGTTCAATAACCGGTGGAGGCACATAGTGGTTCGGATCCCACTTTAAACTGTAGGTCCAGTTCCTATTAGCCTTACCGTACATAAAGTACACTTAAACACACTAAACCAACCAAATCTAATGAGTGTTCATCAAGAGTGGGAGAAACGTATTGCAATCCAATGGTAACCACGTCGAGCATATATATGAATACATTGTTTCTTATCACAATATATTTATTTTTCCTATATATTGCGACTTTTGGTCCATCCTGCATATATAATATAAACATTTCTAGATATACATCATTTTTGCACTTATACCAAAATTAAAAATAGTGGTTTGTCTTACCTGTTCACCTACCATCCCCTTCCGTAGCCTGTAGAGGTCAGTATGGGACCAAGGACTATTGGACCAAGGTAGTACGTGACGAAGATCTTCTGAAAACCAAAACTCCTGAATTTGATTGTGAAGAAACTTCCTAACATTCCAGGGCGGGTCGTTGTGACTGTAGGAGAAAAAAGTGTGAAAACTCATCATTGATTTTAATCTCTGTTTTTTTTTTTACTGAAAGTAATTCACTGCTTTGAAGTCAATTTATTGCAGAATTTTCTAAATTATATTCATATATTATTCTTAGTTTACTCTCTTATGGTTTATATTGAACGTGAGAAAATAACGCCAGAGACAGAAGTTGATATATTATTATTATAACTGCTTTCCATATTTCAATTGTTGTTTAATACATCAATGTTAGGATTATTCCATATTGTAAGGGCTAAGTAAAAATAAGTATATTTCATGCTGGTGAAACTTTCTTTTACTTGGAATAACACGGCAGCAGACACGGGCGGCTTAAGTGGGGGCTCCAAACCAACATCCATCTCTTGAATAAATGGGCAAAAGCCAAATTTCCAAAGCATTTCTTGTAGACAAAAAATAATTCAAGTTACTTGTTTCAAACATAATAAGTATAGTACAAAATCATGTAGCAATTTAAGCTAGGAAATTACTGTTATTTTTATATCATTATGTAGGTATTAAATAAATACACATCTACAGTAAACGTTTTCTTTAACATTAACATCTATTTTTTTTAAATAAGGCTCTTATTTTTCGTCCTTAAAACTGTTAAGTATATAACACATGTTTTTATTGAGGAGTGGTGGAATCTTGGGGGGACCATGGTAGAACATTATGGGGTTGGATGGGTAGAAATCTTGAGCCGTCCCTTGCAATAGAGTGCCATCAATTTAATTACTGAGAATATCTTTCCTATTCTATCGACATTTGTGTTCATTGTGGGAACAAAGTGCTACTCCAAACCATAAAGATTATCGATGTGGGATCCCTTTGTTATTCTGTGTATAAACCAGACGCATTTCTACATTCTCACTTTTCTCCACACCGCTAAAGCACTTTCTGCCGACAGAAAAGAAAAAGTGGCTACGACTCGCTTCATAAAGGGTTGCTTTCTTCCTGGTACCTTGTTTGTTGCTCGGAGGCGAGTAAATATTTGGAGTCTTTCCCGCCCTTTATTTGTTGCGCTGCGAAGTTGTGTTCTAAGGGCTTGTAGTCCTACTGGAAGGATTTTCATCCAATTGGAATCTGTACACAAAGAGAACAGTCGTTGGTATTATTTGGAACACTGTAAAAATTATCTTTCATCTTCTGCAATATCGAGAAGTGAAGTTCATACACTCATACATTATGAAGTTGCATTTACGCTTAAGATGCTTGCATCAAATATTTAAGATTCTCTTACTCATTTTGGCTCCTACATAGCCAGGTGGTTATCATTCCCGTGAGCAGTCCAAGGTTCGATTCCCGAAGGGAGCCCCAACAATTTGACTCAGCGTCATGAAGACAATTGGGGATTTCCTTGAAAAAGAGTTTTAGGTGGCTCCGGTCTCGAAAGCAATAAAACAGCGCCGATGGGACTGGATGCCTTGACCACGCGTCGCCCAATTTAAATTCCGCTCTGCCAGATCTTGGCCCATGGAGTTTGGACTTAGTTCCAATTGATTGATTGATTTGATTTATTTTACTTCGCTTCTTGTGTCACTTTTGACTAATTTTCGAATATGTGGATGGGTGACGATATGAGATTCACAAACCGCCATGCGGAGGCCAGGATTCGAACCCGGGACCCCTGGCGTCACAGCGCGATGTGCTAACCACTCCGCCACGGGGGCCGGCATTAAAAGTCTCATTTAGCAACTTATTTTTACATGCGTTGTTCTCGAAGAGACAGAAGTGTCGTTCGAATTTTGTTTCCCATTAAATCCTGAATACTGTTAGGGTGAAGTGCGTGTTATAAGTTCAGACATGTTTAAGCTTGCAAGGCTCTTTCGTACAAAGTATGTATTGTATGAATCATCTATCTAACAAAACACAAATTTTGTGTATTTGGGCACGTACGTTTACGAACGTTTTCCTTAGAAATGATTATGGGGTTCATTATTTCATTGTTAAGTATTTGTACCAAAAACTGTTCTTTTAAAGTGATATTCCATGTAAAAACAATGTTTCGATTGTTGCTTTCAAAACATATTTGTGGATTTTGGATGTTTTAACTGCATACTGTGCTGTTGTAACTGATTAGCGTCAGAATCATAGCTGTGTGTCTTCTTCACCTTGTTTGTAATTTGGAGAACCTAAGAAATCTTCTAAAGAGGAGATAAGGGACTGAAGAAATGTTATAGCTCTTATGAAGTCATATGGAAATTCTGGGTTGCACAAAATTTAGTGTGTTCGAAAATGAGTTTTCTTAACAGTCTATGAATCCTGTTTGACCAAAATGTTTCCGAGAATTCTTTCTGCTTCTCTCTGTCGTCCCAGATGGCGCAGTGGTAGCGTCGTCGCATTGTAATCAAGGGGTCCTGGATTCGATACCCGGTGGAGGCACATACTGGTTCGAATTCCACTTTCAACTTAGGTCCAGTCCCGATTAGCCGCACTGTGCATAAAATGGACTTATAACACCAAATCAAATTCAAATCTCAAATTCTTTCTGCCTCTCTAAGTTGCGACTAGGAGACCTTGAACGAGAGCCAAGACATTATGCACTTTAAACTGGCTTGTTTATATATAACAAAATGACGGCTCCGCGCGCACTACGGTCCATAACATGCACATAATGTCCCTTACGTATTAATTGTAGAAGTTTTCCTATCATTCAGTCATGAGTAAACCAATTGTACAAATCAACTACGTTTAATATATCATTTACACTATGTATACCATCTACAAACCATTCACGGAAAGTACTCTGATAGGTAAGGAATTCCACATTGTCCGAAAGGTGGCAGCACCATCTACAAAGTAAGTAAATGTAGCAAATTTACATGATTGGAGTGGTTTGCAGGGAGAATAGCGCAGTAAAGTAAAGTAACAGGACGAAAATTGTAGCGCTATAGCAGCAGTAAAATTCTGCTTCTAAATGGCTACAATATATTATGAAGAGTGAACACCGTAATTACAATATATAGTAAATATTAATGGGGTTCAAATTAAAACAGAGAACTGTGCAGTAGACTGTACTTACTTACATAATTTATTATAAATTATATTATTTACAATTAATAGTAAAATATGTCACTACATACGCGTATGCACGGTCCATCTACTGGACAATTTCCGACAGGTTCATTGTGGAAATTGTAGTAATTACACTTTCTTCAAGAAAATTCCCAAAGGCTTAACACTTATAGTAGAAACACTTTTCTTGCCTTTTTCATTTACTATATCATCGAACTCCAATTCACGAAGACGTTTATGTTCAGTTCTTAATAATCAAAGATTGAATTCAATGAAACTAAAGGACACATACAAATATCCATGTATTCAGAATACATATCGTATGATTGTTACTTTATGAGAACATCGTTTAACTGGTGCTTATACCTAAATAAATACACAAATACATGCAAATTGAATTACCGTGTCAGAACAACAATATGAATATAACAAAAGGCTCACACAAGCCTTTTCGAGCCTGTTGTGCTGCAGCACATCCTTGGGTACCAACATTTTGTGGTATTTCTTTAAAAGAAATCCGATAACTGAGTCTTAACTTATGGAGTGATTGTTAAAAGTTATTTAGGTGCATCACAGAGTCTTAACTTATGACTAGACCTCGGATTTTAGGTTTTTAACCTATTTTTTCCTTTACAGGTATGTAAGAAATAATGAGTTATGTCAGCGTTTCGTTAAAAAATGCAACAACTGATGAAGTTTTATAGTTCATAAAAAAAACTATTTTGCTTGTTAGAACTTAATTTAGATGTATGTGCCTAAATCAAGCATATTTTTAGGTTTCACATCTTTTTAAAGGTTTTACAGGATTTGCACGTCACACAGAGGCATTTGCTTTGTTTGGTCACGAAAAAATCAATGACGAACGTGTTTGAAACGTACTCTCTGTCGATTTCCATTCCTCCAATTCCATGTTGACTTTTCAAAGCTCTAAACAAAGCAAAATGTCTGGTGTCACTGTTATCTGTACAATCCAAAATGGTCTGACCTGTGTGGTATTGTTCACTTTCACGTTACTTCAGTGCTTTGTTTCATTCACGCTTTGCAAACTAACATTTCAGCATTGACGTTTGCACCACTGACTATATTTTTGTTGAAATATTATTTTCAGCATACAATATGATCCTCACAACAAAATTGCGGAGTTTGACTGTGGATAACATGAAAAAAATTGTTACCTATGTCCACGGCGATGAGTGGATTTTAATAGCAAATTTCCAATGGTGAGTTCTGCGATCGCCGTACGGTTAGGCTACACACATAACGTTACGCAAGGTAGTGCGTATTTCAGGATGATATCCCATTTTCATTGCCTGTGACTTAACCTAATCACAATTTTCAGGAATTTTGAACTATTTTAAGTTTTTTTGAACCTGTTTCAGGATTTTTGGGACCTATGTTAGGATTTTTGGTACCTATTTTATGATTTTTCGAATCTATTTTAGGGTTTTTCCAGCTTATTTTAGGAACCTAAGAGCACACTTTTTATAACCTAAAAATCGAGGTATACTTATGACTTATGAGAGAACATATATATATATATATATATATATATATGTATAAACCGAAATGTGGTTTGCCTAAAATGCTAGTAAAGAACATTAAACAAGGAAATAACATACGTTTGTACTTAACTTAAAATTACTCAATACTACGTGAAGTAAGTCGTCTAGTTATTAACACGTCAGTACTCAACACACACTTTTGAGAAAAGTACTCAATGGCCGAAAGCCGAACGGAAACAATAAACTCATTCCGCCGTCCGTTAGTTTATGTTAGCGCGGTTCACAAAAGCCTAAAGTTAAGTCTCCACCGAGGGAGAGAGAGAGAGAGAGCGCTAGTATCTCCACATTTTTTCCCCTAGAAAAACTCACAGTTCTAATACGATGTTATTAACGAAAGAAAGTTATGTACTTCGTAGGATTATTTATTATCTTAATCGTATCTGAGAATTGATTGGTTGAATAAGTGTGCCTTATTGCCACACCACAGCCAAATCAATCCATGGTATCAAGAACACTGAGCTTCAGATATCTACAAACAGATCGACTGAGAGCTTTGTTACAATTGGATCGAGAAGAGTTTAGCCACACGACAATATTGAAGTTTTATTTTTATTTTTAAAATACAACTTCTCATGCAAATTTACACAAGCATAGCCAGCTGGTTAAAATATATTTTTGGTGAAGGCCCTTCACAGCTTCATTTTGGTGGGGGGCCGGGGCAATTGCCCCAGTTGCCCACAGGTTAATCAGGCCCTGCTCACCAAGGTCTGCTCCAAGTAGTCCGTGACGTGGAAGACAGGGAAGAAGGCCACAGGTCGATTCAAATAACTAGTCTTCTGTGTAACTTTAATACTTCACAAGATATCAACAGGATACTGTGACGTCACGTGAGATTCTTGTTTGCAGTTTTTTCCGATTAGCACTTAGAAACTAATACCTATGTGCGAGGTGTCGAATTCACGGTCGCTTTTTTCTTGGGAGCTTCCTTGTAGAAAGAAGACAAACAGATGGCGGGGACAGGAACTCTGCTTCGTTGGTTGCCTTCTTCCTTGTCTTCCACGTCACGGACTACTTGGAGCAGAAACACAGCTGTGGGGGAAACGCTTGTGATATGATTTCTCGACCTCAGCAAAGGAAGCAAGGGCCAGCTTGTCGTCCTTGTTGTAAAAGATGCTGCAAACATTCTTCCTTCCCCAAAGTTGTGCTGTGGAAATGCCCATCTCCAACAAGTTTAGATTCTTGAATGGTATATAAAGATTAGATTTCCATTTATACAAGAACAGACAGTACCATGTTTGATCAGTAATAGCATAATATACTAGGAAAGAAGCTAGAAAACTTGCATTCCATCTGCTAGCTGGTGGCTAGAATCGACGCAATGCGCATGCGCCGTCTGCAAGAGTCTAGTGACAAAAGGGGGTGGCTGTTGTTGTTGTTCCACTTCGAGAGGGTTTGTTAGGATTTGCAACCATTACAAATCAGAAGTACAAAAAATCAAACAGTAATAAATAACTGACTGCATAGAAGAGAAATAATAATCTGAAAGTTCAAAGTATTTTCGTGCCTGTTTCTACGTACTTCCCTTTTCGTGTTTGAACTCGTTCACTCGAATTGTACATGTCTGCTGTGTCGACGAGTACTGTATTAATTTAATTGCACGAATCTAAAATCGGTTTGAGAAGGATCGTGCGAAGCACTGAACACAGACATCACTTCCATTCATGTAAATTTGCTACATTTACTTACTTTGTAGATGGTGCTGCCACCTTTCGGACAATGTGGAATTCCACACCTATCAGAATACTTCCCGTGAATGGTTTGTAGATGGTATACATAGTGTAAATAATATATTAAACGTAGTTGATTTGTACAGTTGGTTTACCAGTGACTGAATTATAGGAAAACGTCTACAATTAATACGTAAGGGACATTATGTGCATGTCTTGGCTCTCGTTCAAGGTGACTTTTACTGTCATACAGGACGTTAACACATCCCATAACTGATTTGGCACTACTTTTGAGTAATATACGGGGTTAAAGTGTTTCAACGTCACTTTACAACTGGTCAACAAGCGTCCAACGTAGCAAAGCATGCCCTATTTTTTTCGTTACACAAAGTGAGCCAAAGGTAGCCCGTGTTCCCGATGTGGCCCACGTTGTGAAAATCATGTTAGTATTTAACCCAATGTATCGGGCTGCCAGCAGCCAGTTTTTAAAGTTATTGTGGTCCCCCTAGCGACGTAGGACTGTACAAACCAGTCCTCCACGGAGGTCGAATATTCGTCCTGACTGTATATAATGCATATTAACAATCAAAAGCTTGACACCAACAATTTTCTCTAATAAGATGTATTAACGTGAATAAACAAGAAAAAAATATACGTTTTCTTGAGCATAAGCATCATTTTTCAAGCTAACTATAAGTCGTGGGCCACCTTTTGGAGGCATGAGCCACTTTTGGAACAGATGCAACGGTTTTGATTTTCTTTTAGTTACAAGTAATGTTACAAAATATTAATTTGGTTCATGTTGTTAATTAGTTAAAAGACTTATTTATTTTAATTTCAGAAATTTATCTCTCATTAGAGATTTGTAAATTGCCCTAGAAGCTTTACTTGGGCCACCTTTGGTTCACCTACCTTAAATGTCTTTAATATAACTTATTATGGAATTTTTAGCCACTAAACACAACATTATAGGTCTCGGGATGAAAAATTCTGAAAAACCTCGTGCCATAAGAATTACCATTTAGACAGCTTCATTTAGAAGAAAAATATTGTCTGAACATTCAATATCGTTTGTTGTATGTAGCTAATATAGTCCATTTCAGAACTTGACGTGCAGTTAATTATCTATTTTAGCTAAATACTTGCATTCTTATAAGAATTAATACAAAGAAACCATAGCGAGTGTAAGTAACGTATATTATTTCAATTACTCCTGTAAACATTAAACATGAGGTTAAATATCGGTCTGGCATTAAATAATTTGGTTTGGTTAAAATATCGGTGTCGTTTGAATGTAAACATAGGTCAAAATTAGCTACTCTCTGATGAACTCAAGAGGGGATATACTGAACGAATATGTTAATGTTGAAGGTTTGCTTTGGTTTATACACGTATTAACATTTCCTCTTACTCGTTAGTAATTCTTTAATATTTTCTCATCTGAATCTGAATGTACGGTTTTAGAAAATAAGTAAGTGTACTACGATTTATTTTAGTTGTGTACAAAGAGTCTTCTGGTCGCTCTCAGAAAATTATAACGGATTCAATGTTTAGCTTATTAATCAATTACAGTTAGCCTAGAGGTTTCATGTGTTGTTGCAGCACAGCGACTATGAATTCTCCTCCTTTCGATCGCTTCCTCCTTCATGTTATCCGAGCTACACTGAGTCCAATCCCGAACAAAGAAGAGAAGAGGAGAAACCGAAAAGGGGAACTTCCTCCTAAATGATCGTCTAAGTGACCTACACAAGTGAAGACCCTTCTTACCAACAGGACCGAACCAATCCAGAATAAATGCGAACCCATTGTCGTTGGTAGGTTTTTTTTATTTAGGTTACATATCGTTCGTCAAAAAATAGTGGGAGTCGCTCCTGAATGACCAATAGAAATTTGACACGGGGGCAGGCTTTCAATTTCCTTTTCTTTCAGCTTCCCTTCCCTTACTTCTTTTGCCCTCTCTAACCATCCTCTTTCAACCACTGTTTGCCAATTTTGCTCTTTTGGAGCTAGGTCTGGTTATTTTTGCGCACTCGATTGGCTCCTCAAATTTCGAAATTGTCGAAGTAGCTTTATGGCTTCACGAGGATAAGTCTAGCTCCGAATCTAACCCTTTTAGTATAAAATTGTGAAATCGAGTATCTTTCCAAGCCAAACTCCTTTTTCTGATTTCATAAAAATATCGCATTCGAAATACGTCCAGCCATGACCATCATGATTAATTGTGATAAAACTGCAGGTTTTCGTGCCACATGACTAAAGTGCAGTACCAGTGTACCATTAAAAGGACAACAACACAATGGTTTTAGTACAATTAAAAAGATAACAGAAAAAAATCTAATATTCCAGTTTATTAATGTAATCCAATGAAAAAGAAAATAAAACAGCATTATACCTGGAACGCACTTGGTTGTGTGACCGTCTAATCTACATTTCAATTACTGTTCAATTACTATTTTGAGATATGGTATCCAATCAATTTTGGGCGGACTCGGTACAATCGCAGAAAAGTTTTAAAATTCAATAAAGAGCATTGCGTGTTTCGGCAAATGCACACAAAACTGATATATGTAAACATTTTCTAAAACATTTCGCAAGTTTGTACATACTTGAAACACTTACTTTCATGCACGAAACAAAGTCAAACTATCCAAAGAACATAGACACTCACAATTACAATACCAGACAAGAAAAATAACTTCCACATTCCCAAAGTGCGGCTAACTGCTTATCAAACAAGACCTTTTTACACAGGCATCGAGTTATGCAATATGTTACCAAATAGTTACAAAAATTTTGAAAGAACCACGGATTTTAGGAGTAAAGGGGAAAAATTGTTATTGGAATATACGTTAGATTCAGTTAAGGAATTTCAGGAATTAAATAACTTTATAAAATAAATTTAGATTGTATACACTATATAATATTGTACTTGTACAGCACTAGTCCTGCCATTGTATGATTTTACTATTATAGATCTATTATGTTATACTATTATAGAAACGTACTGCCCAATTGATGTATAGATATATATTATGTGTGATGTCGACATGTTTTATTTTTTAATGTACATGCACCATTGCCTTTCACTGGTAGTTTCGGTGTGAAAATTTTTCAACAAACTCAAATATAGAACTTTACAACATAAAATTCGTCACTTTTGGGGTAGATTAAATTAGGCATATTGTTCCTATTATCTGGTCCTAATGTAATACGTGCCAACAATAGAAATATAACTATACATTGTTTCAAGATTCCCATAGCCAAGTAACTCGACGGCCGTGCGAAATGGAACAGAAGAGACAAAAATAAGAATTTACACCAAGATATAGATATAAGGCCTCAACACGGACTAGAAGGCAGGGTACAAAGTTGACGAAATCTTCAAAATAGCTTAACCCGCCATGATATTTTTTTCTCGAGTAAGCTTGATTCAACGTAGTTTTGTGCTGTTCTGTTTTAATGAACATACTCTTATTCCGTTTCTGTGTTCTGCAATATTGTGCGAGTGGTGAGTGTGTATGCGTGTTCTTGTGAGAGAGGAAATGATAGTAAGTGTTTTTGTAAATTGTCATCATTTTAAACCTTAAATACTATGGACGTTTTACATAACTAATGTCGAAGGGTCTGTCAGACCCCCGTTTTGATCTTTAACTATAAACTAAAGTGTAAATCACCAACCCTGAGACCTTCTGTAAACAAACGGTCTCACCGATTCAATGTATCACTCCGAGTCAGCTGATTCATGACAGCAATCATCTGCTGTTACACTCATAGTTCGCCGCAGCTATTCATTTTATATAAGAGCCTCTGAATGTGAGAACCCGTTCTCAAAACATCAGACGAATATGCAGCCGCATACATTGTTACTCTCCCGGTCATTCTCTCTTTCATATTCATTCATTCATTCATTCCTTTATTTGGAACCTAACAGCTTTTATGCCGTTTTTTGTCCATAACAATACACACACAATTGTTTTACAATTAAATTATCAGTCCAGCCCCCCTATTTTACAGATATTACATTTTTTTTTTAAAATAACATTTTGCCTTTTACAATTGTATGTTACACTTCCTTAAAAATGATAACAAACTATAACCAATTCTCACATCTGGATTAACAATTAAACTTAACAAATTTGTTGGAAACTGAACCTTTAGATTATTTAAAGTTTTATACAAGATATTTCTCTCTCTATTATATTTTGAGCATTCCAGTATTATATGTTGTGCATCTGCACTTTCCCATCCACATTCACATTTCTTATTGTTCGTTATTCCAATTTTGGATAAATGTTGCCTAGTACACAAATGGCCCGTTCTCAGTCTATTAATTAATACAATTACATTTCTTGTAGCACTTACATGATGAAACCATGGTTTTTGTGTTTTGAATTCAGCAAATGGTCTGTATGATTCTCCAACGGTTGTAAGTTCATTTCGACACCAATCAAACCATTCATTCAGAATTTTCTTCTTTACTCTAGGGAGAAGATCCGTATAGTAGAATGATAGGTTCGTAATATTTGGGAGGCGCACTGCTTTCTTTGCACATTCATCTACATGAGAATTACCTGTAATATTGCTATGAGCTTTAACCCAAGAAAACTCAATGGTTTTTCCAGATTTTTGTATTGTTTGAACTAATTGTATGCAATTTATAATATAAGGGGATAATTTGTAAAGACTCTTGTAAGAAGATTTAAGAGCCTGTAATACACTTTGCGAGTCAGTAAGTATTAAGAACTTTCGTAAATTTAATTTTTGGACATATATTAAAGCTTGGTAAATTGCGTAAGATTCTGCTGTAAATATTGAACAGTCTTGTGGAAGCCGAAATAATAGGTCTGTTTTATGTTGTGGATCGTACACTGCACATCCAACTCCTGACTCACTTTTAGATCCATCTGTGTATATGAAATAAAAACTTGGCCATTGAGTAAAATATTCCGATATGTGCGAATAACGAGGGAAATGAATATTATCCAGAGACTGTTGAGGATAATCTAATGAAAAAACAGGCCGTGAACGCATCTGTAGAACATCCTGATATTCTTGACAAAACGAATTATACAATTCTATCCATATAGCAGATTTTCTGTTTGTTATTTTTCCTGTTTCATGTAAGTGTATCATATTTGTTAGCACATTGTTGAAAGGATGCTCATGATATGATTTCACTTTGAAGAGCATATTTGCTGCTAACATCTTCTGTCTACATGAAATGGAACATTCACCCGCTTCCATGTATACTGCTGCGTTTGGAGTGCTGTTCATAACTCCTAAACATCTTCTCAAGAATTTCCTCTGTATGACATCAATGGAATTCAATTTTCCTTCTGTCAAGTTACACATTGCCAATAGAGAATAATCTATCATAGGCCGAAAATAATTCTTGTAAAATAAAAGCATAACTCGAGGATGACATCCCCACTGAGTATTTGCTATTGCTTTGAACAAATTAAACACTTTTTCTGATTTGACTTGTATTGCTTTAATTTGGTCCTTCCAAGTTAGTTTTTCATCCAAGATGACACCTAAATATTTTACTCTGGATGTAATGGGAATTCTTGTTTTTCGGGACATTGAGTGAACTATTGGAGGTGTTCCCTTTTTACTAAAAATTGTAATATTAGATTTTTCCATTGAAATGGAGAGTTTTTTACTTTCAAGCCACTTTTGCACTTCCAATATTTGTTCCTCTAAAACAGGAAAATCAGTATGAATTTGTGTCGTGGACATATAGATACAGATATCATCTGCATATTGAAGATAATTGACTGTTGGAATTAATTTCCTTTTCATCCCGATCATATATATGTTGAATAACAAAGGACTTAAAGGACTTCCTTGAGGTAACCCTTTGCAGGCTGAATACGGTCCTCTACTTTCACTGAAAAAGTGGAAATATACAGATCTTTTACTGAGTAACTTCCATAATATCAAAACATAGTTGTGAGGTATTTTTAGCTGTTGTATTGTTTGGATTAGGATATTAATGTCTACATTATCATAAGCTGCGCTTACATCTAAGAATGCAGCTAATACAATTCTGTTTCTTTTCAGTGAGTCGAAAATATACGAGGAAAGAGTGATTAATCCGTCTTGGCATCCTAATCCCTTTCGAAATCCTATTTGTTCTAACTGAAATATATTTTGGCTTTCTAAAAACCATTCTATTCTCTTTTGTATCAGTTTCTCAAATATCTTTCCTATAACTGACGTCAAAGCTATAGGTCTATATGATTTACCTACTTGAGGGTCCTTGCCTGTTTTTAAAATTGGAATAATCAACTGTTTGGACCAATCTTCTGGTACTTTTCCATTATTTAAGAATTTATTAAAAATTGTGCACATCGCCGTTAACGCTACATCTGGAAGGTGATTAATCATAGAATAAGTAATTCCATCCATCCCTGGAGCAGATTCTTTACTGTTGCCGATGATTTCATAGATTTCCTCTTTTGAAATTGGAGTTGCAAAACCTTTCGCCGATCGTAGTTTTGATGTGTAACTACATAATTCATTTGGTGTTTCAATTACTCCGTCTGACACTGTAGGTATGAGTTTCTGATTAAATTCAGTCTTCCAATTTGATTTCAAAGGGACCACATTCGCTGTACGAGGATTTTTGAGCGACCTAAACTTATTCCACACATATCCTAATTTCATGCTTGGGTGTAAATTTTCACAAAATAATTTCCATGATTTTCTTTTTGCTTTTATGCATAATCTCTTTGAATTGGCCACAGAGCGTCTGAATGCTATCCAGTTCTCCGGATTTGGTTGACGTGAGTATATTCTTGCTAATTCGACTCTATGTAGCTTTGCTTCAGCACACTCTTCTGTCCACCAGTATATCTTTGGGAAGTGTTGCTGACTACTTTTTATCACCCTGGGACAGCTCAAGTCCATCGCAGCCGAAATGATTTTTACAAACTCCTCGTATGTAATATTATCAGGTTTTAATCCATCATCCTCTGAGAAATAAATATTTAAAAGTTTAGTATAATTAGACCAATTAGCTCTGAATACTTTCCATTTGCGAATAGTTAATATTCTTTCATTTGTTGCATGGCAATAAGCCAGATAAAAATAACATGGATAATGATCGCTTGTTCTCAAGTCCACATCGGCTTCCCATGTAAAGTCTGCACAATACTTTTCTGAAATTAATGTTAAGTCTATAGATGACGGATTACTTCCATTTCTAGGCATATGTGTAGGTGAACCATCATTTATTATAGTTAACTGTTCCGCCTCCATCCATTCAACAAGAGTTCGACCCAACTTATCTGCTGCCTGTCGACCCCACAATGGGTGGTGGCAATTGAAATCTCCAGTTATGATTAATGGAGTCTTGAATGAACTAATCATAGACCTTAAATGTTTCACTGCAATTTTTTGCGATGTATAGGAAGATGGTATATAGATCGAGATAACGGTAAATATTTTATTCAAAATTTGCACTTGTATTCCCACTACTTCCACCCGATATTCTCGAAGAATCACTAAATTGGGATTAAATGATATGGGTTGGAATGCCAGACTTTCATGTACAAATATACCCACTCCTTTTCCGCCTTTTTGATTAATTACTGCGTGATAATTTTTTATTTCAATTGAAACTCTTCCATCCCCCCATACTTCACACACACATATAATGAGAGGATGATGCTCTTCTATCAGTTTCATGAGTTCAAGTTTTCTTGAAGGAAACGAGCATAAATTCCATTGCACAAACAAAAACATATTTTGCATGTAATAACTTACTGATTATTATATTTAATGTTGAGCATCTTCATATGATTCGAGCTCTTCAATAAGTTTCAATAACTGTGAAGTAATATTTCCACAATCGACTAGAATATTTTTAATTCTCTGAAGATTATCATCCACAGTTATGTTCGACGTTAGTTTTGCCATAACTTGTAACAAACTAATCATTATTTGCTTTTGAGAGTCATATTGTGGGATGCTAGTTCTTAATTTTCGTTTTTCCGTTGTTGTCACTGACGTTGGACTGCTTTGGGAATTTAGTAATACATAATCTGGTCTTTCTTGTTCGTTTTGGGTTTGAGGATTGTCACACGACTTTAGATTTTGCATACCTTTATTTTTCATAACTTCTTTACTTTTAAATATCTTCCCAAGTCTTCGATCAGCATAACTATTGTTCATGTTGTGAAGATGAGGTTGAGAAGATTTCCACGAATATAAGTTTCTTGATGTCCCTGATTCCTCATCTCTTAGAGTGGCCAGCACCTCATATCTGTTACCTGTTGTAATTGCTGAACTTGGAGCTTGTACAAAGGTAGATTCTGCTTTAGTTGTTTTTAACTCTGGGAAATCTTGTAGTATGTTTGCATAAGAATAATCGTCTCTTTCGGTCATAAATGAACTACTAGAACTAACTTTTCTCTTTGCTTCTTGATATGAACAGCCCTCATATGCTATCACCTTCTGAATTTCTCTTTCCTCTTCCCACTTACTGCACGACCTCTCAGTTGCAAGATGATTTCCTGAGCAATTTATGCATTTAGGTACTGCAGCACATATATCATCATGTTCATAATCACCGCACCTTGGACATATCGCTTTGGACTTACAAACATCCTTTGTGTGAGAGAAACGGAAACAATTCCTGCACTGCATAACAGATTTTATTTTAGGTTGTACCTGAAATATGTTACTGAGTAGCTTTACATGCGAGGGCAACCTTTGTGATTGAAACGTTACGCTGATCAATTTGGTCGGTTTGAACACAAATTCCCCACTTTCTTGATAAATCTTCTTCTTCATTCTTTCCATTTTGATTATTGGAATATTTCTCTCAGCCTCTGCTTCATCTTGTACTTCTTCTAAATTTATATGTAACGGTAACCCATATATTAGTCCCATTCTGTGTAAAAGACTCTTCGGGATCTTGACATTTACTTTATACTTCTTCTGAAACTCTTTGTTCAAGTAAAAGTCATTTGCATCATTGGATGTTAAAAAGTAAACCTTTGCACGATTAGGACCCGATGCCTTAACATAATTCACCTTAATTCTAGCTTCTCTTAAGTGACTACCTAACATAATAGCACTAAAGCTACCAACGTTGTGTTCCGCTCCTTCAACAAGCACAATATATGGGCCATCGTGCCCAGGATAGAATAAGTCATTTTTATTCACATTGTCCTTTGATTGCATTGTACGCTCTAATACGTTTGCTTTGAAAATTTTTGGAGCACTTATAGGTTCCTCCTTTCCACTAACTTTTGCTCGATTTCGTTTTGTGTTCTGACTTTTTGGTTGCTTAGCAACCAATTCAACATCCATATTTTCTCCGTCTTTATTTGAAGACGTGTCCTTTTTTACTTTCACTACTTCATTCATCTCCATTTGGACGTCATCTCGGTTTTGATTAATAATTTCCTCGCTAGACATTTTCCCTCACTTGAATGAAATTTGTTGAATTTCTTACAAGTAGGAAACTTTATCTGGATGGCCCAGAGCCTTCCATGCTATCTAGATTTAACACTGATTTATCTTCTAAATCACAAGATTATTTAATATTAACTTACGTTTCAATAAATGTACTGTCTTGTAATGACACAGAACACTTTTCCAATAAAAACAATGATTAAATCCACAATTTAAGCTTGAATTTGTCTGTAACTATATATTACGCAACTAGCTAATATTTCACCACAGACTCCTCTCTTTCATAACCCTTAAAACTGCAGACACTGACGCACCACTGCACTGGGGTACCAACTTAACCACTTCATTTACTGGTTTCTCATTATACCACTGACAGAACGTTACATAAATATTGAGTAGAATCTGTTTTTCACCCCTTTTCAAAGGCTGTCCTTGCTGGTGTTTTGAAAACAAACTCGGAGAACACGGAGACATTCCCGCACGCATAGAACTCGGCACGTTATTTTTCTAAGGATAAGTCAGGCAATATTACTAAGTTGCACCACAGATTGCATTACTTCCTTGCTGTTCACATGATTAGTTTAAGAAAATAACCAATTATGTACACAAATCTCTAAGCTCATTGAAAGTTACAATGCATGTTACTACAAAATGATCACACTTATCTTGCCTTGCCATGTCACCAAGTTATTTTACGAAGTGCACTATATTTGGCGGAACAAAAAATCGTTATTAGGATGCTTGTCAAAGTTACAACCGCAATAAATTTACGAACTTTTTGTCTTGTTTTGATCATCATCATCAATATATTTATTGGACTTACAGCAATGCATATGGCTGTTTATGCCCGTTATATATTTTATTTACATAAGATACAATTTACATAAAATCTACAAACAAATTTCAAATACACTCCTATCTATATCATCCTTAGAAATATACATTACCATGTTATATCATTTTGTCTAAAAAATGCGAGTATATATTCAATTCACATGCAAGAAAGAAGCCAAATTTATCGGAAATGATTACTGGTGCAAAGAATTAACCATAAAGGTGAAGCAATAAGTAAAAAAAGAAAGAGCATTGGGTTTAAAGTGAGACGTCATTTGCGGCAGCGTATCCCATACTACAAATTGGCCATTTGTTTTACCTTACGTAATGAATCCTGTAACAATGCTGGATTTTCGTGTGGATTATTTTACTTCTATGAGTTTGCAATGCTTTCTGCATGCACGTGGTTTTGTTTAAAAAAGGTCTCAGGGTTTGTGATTTGAACTTTAGCTGGTTTGATATTTTCAATTCCTGACGCATTTAACGTGACTTGACATGGTTGTAGAAAAATATTGTAAAATAGTTTTCAATTATTATCGTTTAGTTAATCCAACGTAATGTAATTTATGCAAAGAGGAAGAAAATCAATCAAAAATTTCAACAATAGCTACTTTATTTTCTATCATTAAAAATTTTTAAAATTCCTAGATCAGAGTAATGTGTAGTAGTAACACCATTAAGCCTTTTTTTCCATGATATGAAAACTCAATATGCTGACCAAGGCAGATATTTATTTTATAATAAAACATAAACTAAACGTTTAGTTTATGTTTTATAATAAAATAAATTTCTTCCTTGGTCATCATATTGAGTTTTTCATTTAGTAGTAGTATATTGCTGAAGTTAATATTGAGTTATGAACCACAAAGTAACAAGAGACACACGTAACTACTATGGCACGTCTATTAAACAGCTCGCCCAAAGTAGAATTCAATAAGATTTAAACAGACAAAGGTAAGGCCTTATGACCTACACAGCGTGTAGCCAGCCCAACTGAAAGGTATGCAGAATGGTCCACGTGTGGTGCAAGAAATAACGTAAACGATAAATTCAGCGCCGTCTGCGAGACGGTCCATGCTAGTTAATGGTTAAAGTTAACTCCCACCCCTTGATACCTAAAATTAAGGTACCACTTAGCTCTTTTATGCTGATCGGGTTTGGCAACATTGCTTCCAGTCCGTTCTCTCAAGAGTCTGGAGACTGGAGGAGAATAAAAGTACGATATCACGCTGCCGTGTGTCTGAATCGGATTGGAGCACTCAGGTGAAGCGGAAAAAATATATTTGAAGGCGAACAGCTTGACTCAATATACTCTAAATCCCCTTGGATATTATTTCTCTCCTGCCTTTCGATGGCCACGATGCTTCGGAAATGCTTTTATTTTTCTTCTGGTGGCAGGAAAACTAAATTTATCACAGTGCGGGAAGAAAACTTCGGGTCTGTGGTAAATGTTTCCTTTCCGTGGTTGCTTGATCCGACCATTATCCAATTCCAGAAAACCTCAAGGTAATTGGTAACACTGGTAATTCGTTTCTCTTTGCCGTCCGTATATTTTAACTGTCGAAGTAGCTTCATTGAGCAGAAACTCTTCCCTAAACTTCATTTGAATTATAGATTCACTACAATGAAGTTTTAAATCACTTCCATTCTTAAACATCGTTAGCACGTGTTTGTAAAGAATTTTCCATCTGAGAGGGGTAAAATTAATACGCGCTTTAACCTGCGTATATCACTCAAAGCCAGACTAAAATCAGTTATAGGATGTATAAACTTGCTGCATGAGCTTAAAAAGTGGATCTGATTTATTTATCGTCGATTTTCTTCCATTTTCTGATTGATTTATTTGGTGTGTTAAGTTCACTTTATGCACAGTAAGGCTAATCGAGACTGCGCCTACAGTTTAAAGAGGGATCCGAAACATTTGTGCTTCCACAGGTTATCGAAAGCGGGATCCCTTGATTAAACGGTGACGATGCTATCACTGCGCCTTGTGCTTTGCGTCACGCAATGAGGGCGTATAGGGTGTGTGGAGTTAGGGCTCCACACTTTCTTCATCACGACCGAAGGTTGGGTGTGATGTGATTAGCACCACGCCCCTGGCTGCCTTTATCCCCCAGAGTTTCCACCATGTACCAACATTATACGACTCTGGGTGAGCGCCGGAACCGCTTGAACAGGTGGGAGAAATTCTGGTTCTTCCCGCTGGGAACAAACCCTGTTCCTGGGAGAGGTGGATGTGTACATTTTGAGCCAAAATGACCCTAAATTGAGCCTTAGGGAAAAAAAACATGATATTTTCAAGGTGTTAGCGGTGTGTGTGCGGTGTGTATAACACAACAATTGTTAGTCTAAAAAATATGCTCTGTCCCAGGACTCTGTGGAGCAAGGCCGCGCATGAGGGTAGAGAGTGGGAGACTGCTAGTTGGCGGAGCGAAGCCGTTCGCGCTTCTGCAAATGGCTAACTTGACCTTTCACGAGTTAATTGGCTGAGACCTCTGGAGCCACTACTTGCGCAGAGTCTTGTTTTCGTTCGCTCCCTCTAGAGACACTCGGGATTGAGTATACTAAAAAGTGAAGCTGTCCGTTCCATGATTCAAGATTCCAAATACAGCCACGACCTCGGTCAATTCTTGAAGGCGATGTGATTAACATCACTATCCCAACCTTCTTGAATCGGGTAGAGGCTGAGTGAACAGCAGAACCACTTTTCAGCAGCACATACTTCTTAGGAACATACTGGCTGAACACATAGTAAAAATAACAAAGATCAACTTCAATATCAGACACCATATTGAATTATAAGCTCACGTTCGAGGAACAAATTACAGTCACCATAAAAATGGTTATTCGGCTTCGCTTATTTGAAAACCAGCAATGTATTATTCATCACCTTGTAATTGAAATAATTATTTGCCTATTAAGATATTGTGCTAATTGACATATGGCATCTCCCATTCACCTTCCTATAATTGATTATGTCGTCAGTATATCAGTTAACATTATTGAGATCATTCAACACTGAACGCCACTAAAGTTTCTGTCATTCAAAAATAGCATCCTACGAACGCAACATGTGATACAAAACTGTCTGTAGCAAAATTTCAAATAACTTTTAATACCATGTTTCCCTACGCCAACATGTAATACAAAGATATACTATACCGATTGCATAGACTAGTTGATTATGTAATCTGTAATGTCTTTCTGTTGTTTTTTTTTATATACTGTGAATGTGTCACTTGACTATGTTTTATACATATATATTCTAGTGCACCTAATGATTCATAACCTCTACATTTCATTCAACAAAATATTCATGTTTGGTTCGTTAGTTTGCCTGTGTGCAAACGTTAAAAATTTATATTATCAATCAGTATCATACTCCTACCTCCGAATCAGTGGGGGGCTATTGGACTCCAAATCCGAGGGGACACGGTGCCATAACTGGAGGGCAAAGGCAGTTTATTTCTCTTTATAGATACGATTGAGCCTAGTAGGGGGGCAAAAGTGCCAAAACGTGAGGGCTACTGCCTCCCATGACCCTCAATCGCCGCCACTGCTCCGAGACAAATAGGCTACAAATACAGCGTGAGCACAAAACACTCCCTAGTTTGAAAGGGTATAACTTTAATACCAAAAGTAGTATTCTACAGAAATGTTCACAGTAGTTGTAAAAACTCATAACGTTTTCGTGGTGTTCATTGGAATTACAAATGCTCAATGTGCGAGGTTACGAGGTGAACATCGAGACGATAATCCAGCTACAACGACACCTTCTCAAGCGTATCCGGTGTGATGAAGTTGACAGCTGTACTATGTAACGAACCTGAGAGTTTAAGATTTTATATTTGTAAGAAGTTAAGATTTTTGTTACTTCAAATAATGTGCAAGTTGTAACAGACAATTGTAGTTAGACTGATACAGTTGTAATTGGAACTTTTATATATGTTTATAAATACGTGAAAATCTGTTCGTGTTGACGTCACTTTTACATCTCAGCCGAGGAAGTGAACCCACCTGAATGTTCCTCACCTGACGACAGACTGAGTTTGAAAAACAGGTGAAGGTGAAGAATAATGAGAACTTGGAAACGGAGAGAATTAAAGTATAGATTTTGGGTTTCCGAGTTTTCTTCTTGCCAATAAGTTGAAAGTAAACAATTAATTATGTAATTTGACTTTCGTTATATGTGAGTGAATTGCCCAACGTTAGTATTGAATGTTGTAGTGTTTTATTGGTAAGTGATTAGGAAATTTAAGCGATTATAAAACTGTGTTTAACTTTGAAAAGAATGTTGTGTTTTCTTTTCTACCCAGCAAGCCCTGATGAGTGATAAAAGCGTCTCATGTTCCCGACAAAAGTAGCAGCGGACCAACTTCGGAACGACTGGTGTCCAACTGAAGGACGTTGCATAGTTATTTTGGCACACCAACGTGGGCCCGAGTGCATAGTTATTTTGGTACAATCGTGGGGGCCTGAGTGCAAAGTTATTTTAGCAATTAAAACGTGATACCCTATTTAGTGCATACTGAAATTGTTCGTTAATTGAATTCACGAAGGTGATAGTGAAAGTCCTTGGAATTCACGAAGGTAAAAGTGTGATAGTGAACTGAAGATATTAACTGGTAAGAGCCATAGATGGTGTTGTAGAATGAGAAAGACGCGACAGGAATGAATCTGCGAAGCAGAGGAAGAACGACAATGGATGCAGAAACCAAGCTTGGATGCTGTGATGATCTTACCAATGACAGGGAATTCTTCCAGTGTTGCCAATGTTTACAGAGGTTTCATAGTAGTTGTGATGGACAGGAAGTAACGTTGGCATCAAATAAAGAGATGCAATGTACATCATGCTTGTCAGCACCAGAAACAGAACCGAGCGTTCTTACCAAACCCTCATCAGATCACTGGCTACTTGATTGGTTGATGAAAGATAAAGAAGAGCGAAACCAGAAAGAAAAGGAGGATGAAGACCGTAGACAGAAGAATGAAGAGCGTAGACAGAAGGAAAGGATAGAGGAGGAGTAACAGCGTAAGAAAGAGATGGCTCAGATAGAGAAAGTTCGAAAGAAGGAGATGATGGAGTTTAAACTCATAGTTGAGTTTATAGAAGAAACGAGAAGGAAAGAGAAAGAAGAGGAAGAAGAAAAGAGAAGGAAAGAGAGAGAGGAGGAAGAGGAAAGGAGAATGATGGAAAACGAGGAGGAAGAAGAAAAGAGAAGGAAAGAGAAAGAGGAGGAAGAGAGAAAGAGAAAAGAAGACTTGGATATTTTCCGTGCATTGATTGGAAAGCAGGAAGAAAGGAGGATACAGGAAGATATATAACTAAGGTCAGAGTTACAGGTTCTATTCTCTCAACATAAACTTGAACAGGTAGAGAGCATCAGAGGAGAGATAGAAAAGCTTAGTATTAAAGTCACTGAAAAGGTGGCCGAAAGGGTAAAGGAAATTGTGGAAGAGCAGCTACAGTTCTTAACAGTTCGGCAAGGACGGATAGAGAAGGAACAGGATCAATTGAAGACGAATATGGAAACCTGCCTTGAAATTGTCCAGTCTGGAAGAGAAACTGAATGTGACCCTCCACCGAGAATTCAAGAATTAAAGAATTCTGTAGAGTCTACATTAGTAGAACTAAAAACATTTGGTGAACGAACAGAACTCATAGAAAATATAGTGCAAGAACAGAAAGTTGAAATAAAGGAAGCTGGAGAAAAGGTTAATTTTCTCCATGAGAAGGCTAAAAAGATGGAAGTATCTCTTCTCCAAGAAATTCAGGAACACACCGTTACAATTATGTATAAGGTCAGTGAACTGCAGGAAAAGATCCATAATTTACAGATTCGACCAGAAACCTCTTCCGATATACTGCCTGATCCAATCCGAGGACTGAATCCATAAGTTACTGCCCATGAACCTCCTGTTGTACTTCCAAACCCATTCTTTCCCGGTAATACCAAAACTTCTGATAGAAGCAAGAGGCCTAGATAAAAGGATAGTAATGACTGTTTTTCTCCTCGACGCAGAACAGAGTTTAAGATGCCCAGAATGGCAGATATCGCGAACATTCCGAAGTTTAAATGCGATATCGAAGCTCAATCTGCCGAACGATATATGCGTGAATTAAATGTCAGTTTTGACTTAATGCAAGTACCTGAGCACTATAGATTGGAATTATTACCTCGGGTTTTCACCGGCAAGGCTGAGCATTGGTTAGCTGGTAATATGGACAACTTTGTGAATTATGCTGATTTCTGCGCACGCTTTAAGGAGGAATTTGCATCAGAAAAGGCAAAACAAAGGCAACTTGCGGCTGTGAGGAACGGAAGGTATTCTTGCCTGGTCCACGACAACTTAGAAAGTTTTGCCTGAAGTGTCTACGCAGCGTCTAGAAACCTGGCTGACAATTTTAATGAGAGTGAAGTACTTAATTTGATCATTGGACAGTTGCCGTATCGCATTTGGAATCTTTGTCTGGCGCATGCTCCACGAAGTGTGGATGAATTGACACACTTCTTAAAGGACTTCGATATTTATGATGACCCTGATGCCTGGAAGAATAAAGAAGACCCTAAGAATAAAGAGGCTGCAGGCAATAAAAGTTTTAAGATCTGGAATATCCAGACGGATTCAGAGAGTCGAGGAGGAAATTTCTCACGACCTCGAAGATTCAACAGAGGATTAGGCAGGAGAGGTTTCAACCAAGATCATAACCAAAGACAGAGATATTTCTACAGGCCTCGTTCAGAACAAGAGCGGAACTCTCCAGACGGATGGCGTTACCAAGAACGACGTAATCCTACTTCGCCCAGACGGTACTCTCCACCACGTAGAGGTGACAATTGTGGTTCCTTCTCACCAAGACATGACGTTGCCTCAGAGCGGGAAGAAGCAGTGGAGACTACTAGAGGGTTTCTACACAACCAGCGATCCCAATCATGCCAAACTAACGTCGACCTATTGTAAATGCCTCCACTTCGTTTAGGCAAGTGAACTCGAAGGGAGGTAAAATACAAGAATAATATGTAAATTCTTCTTGCTGATCAAAAATGTATCTTCAGGCAATCAAGTACAAAAGGTTCCGAATACAAAACTGGTATAGATTTTCCAGAAGCCTTAAGAAGATAGTGCTAGGTGGTAGACAAGTAGAACACGATATTAGTGGCATGAATCCTAGCATCGATATTTTCCATTTTAGAAGGTTTTGGTTCTGACTTTCTTTGACTGTGCCTTTTCTAAAAACTGCACCAGGCAGAAATAAGTATTAAAAAGAACGCAGTTGATGTGTTGTTTGTTACCACTCCTGATCAAATGAAGGAGGATTTTCCAGATATATATTTAGTGCGGTACATCAGAAAGGTACAAGATGAGGATAGAATCGGGATGTATAAATCCGTAGACCTCTCCGAGAAGGTCCATATAGTAAATATTTGGATTGATTCCTATAAGCAGGAGTTATTGTATTGCTGGTGTGGAATTTAAAGGCATTATTCCAGAAGCACAGAAGCAAGAAGAGTGTTGAGTTTGAAGTGCTATAGGAAAGTACTGATTGAGTTCATTGCTTATCAAATCTTATACCGTTTTCTACAAAGTCTTTCTGGAGAAGAAACTAGACTATTAAACCATCATGAAATCAATCATTTGCCTGAATTCACTGCTTATTGGCTGATTAACTATCCTGGATTGTATTATGTTTTGGATACCACAAACTACGTTCCTTCTGAGTTGTTGTCGAATGAAGAGAAGCATTGGTTGGTGAAGTTGACTTAGTGTGAAGATAATTTCTGTATTTAAAGTTTCATTGTGTATTCAATTTTTTTTCAGAACTTGTAAATTACAATTTCTTCAAAACTTTTCTCCGGACGAGGGGCAATTGAAACGAACCTGAGAGTTTAAGATTTTATATTTGTAAGAAGTTAAGATTTTTGTTACTTCAAATAATGTGCAAGTTGTCACAGACAATTGTAGTTAGACTGATACAGTTGTAATTGGAACTTTTATATATGTTTATAAATACGTGAAAATCTGTTCGTGTTGGCGTCACTTTCACATCTTAGCCTAGGAAGTGAACCCACCTGAATGTTCCTCACATGACGACAGACTGAGTTTGAAAAACAGGTGAAGGTGAAGAATAATAAGAACTTGGAGACGGAGAGAATTGAAGTATAGATTTTGGGTTTTCGAGTTTTCTTCTTGCCGATAAGTTGAAAGTAAACAATTAATTATGTAATTTGACTTTCGTTATATGTGAGTGAATTGCCCAACGTTAGTATTGAATGTTCTAGTGTTTTATTGGTAAGTGATTAGGAAATTTAAGCGATTATAAAACTGTGTTTAACTTTGAAAAGAATGTTGTATTTTCTTTTCTACCCAGCAAGCCCTGATGAGTGATAAAAGCGTCTCACGTTCCCGACAAAAGTAGCAGCGGACCAACTTTGGAACGACTGGTGTCCAACTGAAGGACGTTGCAACTGATGCGTTCCTGAAGATGATTCAAGGTTGTGAGTAGTGGAGGTACATAGACCTGGTCCTTCACCAACCCCCAAAGGAAAAGGTCATGTCATGTCCGGTGATCGTGGGGGCCATTTGCATAGATTTTGATCATTGGGTCCAGCTCGTCCTATCCAACGGTGTGGGAGGTTATCATTCAGAGAGCTGCGTACAGATTGATGCCAGTGTTGGGGCGCTCCATCTTGTTATAGAATGTAGTCACCTCTCTCTGCAGCAAGTTGAGGAATTAACCAGTCACGTAGCATTGTTAAGTAGCTTTCACCTGTGATTGTTGGCCCCACAAAGAAGAACGGACCGTACGCTCGACGCTCTGACACTGCACAAAAAACATTCACTTTGGGTGAGTCACGTTCCACATCAAGAGTGGGACGCGGATGCTTGCTTCTCCAGATCCTAACTTTATGCCTGTTCACTTTTCCACTCAAGTGGAAGGTCGCCTCATCACTAAAAATGATCTTTGTCAGAAAGGTTTCATCGTCCTCCATTAAAGTGTGGATAGTCTCGCAAAACTCACGTCGCTTTACCTTGTCTTATGGATATAACTTTTGAACCAATTGCAGCCGGTACGGGTGAAAACGCAAACACCTCCGTAAAATCTTGCTTACGGCAGTTTGTGGCACCTGCAACTGCCTGCTGGCTTGACGTGTTGATTTTCTGGGACTGCGTACAAAGGCTTCTCCCACACGCTCCACAATTTCCTCAGAGATGGACGGTCGGCCAGTATGTTATTTTCTTTGATCACAAATGCATCCTCTCTCAACAAATGTTTTATGCCACTGCAGAATGGATTTGTGTGTAGGTGGATCAACATTAAACCTCAGTTTAAATGCACGCTGAACTCTCACAACACTGCTTGTTTTGGCAAATTCTAACACGCACCAGCTATTTTGCTGCGGAGTGATCGCCATTTTCGATGTTACTGCCCTCTAGCTACTGAATTCACAACTAGCGATTCAGAAAAGAAAGATATTAAAATATTTTGAGTTAACTGAGCTTTGGATATCAATTTTATCAAAATATTCAAGTAACTATTAATTTTATGACATCTTGAAATCAGGGAGTGTTTTTGTGATCACGTTGTATTCTAACACAACAGAAGTTTAGCAATATAATAATTAGATAAAATATTTCAAAAGTACTTACGTTCTTTAAGATAACAATATATTGTAATAAATATCCCATAGCCTAATAGTTGTTTATTATCCTCTCCAAACGTATCACTGTTAAATGGAAAGTAAATAATTAACTTTGCGAAAATTCCCAATTGGCAAATCAAGCTGCGATGTCTGTCTATACCGTTTGAACATTTTAGCATCAGTACATGCAAAGAAAGCTTACGATTAAATTTGAAATAGTTTTAAATCTGAACCCAATGCTAAATCAAATAAGAATGAAAGAAAGATAATGTTTCCAGTACAGTGCACAAACTAAGAGAGTTAACTGAAAGCTTTGCAGATACGAATCCATCTCACTGATTTCTTCTTAGGCAGTTTGAGTGTGAACAAGATTATCGGTCACCTGCCACACTTAATATTGAAAACCTGAAGGTGGCTGTGTTGCTAAACTTCAATGTGTAAGGTTGTAATTATTGGGTTTGTAAAGTTTGTCTTATTAAAAAATGTATATCTTCTGTTGAATTCAAAACGTCTATGAAACTGTATGGTAGAAATACACATGGTTTGGCAATATTTCGCCCAATCCCTTCAGTTATTTATTTGTTACGATCGGATATTATTCTCAGTAGTAACAACTAACTACTGCTTCAGAAAACGAGCCGAGGCATAGGAAAAATAAATATACCCCTGTAAACAGAAACTATCTATTGGTTCTAGACACGTGGTTTTATCTATGACTCTGCTATTACAATATTAATATTTATTATTATTATTATTATTATTATTATTATTAACCAACAAGGAATGTTATACGAGTAATCTTTTAAGACATTAATTTTTAACTTCTCAATTTCTTTAGAATAAAATTATTCAGATCTAAAACTTGAAGGGAAAGTCCATCTTGTCAAAGAAACTGTTACTTGCATAGTATGAAGTAAAAAATGACTGCAGCCTATCACTCACACAAGAGACGCAGAGAAGAGCAAGTTTACACTTGAAATGTTTCTTAATAGTCTGTCAGTGAAAAATTCTTAAGTAAAATGTCTGATGGACGAGCTCGACAGGTCATTTGAATCAATTCTTACAAAAAAGTAGAGAAGAGTGATGCTCAAACGCACACAGTCTTGCGCAAGGAGGTGAAAGTTTGATCTCATTCTGACAAGAAAGATGATAAGTGACACAGAAGTGAAAAATAAGTCGGTGCTAGAGTGTTTTGATTCCCAATTTAAACTGTAGTTTAAGTCCAGATTAGCTCATGAATTTAAGATAAACTTCCGTCTCTCTAGGGTTCGTAGCTTCAAAAAAAGGCGTCAAAGAAGAAAATGCTATTGAGAAAAGTTTTCCTTGACATATTGACCTCTATAGGCTGGGAAAGTCTGCACCATGATACTTTGTATATGTTGCTTATGTTTCGCGACTCGAGACGACAGAGAGATTGAGAAGACTGATTTATTCTCAACTTAATGTTTCGTAAAACGAATATAGATCAAATTTAAGCAAGTTCTGTTTGTGGTTGCAAAACAACACAAACACTGCAGATAATTTTTGTGTAAAAATGTTCACCACGGAAATTTCTGGACAATTCTCCGTATTTCCAAATAATTTATGCTAACCTATAATTTCTTTATTGCACATTATAAAAATGTCTTCATTGTCATATCTCTTGCTCTCGCATTATATCTTCCTTTCTTACTCTCTACCCCCTCTCTGTAACTTCTATATTTCTCTGTCTTTCTCTCTTTCTCTCTCTCTCTCTCTGTCTTTCCCTCGCTTCTTTATTTCTGTTCCTATTTGTATCTCTCTCTCTCTCTGTAGCTCTTTCTTTACCTATTCCTTCTCTACTTCTGTTTCTCTCTTTTTCTTTCTATCGTTTCTTTTTTTCTCCATTTCCCTTTCTCTGTTGATTCCTTCTTTATTTCTATTACTCATTCGTTCTTTCACTTCCTGGTTTCAATCTTCTTCCTTCTCTGTATCACGATTCTGATAATTTATCTCCCTTTCTGTGTATATCTTCTTTAATATTTTTTTCGTAACATACATTTCTCTACATTAGCTGATCATCATGCTAAATATTTAGTGATGAAAATATTTTTTTCATGGCATACATGAATCAACATTCACTTATTCGCATATATATTACAAATGATATATATTGTAAAACATTGAAAACATAGAGCATATTTTCATAAATTAGTAGACATTCTAAATTTAATAATATCTTAATGTGTAAAGTAAGACATTCCGTTGAACTAAAACGTGCATTGTTAGAGAGTATACATAATCCAAGAAGTATCTACACTTTGATATGCATTAGTACGTTCTCTGCCACGTCGGTCATAATGACCGTGTGTCGCCCCAGTCGAATTAGTTCATGTTACCATTTGTAAGGCAGTAAATCAACATCTTCGCGAGCTTACATTATCTGTGACTTGCACAAGATTAAGAATGTCCGAGAAATAATCTGCGTTTATTAAAAACAACAAACCATTATGTAAAAGTTTTTGGCACATCAAAAATATATTAGAAAGTTATGTTATTAACAACATTAACTATTTTATGTTAATATTGTAAAAGTCTGTTTTAAAATTTCATAATTATGTAAATCCATAGAAACCTGTAAATATCCACCAAGTTTCGTTTTTTTTGTAAATTACAGTGTAGTGTAAAAGGAAACTGGTTTTCTTTATATTTGGGGCTTTCTTACCAGATTGCTGGTATCACAAGTTTACCTTGTAGAGAGAACTTCCCGGTCTTCGAAAGCTGCAGTTTGCTTGGGCAAGTTTCTCATAACCTGCTGCTTTGGCTCTAGTTGTTGCGATACCAAACCAATTGTGAACAATCTTGGAAGAGTTACCCCACAGATGAACGTTACCCGTTTCAGATTTGTCATCAAATCTGCATCAGTTAACCTAAATCTAAGATTACCAGGGATTAATTATCATTGTACATTCTGCATTATTGATAATAAACCAAACTTTATTGGAAGGAAGTTCCAAATCTTTTCATTACTAAAAAGTTAAGAAACGTATACAATCCGACACCAGTGACCAAGTCAGGGCTGCAATTTAGTTACCCTAATAAGCTAACTGAGTAGTCCGATCCAGGGTAACTTAGTAACCAGACCTCGGCAGTGTAGGTGCTTGTCAACCTAAACTGGCGCACACCAATCATTTGGTCATCATGACCGAAATTGGAACACACCAATCACTCTTTGTTGGTCGTCATGACCGAAACTGTGCAAACCAACCACGCCATGTTGGTCATCGTGACTGGAACTGGCATTCGTCAGTCACGCCATGTTGGTCATCATGACCCAAACTAGCGCACACCAATCACGCCATTTTGGTCAGCATGACCGATACATGTGGCTTGACTTTGCTGTTCATATCGAACCGTCAGTCGGCCACGAATATAACAGTGATGCGCACAAACTGTGGCCGACCGACCGACAAGGTATGGGGAGTCGATTTCACATAAAAGTGTTTTGGCTGTTCTATTTTTTTACAGGAAAAAATGCAAATTTGCGAAATAAATTGCAATAACTACTTTGGCGCAGGAGGAAGGAATTGATGAAAACACCTGGCAGGTTCCATTTATCTTATTGTTTCTTATTTGTATCGAATGACTATGCCGCTGTTTCTCCCTTTACAGAGTAGGTGATGATCTCCAATGATTTCGAGACGTGATTTGAATTGTATTAATACATCCTCCACAACAGAAAAATCTTATCTACAAGAGTGGATCCTATTATATGATATATGCTGAGAGTTTGCAGAGGCCGAAACAAATTATTATATACACCATCATTGTTATAGGTACATGCTGACCGGGAATTCCTCGATATCGGGCAAATAAACGGAAATTATTATCAGGAGAAATTGAATGTTAATTTTGCTCGCGAACTTAAAAGTTTATCGTGCTAAAGAACTATATTTGTGTTTTTGTTATCTTAAGTCATTTTTTGCCAATTTTGACGTAACGCTACGATGATGATAAGTGATGATCAGGTATAATTGATGAAGGCAGAACGGTAGTGAAGGAGTAAAGAATTTTCAGAGCAGCACATCCTACTTTGTTACCACTCTAACCAGGCACTGCAAAAGGGATGCTGCCATTTACCAATACTATTTCTGTCAACAACGAAAATGAATACTAGCCGTCAATTTATGCTATAATGTATTCATTATGTTAAGAAGCAAAAGCATTAATTACAAATTCTCCCACCCATTTATTTTACATATGATAAAACCCCTTTGGCCAAAGAAGAAGAAAAATATATCCGGATTGAGGATCAGTTTGTGGACATTTTGATTTGAACTATACAAAGCCGAATTATCCAGCACTGCCCAACTGCCACTGACTTTTCACTTCCTCTGCGTGCGAGGGTCTTGGAGATGAGGGGCGTAATAGGTGTTGCTGGCCACTATGCAGTCTAACTTACTTACTTGTTAATCCCCATCTTCACTGTATCACGTTGCACCTGCGGTGGCTCCAAGCTAGCCTCGCCTGCAGAACAGGTACATGTGTCGGTGGTCGTATTCCCTCAGCTCCAGCAGGAATTAATGGAAGAGAAATACTCCCATCCTCCGTGATCTCGTTCTGTCCACCTCACAGATTCACCAATAAGCACTAGAACACAAACGTTCTTCTTCCGCACTTGCCAGACTTTCAAAACACAGTGTAGTCCGAAAAACGCATGTGTCCCTCATCCAACAATTTTTTTAAGAATGGACTCAAAGAGACCAATCAGTTCCTCTGTATTGTCACCCTTCGGCTTCTCTGTCCTCCCTTGACCCAATGGACTACTGTATCTCATTTTCCCCTTTTAATTGGGGTTTTCACTATAAAAAAGGTCACTTCACGTCACACACACCACTGACAACTCGTATCCGTATTTACCCATTCCATGCTAGAGGAATGGAGGTTATAAAATTCAGAGATTTGGGTTGTTCCATGAGTTTCAAATTGCACCTTCTGAATTCGCAGCTGGACTACATTCCCGAGTATCAGGGTGCCGACCGTAAGCGACGAGCACAGTGAGAAACTTCATCAACATATTAAGGAGATGTAATGTAGGTACCAGGGTAGGAGGAACACAAACATGTCAGATGCTGCACAGATATATTCCGCTATCCACCCACAAGGGACAAAGTGAAAGAAAGAGTTTCCACGGAAAAAGAAACAAGCAGCAATAGTGCCGGCAAGTGTCGGCAATGGTATTTTAATTATTATGATAAATAATTACATAATATTATAATAATAAATAAAAATAATTATTTTATAGCCTACAGGCAATCTCTTAAACAATATTTTACAGCTGTTTGTATTTTGGATTGCATTTATTTGACGATTTATGAACCAATAAAAAAATGGCACTTTCCCTGCATTTATGATTCACTTTGTGCAAAAAAATACTTACGTGATAGAGAAAAATGGAGGTCATATTTGGAATCAGCGTATCAAAAAACATAAGATTCACCCTTCAGATTCCAAACACTTGTTAGTGACCTGAATTTTGCAGGGTAGTGTTATCTGTTCGCCAGGTAGCCAATGTGTTGACTCATCCGACCATGTCTAAAAACACTGAGCAAATAACCAATTATTATGGTCTTCCAATCGTTGGAAGCTCATAAGAATTAAATTGTCGGACAGGAAGTTAGTGTGATACATCAAGTATTGTGCAACAGAGATTTGACCAGTCAGTGCCACAGTCAGGATGCAGAGATAAGTGTTGACGCATCCCTCAGTCAACTACGTTCCTTCTCACAAGTTAAAGATACAAAATTAACCTGACTTTATATATATATATATATATATATATATATATATATATATATATATATATATATATAATACTATTGCCAACCCCCGTGGCGGAGTGGTTAGCACATCGCGCTACGACGCCAGTGGTCCCGGGTTCGAATCCCGGCCTGGGCATGGATGTTTGTAAGTGTCCATTCATCTATTTCATCGTGTCATCACTCATCCCCATTTTCGCAAATTATCCAAAAGTGGCACAAAAAGCGAAGTAAAATAAAGCAAATGAAATAATCAAAATACTATCTGCATAATAGTAACGACATTTTAAATATGAAGCTACAAGATGGTTTCATATAAGGATACAAAAATACTATAAATTGAAGCTGTAATTTATGAAAAGAATTCAACAATCGAGTTTTCTATTTCTGAGTTTGATGACACATTTGTTATTAGTTAGATACAAATTATCTCCATTGCTTTTCCTACAGTCCGAAACTTGTGTTCCGATTCTTTTACTAACACTAGTCGAACAAGTCCTTCGATTAATTTCCACTATGCATTGTATTACTGAAAGTCAGTGGGTATAGAGGACTAATGGGAAGTATTAAGTAGAGAGAAACTGCCTATACAGAAGGTCGTTTCATGTCCATGGTAACAAAGTTAGAACCCACCTCACCTTAAGAAAAACCATGACGCCACGAGCGGTGGTGCTCCACGTGATACCCCTGTCTTGCAGTAATGCCCGGCAGCGGAGTTTCCATTGGAGGAGACTGCGTTGAAGAACACATTGGTCCAAACGATCATATTCCTGCTGACAAGCTTTCCAAAGACCCTCAATTGTGCGGAGCCGTCTGCTTCCCAAGGCTCGTTTCAACAACGGAAACCCACAAAAATCCATGGAAGAGGCATCGGGGGATTTCACAGGGATGTCTGTAAAGGGAATTGCATGAATGCCCGTTTCACGTGCCATCCGATCCATGTATGCCTGCGTGGACTTTGCCGTATGACTGGAAGCCTTGTCCTGGTGGATGACAACACGAGATGTGTCGCTGCCATAGAGAGAAGGAATATCATGTCTGTAAAGTGGCTCCAAAATATTCGTCTGGTAATAGGCTGCATTTATTTTAGCCTTTTTTCCACTCTGCGCAGTGGAAGTTTGCCGTTATGGCAATAACCACCAACAACCATGAACCCGCGTGGAAAACTTTCAGCACATTCACGTACCCACTGAGATCGACCTCTTGCATCATGTGGACGATAGTAGATGGCCCTTTTTTTTTACCACATCCCGACAGATACACCCATGCTTCATCCAGGGACACCACATACTTCCAGCGGTCCCCTGCCAGATGGCGTTCGTAGAGGTTCCGACTGTTGGTCTTCCTCTCTTGGACATGTGAGGCACGCAACTTATGAACTTGAGCCTTGTGCTTCCGCACAAGTTGTAAATCTTTGGCTATGATGCGATTTACAGTTGAATGGAAACATTGCACTGCCTGTACAATCACTCTTTGTGTTGCAGGGTTTTTCACATCGCACCACGGATCTCACTTTCCGCACAACATTGGAGGAACGCTTGGGCTTCCGATATGTCCGAGGCCCACTTTCACTGGTTCCAGCAACAGTTACAGTGCAAGCTCTATGGCGATTGAACACTGCATTGATGCCCTTCTTTGACACATGGAATGCTTTCATGTAGCACTGTTTAATTATCTGGCTATAACTATAACCAACGTCGGAAAGGGCACAGATGTATCCCTCCCAAAAGACTGGAATTTTTGGTGCTATATAAACACTCACTCACACACCAACCATCGTTTTTGCAAGTCAACACACAGTACTTTCGTTCTACTGGCTCTGGCTGCTCTGTGCTATGCCTATGTGCTGCTCCTTGGTGATCAAAATCGTTACCATCAACGTGAAACAACCTTCTGTACTTCGGCAGAAAAATCTCACTTGTGAAAACAATTTTACCTATAAGCATGTCCATTGTTTGTTCATTAATGTTTGCTTTAAGTCCAATTTATGCTTAGATAGGCTAATCGGAACTACAGTTTAACGTCTGTTTACCGGGTATCGCATCAGTAGTGGGTCTTGTGCTATAACTAGGACCACTTACAAGTGTAGGAAAGGCGAGGCTATTTGATTGAACAATCAGATTTGCTTATACTTGAAACAAAGCCAGGAGGGGCCTATACCCCAATTTTTTAGGTGTGATATGCTCTGATTTTTAAGAAATTCAGAATTTCTAGTGTAGGAAAGGCGAGGGCCCACAATCTGATTTGCTTGCACTTGAAACAAAGCCAGGAGGGGCCTATACCCTAATTCTTCAGGTATGGAGGTTCGGGTTTAAGTCCTCATAAAATGTGAAGCCTCCCCCGAAGGCAAAATGATAATATTGTTGCCTTGTAAACAAGGGGTTCTGGGTTCGAGTCCTGATAGATTGAAATACATGTGGCAAAAATAAAATCTCCACAAGTGAGATTTTGAGAATAATTACTGCTACTTGATATACAACTCCCAGATCTGAAAACCTTCTTTCTCCTCTGATCAGACAAATTCGGCCATGTGTGTAAAAGCTATATCTGTGTGATTGTTGTTTATAAACTTGTCAAAAATATGGCTTTTTTAATATTGTTTTTGGCCATATTTCTATGCTCTACAATTCCATTGCTTGGGGTAAGTAATTATAGCTCGGAAATGCATGAATTGATATTAATCTATCAAAAGACTAATGTTCTGCTCTTGCCGGCACGCAAAAGATAAAATCTACACGCTAGAACGGAACATTAATGATTTTTCTGTACGATTCACTGAAGGGGCCATTAATCTTTCCGTGCAACAGGGGAAAATGTAACAAGGAAAATGTAACAAAGATTGAGACAAAGATACACATTTTCTGACCCAGTGGCAATGAACTGGCCCTCTTCATGTTGAAAGCAATTCTATTCCGATAATATGTACCTAGGCAAGACTTGGAGAATATTATAACAGAAACAAAATCCAATTTTGTCTGTATCAAGGTCTTCAGAACCCAGTAAAATGTGGGCATATTCCATTTGGAGACGTGTTAATATTGTGGCATTGTAATCAGGGGCTTTGGGTTCGAGTCCTGTATAAGATTGAAATACATACAACTGCCCACACATAAGATATTCACTGCTAGCTGATATACAGTTGAGGTTTGTGTATTGTACAACAGGATAATAGAGCAAATATCTTCTAGAACTGCTCTGTGACTCTCTCATTTCTTACATCATAGACATATGATTTTTCTCCTATGAGAATAACACTACATATGGTGTCATCAGGTAAGGCCTCATGGAATTCACAGATAATTTTAATATTTGTTCTGTCACTCACCACAACCTGTTTCCTTTTTGAAGTGTTAATTACAAACATGGGTCTCTGTGCCTTGAATTCATCAGGTGTGTAGTACATGTCAGTATTGCCAGTAGTGACCCTCTTGAAAGCCGAAAAAGCTTCATATAATTTGAGGAAATCATTCTTGGACATGTCTAAATTGTAATTTTCTCTAGGAAAGACCTCATTTCTGCCATTTTTAAGATATATGTTCTTGATGTTGCAGCTATCAAATTTACTTGAATTTTTTTCCTGATTGTTGTGTCTTCCAGTCTGAAACAGTACCACTACAAAATCAGGCATGTCAAATTGAATGCTAGAGAATGAATTTGTAGCATCAAACTCATAATATGTACCAGATGCGGGCTTCTGTACGCATTGATATGTATAAAATTGCAGAGGAATCTGTGGATTTTTTATTATATCTGCTTTGTATTTAAGACCATAGCTGGCTTCATACTCAACAACAGGGATTCTTAACTCCATAGTCTGAATAACGCATTTGCCTGCATCAGGTAGGGTATTAGGCAGAGCTTCTCCTGTGGGGTTTATTGCACTGTACCTCATCAAGGCATTATTATCATTTGCAGCTCTTCTAAATGTAATTCTTAACCCACCCTTCCACATAATATCTTTGTAATCCGAGAAGAATCCTGGCAATAGGCGCATCGGGAACAGCACAGTGTGGTTCTTAGATAATATCTTATCACCAGCCTCGAATCCTCCTATTTTGTAGTATGAAGCCTCGGTTTTGGATAATTTTAATGTGGCCAAAGCTGTGGAGGTAATGCCGGGATAATCCACTCTGTTTATAACAACGCCATGCTTTCTGATCTCAATTTCAGAGAATAGATGGGGCACAAAATTGTCTACCAATCTTATATTTGAATTTGCCGGATAATCTGTTCCATCGAGCTTTACAACATCAAATTTGATGTATAAATCTGCTCTGTGGGGGTGTATAAATCCATCCCCTACATCAAGATCAACCTCAACCTCTGTGTTGGGTTGATTTAAATTTGCAAATGTCCTCCTGTTTGGGGGGAATGATTGTAGCTCATAACTCTCAATATTTTCCATTGTATGTATTTTTATTTAAATATTAATCTCTATGATTGCAGTTGTTGTGGCTCCAGCAAAATCAACTAATTCTTCTTTTTCATTAGTGACCATCAATTCAATGTAGTCTATTCTATTATGACACACAGGAAAATATAATGTTGGTGATGGATTGTAGATGATGGGCTCCATGAATTCAGAATTAGGTTTGAATGTTGCAATGATCCCAGTTTGTTTGTGAGTGCCTATGCCATTTGATTTGGTGATCATACCCTCTGCTACATTACAGTGAATATTCAGAGTCTCTATGGCTAAGAATTTAGGTATATTCATAGCAGTGTGTTTGATGCCTGCTTCAAGTTTTGTGTTGTTCTCAAAGCCTAACAGCTCTCCTATAGTACCCAGATTCACTGTTTCTGTAGCAGATACAATCTCTACTCTGTGAGTGACAGAATTTTGACTTAACACTACACCTCTGGGTAATTGAGCATTTAGAGTGGATAGATTATATTGCCCTGGAGTAATGACAATTTTTTCATCCCCAACTGCAATTGTATTGTTGTGGTGTGTAATATTAGGGATTAGGTACATGCCATAAAATGCTCTGAGAGCTATTGTTTTGGGATACACTATGTCATCATGCAATTTGAGTTTCAATATTGAATTTTGGCTGGTGAGATGGAATACCCCCATGATGTTTCAGATACCACAAGGCTTTTTGAAAATCTTCAATTGATGGTTTATTTATTTGAGACATGTATCTAAGAACAGATAAACACAAATGTCCACAATTAACATCTCTGAAGTTTTGAACACGGGCATTATTGTAATAAAGATTAGATGAATTTAGATATTTTATTAAATTTTCAGGTGGAACCCCTCCAAATGAATCAAACACAAATGCCTCATTTTTTAAATATTTAAGATAACAAATCCAGTGAGTGCCCTGATTTTTGTACTCATCCAAATTAACAATGCCACACTCTTTGTTGAGTGGTTGTTCTGGTAAAGAATCAGACATGTACACACCTCTAAAATGTTTGATGCCCAGGGGCCTGATTAAAGCTTCAATATCTTGGTTTGTAAGCGGCTCTTGTTTTTTTTAAACTTATTCATGGCTCTCTTAACACCTTTCCCTTGTTTCTCCATTGCCAGGTTATGGCGCTTCTGCTCATCTAATTCTGCCCTATTTTTCTTGGCATCTATTACTGTTTTTGCTATGGCAGCTGAACCCCCAGCCAAGCTCCCAACAGCCCCGAGAGCAGCTAAGATGGCAGGGATGGTAAATATGAATCCCCCCACATGTGATTTTTTTCTTGATTGCTGTAATTTTTTTAATTGGGGGGTACTAAGCAACAATTTCATTCCATGGCCCTTTGCAATACAAGAATTTTTTTTCTTGCGCTGCTTTTTGGTTAAGAGACTGTCAATAGGTCCAAGAGATTTAAGACCTGCATAAGGTATTTGATACATAACACCCTTGGCCTTCATTGTAGGTTTATTATATACATATTCACAGCCCCCACCCCAGTTTTTGTTTGGTGCTCATAGCTATGGTGGTTCCCAATGCTGCTATTTTTTCACTCAAAGAAGCATCTTTGCTTACAAATCTGCCAAATGCAGCCTCTTCTAATTTCTTATCTGCAACATGTCTCTTATCAAGATCAGAATGTGTGTTGTATGCAATATCATGGTCTCTACAAGCAGCATCTAAAGGATTAACACCAGGATCACCTCTGTTTAATCTATGGTCTAGTTTTGTGCCTGGACCACAATATTGATAGCCTGGAATGTGTAGTTCAAATGGCAGCTTGTTTATAATGTCATTAACAAGGCCCCGACCCTCAGAAATATTCCAAAATTTGGGGGGTAGAGTATTAATAATTTTTATGAGATATCCAATCCCCTTAGCGTCATTCACTATAAAATTAGACAATTTGGTGCTTATCATGTCCATAATTCCAACCTTTTCATTGTAAAAATTGTTGTTCCCAGCATTTTCCTCCCCAGCTATCACCAATAACCTATCTACAAGTTTCCTGACATCATCAACCCACACAAATTCTTTAGGCAGGGTGTTGTATTGTTTGATTCCACTGCCAGTCTTGATTTGTGACCATATGGGCTTAATTAAATTATTGTATTTTGCCCCACTGCTCGACTTGACTCTTTTTTGTGTGGGATCATTGTTCTGCTATAGAGCATCTGATTTTATTAATATTTCTTTGTAATCCTCATAATCTTGATCTGTATAGCTGCCAGGCCTTTTCCTGGTCATGAGTTCCCATAATCCAGGTGTACCGGTGTACTTAACAAAAGCACCTTTTTCTCCGAGACGAGATTCTGAATATACAATTATATCATCTCCCATAAATGTTACTCTGAAATTGCCAATTCTATGTATGATGCTGCCATCAAGCTCTGTATCAACATATAAACCAAACACCTCATCTTTATTGTCTTTAGGTGTGGTTAAATATTTTTGAGCAAGAAGACCCAATTCAATAGGATCCTGACTGGCTTCAATTCTTCTAGGAGCAATAGGACTAGGTGTATGAATACTTGAAAGTGGGGTGAATGGATAATCTAATATGTTCCTTGCAGCTACAGGTACAAGCTCTGTGAGCAAATTTTGATTTTGCTCTGTAACAGTTTTGATATTCTTACCTAAATTATTAATAGCATCAATTACAGGCTGTTCTGTTTGTTTGTGTTTTTCATAAATTCCTCGGTTCTCTGATTTCCATCCCTTAAATCTTTTTACAAGATAATCTCTTAACTTAAGATCATCAATAATTGGCCTTTTCATGTTTATTTATTTATGTTTCAATGTCTAGAAAATTGTTGATTTTATTTCTGTATTTGCCACTATTGGGTGTTCTTGTCATATCAATTGTGACAAACCCATAACTGTCCTGGTTCCAGCACTTGCTGCAAAATTTAGAAAAATCATTGTAGCTCAAGTCCCCACCTACATATTCATCATGTATGTGTTTGAGGTTGGTATGGTCTTGATGAAACACACATATAAAATTGCTGTTGTCCCGGATCAGTTGCTTCGGAATTTTTGAAAAAGTCTGTGCCAGGTAGAAGCAATCAATGTTTTTGTGCCGGCCCTGTGTGAAGAAATTTCTAACCTTGTTTTGATTATCCAATATAATGTCATCAAACACAACAACAGAATTATCGAGACATTCATCAAGTGGCTTAACATCTGGTTCAAAAGTGGCTATATCCAGTCCATCATATAGCTTCATCAGCTGCTGATATTTTAATTGTTCCAAGCTCTTAGAGAAGATATACAAGTGCCTGTTTTTCCAGTCTAACCAGTTGGGTGCCAATAAAAAATTATCAACCATTAGTGTAGTTTTACCACAAGCAGATGGCCCAACAATAAGACACCTAATATTATCAGGTAGCAAGTTCCCATTTCTCTTATTCTGTTGTTCAGGTTCTGGCAGCCTTTTTATAACATCCCAGGTGCTCATATTATTATTTTGTTTGCATCGATCCAGCTGTTTTCCGGATGACCCAGCCATTTGACAAGTAACTTGTTGCCTTTTCTGCGGATGATTTTTTCTATGAGATATGTGTCAGGCTGTTTAGTTTTGCTGAGCTCTTGTTCATAGAACCTGCCTTTGAGAATTTCTCCTCGGTGATCCTTTATTATATATGTGTTAAGGGCCCCGGGTTTAACTTGAACCACTGTAAATAATTCAGTGCTCCAGTTTCTTGTAAAGCCTCTCTTGAATAAGTGCTTATATTTACTAATTCTTACTTGATCCCCTATCTTGTATTTGGCCTTTCTTGTTGTTGGCTGGTATCTAGGATAATAAACAGTGCTGATCAATTTTTGCTCATCAGATGAGCTTATTACTTCAGAGGGTTTCATGTTGATTGTGGAATGGACTGAGTTGTTATATTTATGTAGAAGTTCTGGAAGAATATTAATCCATTTATAATTACCTTGGAGGGTAAATTGTTTATACATAAGATTTTTTAAGGTTCTGTTGAATCTCTCTACAATTGAGGCCTTGAGGTCACTGTAACTCGAATAATGTTTTATTGCCTGGCTTTTAATAAATTGTTGGAACACAGAATTATAAAATTCTTTGCCATTATCTGTTTGCAAATAGCGCGGTGATCTTCCACTCTGATTGATAATTGTTCTGATGGCTTCTGTAACACATGCCCCAGTCTTGGATTTGAGTGGCACAGCCCAGGCAAATTTTGAAAATGTATCTATTACAGTGAGTAGATACTTGTAGCCCTTGTTGATTTTGTCTAAGTTTTTCAACTGCCCACTTGCCATTTCAATCAAGTCGCTCTGCCATAAATCATCTATGCCCTTTGTGACTACTGGGAGTCTCTTAAAATTATGTCTGGCCTGCCTGTGTAATTCATCAACAATAATTTGTCTAGACATGATATGTAAACAAGAATATTGCAACTATGGGGTGTTCAGCAGCTGATACTGCAGGATTTTCTAAATATAATTTGTCCCCTATTTGTATTTTAAATTCCAAAGTGCCATCATCTTCTACATAAGATGTTTCCAATGTATTGGGGTCTGTAAAATCCTCCAATTCTACACTGGTGATTTTCACTTTGTTATCAGCATTTGTTATTGATAAGGTGGGGTAGTGGTGTGCCTGTGGCTGTAGCCAATATTTGATCTTGATTGGTCTCAATGTGCCCCCAACAAAAAACTGGTAATAAAATTGTGCAGGGGACAGCATATATATTTTGCCACCTGGTGTAAATGGAGAATCATATTCTTTGTTGGGGATGCTGTACAATTCAAGAATTACTGTATGTTTTGGATTCTCGATTATGCCTGTTATTTCCTTTTCTGCTGTGAGCAATCTGCTTGTTACAGATTCAAGGTGCTCATTGATGGTCCTAACAATCTCATCGTGCCCAGGCTTGATTCTTATGTCAACAGCAAGTTTTTTGTATTGTTGCACAATATCTTGTAGCTGGGTGGCAAAAACAGACAGAGCATTTGCTTGATTGGATTCCATGGTCCCTAGCTGTTGCTTGATATTAGCAACAATTTGTTGCAAATTTTCAACAACTGCCAATTTCGAATTTTGAGCAGTAAGATCATGGACTTGTCTTCTGATATCCTCAAACAGGGCATGCAGTTCATTAATATGTTGATTGGTTGGAAGAGTGGCCACTGTCTGGGTGAGATCTTTGATCTCTGCTTGAATATTCTTGATATCTTCTGATTTCAATATCCTATTCACTGCCCTCTTAATATTTTTAAGTTCCTGTGATGTAGGAAGATTTGATACTGTATTTTGTAAAAATTCAAGTGCCAATTTCACATCATTTAATTCAGAAGCATGAGCCACATTTTGCATAGCATTTTGGAGCAGGGCTATATCTGCCTGAGAGGGTGTGGATTGTTGTAAAATTTCAAGTTTTGTTTGGATATCATCTATCAAGTGATGAAAATGAGATAATTCAGATTCAGTGTTGAGGTTTTCAAGCTTTGTGATTTGTTGCTGGACACTGACAAGAGTATCTACAATCCCAGGCAATCGGGATTCAAGTACATTTGCCAAATCACTTTGCACTGCTGCTATTGTACCTTCAAGATGGGTTATGGAACTTTGAATTTTTCCAAAATCTTCATATGTTTCAAGTTGCAGCTTAATATTTGCTACACTCCGAGTTATTGCATTTAAAGCATCAGAAGATGGCAAATTGTTCATAAAATTTTCAAGTGTCTCAATTTTTTCTTTAACCTCGGCTATGGCATTGTTCAGAGGGTCCAGATTAGGTATTTGGAGTGACTGAATCTGTTCCTTTAGAGTGTAAATCACTAGATCAAAATCTTCTTGTGATTTTATGCTTTTGACAATTGTTTGGAGTTGTGCCTGGACATTATTTATTTGCTCTTCCAATTGTTGTTTCAATTGCTCAGAATTGGTGGCCTGGGTCTTAAATTTGGCTTGAAGAGCTGCAACTGCTTCTTCTAAACTTTGAAAATTATCCAATGTAGCCAGATCAGTATATTTCTGAAGCAATAATTTAAGTTCAGAATCAATTTTAAGAAGAGGGTCCATGCATTGTGATTGCAAATTTGTAATTTCTAATTGAAGACTGGCATTGAGTGTTGTTTGTAAAGCTTGTAAATCACTTCTTAATTTCTTGACTCTGACATCAAGCATCAGAATCTCATCACTGTGATCTTCATGTCTTGTATGGCCAAAAATATCATTAGGCATTTTGTTTAGTAGTTATTTATTATAGAGTATCTGATTCTTAATTCTATAAAAAAGGGTATAAGCTTATCATAAGTTCCAGGGACCTCAATATATAAGCAGTCACCAGCAGAAACAGTGTAAACAGTGCCAGAAGTCATGTTTGAGTGCTTAATTCTGTAAATATTTCTCCCTACTGAAATTTTAACATCACCCTCAGGGGTTGTAATAAATTGCAATTGCCCACCTACAGGTAATTGGTAATGATTTAAATTATTGTTAAATATGTACAATATTTTGCCTGTTTCATCGTCAAAATCTGTAAGTATGCTGTTCAGATGAATAATTAACAAGCCACTCAGTTTAGACAGCATATCAGGAGAGGGTTGCGGTGTTGGCAGGTCCATAATAGCCTGTTTTTTGAACCCAAATAAGTTCATTGGCATGTTTATTTATTTCCAATCATGCTCTGTAATTGGGCATTGATTACCACTTTTCAAATCACAATGACCCCATGGTAGAGTATGTATGCCACATGATAAAATGCATCTCTTATCATCACGTGGGTCCAGAGCCACTTTTCTTACAACATTTGAAGTCAATAAGTGATCCACACTCTGAATTCTGGATTCTGATGTTCTGATTAAACTCTGGGATTTGAGGCAATTTTTATAATCTTCAAATTGGAGCTCTTTTTCCACAGCTACTTTGCCAATGCCCTTGGCTTTTTTGACAACAGCATTACATGTTTTAAAACTATACATCTTGGCACTTAACCCAGCAAATTCCACAATAACATCACCAAGTGTCTCATTTTTTAACTTGCCGGGCACTTTTTTGTTGTGGGGTTGAATATTCAAATGGTCTGGCAATTCACTGGTATCAAAGTATTTGAACAATTCAGGCTGTGACATATCTTGATAAACATCTTCTGTTTGAATATCAAGAATAAAACTATCCGTGTCCATGTACATCAGTTTTACATTATCACCATAAAAAGGTTTCAGCACATCATAATACAATGTTAACATATGTAATTTGGACAATTCCAATATTGCAGCCCCTACATAAATAGGTTTATCAAACTTAATCCTTGTTTTTTTCATGTTGAAAAGTGCCATATCTTCATCATAAATTCTTCTGTAATTGAAATTAGGCTTTGCAACCAATTTTTTACTCAGGCTGGGGTCAGTAATTATTTTAACATCGGTATGTTTTCTGACATTTTCAATTGTTTTGCCATATACAGAATTTACCATCAATTTAAACAAGGTCTTATCAAATTCGCTCTTTGCAGATGTTCGAAGCTCCGTGTTTGTATCAATGTATGGTTTCAACCATTCTGAGTGCCTGAACCTCAAAACTTTTCTAAGTTTGGCTACTTGAACACCATGTTTCATCAGGAACTGGAGGTTCTTGTAATATATGACATAGCCCTGTTTTGCCTCCAGTGTCATCATGAGCTTCTTCTGTTTAGAGCCAGGTGAGCACTGAACCTCGGGAATTGGGGGCAACTCAGAAAATTTGTTGTGTAAATGATCTGGAAATATCAGATCAACCTCTAAGAAGAGGCCATGTTCTCTGTCATCAAAGTTCTGAAGATCTTCAATATTAAAATCTTCAACCCATTCAAGCCCTGCATATGGCAGTTTTTGCATCATGGCATGACCATAGAGGCTGTTTGCATCCACATACAATATATAATTTGATGGCAATTCTGGATCATAATCAGGCATATATTTGTTATTTGCTCTGGCATATCTCTGAGAACATTGCACCATGCCTCCTTTTATATTTTCCTCCATAAACAGGTACATATCTTGATCTTGGATCAGATCCAATTGCTTTTTGGTGTTTAAAAACATTGCAGACCATGCTAGGCCCGGGGCACTGAAAAAATACACTGGGTCCAGTCCATAATTTTGCATACAAGATTTTCTGAATGCCTGCATTATATCTGCTGAGATGGTCACATCAAGTTTCAAATATGCCATGTGATAATCACCAAATGTCTTGCATTTGAAATTGTTCCACGCCAATTGGGCACGGTGATAATCTTCATCAGTGATTCCAGATCCTCTGATTTTGCTGTAAAACTCATGTTGTGGAGGCAGAGAACACTCATTAAATTTAGAAAAATCTGTAACATAATCATATGGATATACACCCTTTCGCCTAATTAATTTCGGGTCCTGATTTGGAAACACTGCACGTGTGATTTTGAATTGATCATCAGATAATCGAGTGCTCAGTGTATCCAGGCTATCAGGTAAAAATCTGTAAGAATCAAGAAATCTTATTTGAATAGAAAATCCATTAACTTTAATTGTTTTGCTAATAGATATATATTTCTCATCATTTTCAGCTAAAATATTTAAATTCTGCTTCTCAAACCCCTCGTACCTGATCAGATGATGGAAATCATAATTGGATGCTCCATGGCAAAATATGGGGACAAATCTTGGTCTCTTGATCTTAATATTACAGCTATTACACAGGGCCTGTTTATATCGACCATCTGTATGAGAATGGTGATGCACCTTGATATTTGTATCTGAAAATTCAGAATCACATACCGAGCATTTTTCTGCATTGTTGAAATCTTCAATCTGTTTCTCTGTTAAAGACAACATGGGTTTTGATTTTAATAAGATGTTAGATGCTATGTCACGGCACTCAATTTCTATTCTATGTGCAAATATTTTGATGGCATCTGGCCCCATGTATGAATCTATTTTGGTAACAACACCATCCTGTACAACCACATAACAAAAACTGGAGGGTTCATGTAGCTGGTATGGTGTAATTGAAGATTCTTCAGGATCTGGATTGCAGAATGCAAGAGGTTTGAGATTCGATTCAAAATCACAGACAATATATGCTGGGTGTTCCAACAAGGCTTCAAACTTTTTGAATTTGCAATTCTCACTTGGCATTGGCATCACCATATGAACAGGTTTATGATTGCCACAGTATTTCAGATGCTCAATTAACTTGTTTTTGGCAATTTCTGCACTCACTTTACAAACCCCATTCACTGTTTTTCTACCATCAAATACCCTTAAACATCTTCTGCATATTCTGAATATTCTATTGGATTTATCTAGTTGTGTTCTCACTAAAGCTAGAAGATTATGTATCAGAGTGTAATGATTTGTGCCATTCTCTTCAATTAAGAGCAGATCAATCGGAACAGTAGAATCATCATCAAGTATACTGATTCTGAGAGGTGCTATCAAGCAATCGCCACGGCCAGTGGAATAAATATATACATTAATAGATAATTGTTTGCCATTCATATCCCGGGCCTTTTTTTCAAATTTATCAATATTCTGAACAGACATTGGATATTCCAAACCCTCCATTGCATCGTCAAAATCATGTTCATGTTGTTTGTAATAATTTATTCTTTCAGGATGCCCTACAACTGGAAACAAAGCAGCTAATATACACCACAAAAAGCATTTCTCATCATTATTTTTAATATTAACCACGGCTCTTCTGTTTTTAATATTATCAGGTAATGGCAGATATGTAGATCCTTGTAATGGGCTGAATTCAGAAATATTAACATAGAGCCTGTGTGAAGAGCCGCATAGGCTCCATCCAGACTCTTTTGCTGCAAATTCAGAGTGTTTAATATTCAATTGATCCATCAAACTGCTTATTATTGTGTCTGAATTTACATTTGAATATACCGGTACAGTTTCTGTTATGTGGGGCTGTGTAAATTTTGTGCCATTTGGCTTCTTATATTGAGTATACAATTTGAGAGAGAGCTTATAAGAGCCATTTTGTGCATTAAGAATTGCCTGCACATGAGGATTTACACTGTTCAAGAAATTCTCAATGCCACATCTTGGCTCTGATACAAACCGATAATCTCTTAATTGGCCATTAAAACTGCTATGGATGGGTGGTTCATAGCGTGGCTGCTTTGCCGGTCCAGCATTAAGAGGTGCTTCGTGCTTTCTTTTCAGACCAGATGTAGATGGTTGTGAGGGCAATGCTGATGACTGTACATAAGAATTACACTTGTGCCATTTGTAATATGCCTTGCTTAATATTTTATGGCATCTTGGACACATTTTCATGGCCTTTCTGCATTTCCTAGGCTTACAAATACGGCAATGCCTAGCCCAATGAGAACTAGATATATTTTTATTACACTGATTGCAATATTTTTGTTTTGGCATTTTTTCTTGTTGTTTATTATATAAGATTTTCTGGGCTTCAATTCAAAATTTTATACTTAATAAAAATATCAGTTGGGTTTAGCAGTTAGTGGCTAAGCTGGTGCTTTTATACCTAAACAACAGCAGTAACTAGGTTTTGGTGATAGTTTTGCTGATGTAAAACACACTTCACCAGGTTTAAAACCTCATCTCTATATCAACTAAATACAATTCAAAATTGGATTTTGAACTATGCAATAAATATTCTGTAAGTCTCACTTGTGTTTATATTAACAGAACAAGACAAAACCAGAATTGTATTCAGGATTGCATGTTTTCATACAAAAAAGCCATATTTTTGACAAGTTTATAAACAACAATCACACAGATATAGCTTTTACACACATGGCCGAATTTGTCTGATCAGAGGAGAAAGGAGGGTTTCAGATCTGGGGGCTATCAAGTAGCAGTAATTATTCTCAAAATCTCACTTGTGGAGATTTTATTTTTGCCACATGTATTTCAATCTATCAGGACTCGAACCCAGAACCCCTTGTTTACAAGGCAACAATATTATCATTTTGCCTTCGGGGGAGGCTTCACATTTTATGAGGACTTAAACCCGAACCTCCATACCTGAAGAATTAGGGTATAGGCCCCTCTTGGCTTTGTTTCAAGTGCAAGCAAATCAGATTGTGGGCCCTCGCCTTTCCTACACTAGAAATTCTGAATTTCTTAAAAATCAGAGCATATCACACCTAAAAAATTGGGGTATAGGCCCCTCCTGGCTTTGTTTCAAGTATAAGCAAATCTGATTGTTCAATCAAATAGCCTCGCCTTTCCTACACTTGTAAGTGGTCCTGGTTATAGCACAAGACCCACTACTCGCATCGGGAATCCTTTGGTTACAGGGACAGTTTTAGCAGACTCGGTCTAACAATTACCATCACCACTTTCATTCTCGACGTTGCGATTACCCTAAAAGTGTAGAAAAACATGTTGGAAATGTCGAATACGAGTAAAACCAAAGTAATGGATTGTCATACATATCATTTGATAGTAGTGACTAATAACAATGATATTGAATTGTAAGAACACTTGACGTGTACTGTCTTCGGAAATAATGTCCACAATCGAATTACACAGTCGGTGGAATTGCGCAGCATCCTGTCTTCCGGCTCGCATCTGTACGTAACTCCGCAGAGTTTTCATATTTAGAATGCTTGTCCCGATCAAAGGGCACGATTGCTCCCAGAGGTGTCGTTGCGAGAGTAGAGTTTTGGCTGTTTAATTACGAAGAAAACACATTTGGAAATTATTGGCCGAGGCCCTTTCCCGAAACCCCTTTGCTGCCCTTAGCTCGGATTGGAGGAATGGCGGTTTCGCATTTCATCTGTTGTTCGAGTGGCTGTTTCTGCAGTTTCTTTTAGTGTCCTTGTTGGTGGTCTATTGCCCATTTCCGGCAGTTGCGTTCAAATGTCATCTCGTTCTCCTAGCGAATTAGGACACGATTGTTTCGTTGTAAGGCTGCGTAACGTCTTTTTCAGTCGGGAGAAAGTTACCGTTGTTAGCGACTTACTGAAAATACAATAAAATTCCAACAACTGGAAAAGAAACTTGCATCGTGTACTGCCACTATTACTAGTTCATCTGCCAAAAGGTAATACAAACTATAGGAATTTTAGCGTGTGCATCAATATCTACGGATGCTTTTCTGACGTTTTTGTCTTCCGCTGCGTCCACAAAACTGCAGTCTTGACAATTTCACGGATTCTAATTATCTTAGAAATTAGGCAATACTTGAACTTTTATATTGCACCAGGAGTTTGTGAAAAATGTCGATTTGTGATTACATAAGAAGTATTTTAATATGCTGATGTAATTCTTGAATCTTATGAAGCAAGACTCTGGAAAATTGATGTATATGATTGGAGTTAAATGTTTAATTTTTTTATTAATCAGTATTTTTGAACGACTTTTGTTACACTCTTCAAGCATCGGTATCCGTGGAAATCGGTAAGAGTATCGGGTATTGAAATGGTTATCGGTTCAGCCTTAAGCCACTGTGTTATCAGACACGTATCTGGTGTTCAAAGAAAGTACCCAAGCCGTAATTCCTGTTATAGCCACGAACTATCAGTTCATATTGAAGAGGTTTCCTCGGGCAATCAGCCAGGTGATTGCCTGCGAAAACCTCTTTAATATTCGCCGCCAGGAAAGCTTCAAGAATTATATTATATCAGTTGATGGTCAGTAATATGATTTGTCAGTGCCTTGACTGTGTGCTGCCGGTATCATAGTAGAGGTTATTTGATTAGTAAATTTTAATTTGCACCTGTTTGAGTTTTCTCAATTGTTTATTCGTCGAACGTGCAGGATCATGAAGCACTGATGAACGCCTTGCATACCCGCAACACACTTTACACATGCGTTGAGCGGGTTAGTATAAGTCAGAAGCTGGCTGGTTACCATTTGATTCTCTTGTTCGTAAATAACCATTGCATTGCTATTGATGTTTGTTGAATGTAATCACGTATCTTGATATAAGATGGAGTTATTCACGAAACTTTTGAGTTTTTTTTTTACTGGCGGCTAGTGTTGCCAATTTTGCTCATTTGTAGCCAGATCTGATCCTTTTCTTTCTTATGTCCAACATTTAAAAAATCAGAAGGTTTTCCTAGTACAGTTTCCATAACTAGATGGTCTGTCGTCTGCTTGAAGACGGGGCTGTTTTCAGCCACTAAGAAGAACCTTGGATACAGTACGTGCTTCGTTCTCTGCAGGCCAGAGATCGCCGGTCGCTTTGCGAGTGGAATTGGAACACTTGATTGCCACATTCACAACGGAGGGAGGGGAGAGAAAGGCAACCGATCTATAGATGGCGAGCCGAAAAGAATTGGCCCTCTAACGTCTTGAATAGCTCACTGATATTGTTTGATTATTTTTTCCAAAGATTTGTGAAACAGCACGGCCAGTCACCGTAAAATTTGACAGCAACAGCCCGCTCATGACAGACCACTGCTTTGCGGAAACTCTGGCCTATAATGAGCTCTTCACATGAATGAAGTCTATTTGCAAAGATGTACTTGAAAGAAAGTGTGACGCGGAAAGGGTTACCATTTTCAAACGCTCACTCAGGCTCTTTAAGTGTTACTATACACAAACCTTTACGTAAATTAAACATTAAAGTTCCTTGACTCCATTTCCGACACCGTCATTTGCAACACTAAGGCATTTTTTTTTATTTTTTGTTTGTCATAAGCGACACTGCTTGGATTTTACCCTACGATTTCTAATTTGTTTATTAGAATTAGCGACATTTGCGTACGTGCAGCGGCAATAGCGTCTCTAAAGAAAGTATTTTCCGAGGCTCAGATCAGTGGTTGTAATTATCATTTTAACCAATGTTTGTGGCGAAAGGTGCAGGAGTTGAGACAGTTTCAGCACATACCGTTAATCCCAACGGGCTCCATAGAACTCTGAGTAGGGAAACTTTTATTGGGCCATCCTGTACTATATGCCACTCGTAGATAGTAAAGAAAGCAGTGTCTATGCAGGCACACCCACAGACATTAACATGAGCATTACTACTTCTAGGTATTTACAAATTGACCCAACCGCCAGGAGGAGTCACAATCGTTGAAGTGTTAAACCACGAAATAGAGATGACTTCACGTTTTCATTGTCATTTATGATGTACCGAATGCATGAGTATACATACGGAAAGGTACGCAAAACATTTTACATATAGTAATAATTACTGAATCCTGTAAACAACGCTCTTCCCTTTCAGTAAGAAGAAACACCACACCGAAATCCACCTCTATAACCTCGTGATTAAGGTTGTCGCATTGTATTCAAGTATTCCCGGGTTGGATCGCGGTGGACGTTTCACATCTTAACTATCTGATTAGAGAGATAGAAGCGCCATGTCATTTTTCGAAAATCTATTTTTCACATAAATTTAACATAAAACTACCATGTAGTATTACTTACAAGTGATCTGGATACACCTGGGCAAACATAACAACAAAATGAAACTGTTTTGAGCAGAGAAGTGTCCGATGGTGTAGTGGTAACGTCCTTCATCTTGTAATTAGGAGAGAGCCAGCGTTCGATACCCGGGGAGGCACGTAGTGGTTCGAATCCCACTTAGTACCGATTAGTTTATCTGAACATTTGAAACAGGAACACTAAAATTTACCCACATTTTAGTCATGATTTCCTATCACTTATATCTTTTGAACTTTTATTTCAACAATTTTTCATGTTTCGTGTTTTGTTTCTGCAGGAAGTTACTCTCAAAATTATTTCTTCTAATGATATTTATTTTATTTTGTTCTAAATTATAAGAATATTTCTGCGCCTGGATTGTGAGGGCTAATGTAAGGAACAATTGTAAAAGGGATTAAGTTATGTTATGTAGCGTACGAATTATGGTCGAAATAAAAAATGTGATGCATTCATTCCAACATGGTTGATGTGGTTTTCAAAATGGCGGATATATGCAGGGTAGTAAATCTTTGCGATTTTCAGGAAAGTTCAAGAACATTTGATGAACGCATCGTTAGAGATTTCGATTTGTTTTATTCTCCAATATCTATTTAAATGCTAGCGTCGTCGCCTTGTAATCAAGTGGTCTGGGTTCGATTCCCGGTGGAGGCACATAGTGGTTCGGATTTCACATTAAACTGTAGGTCTAGTTCCGATTACCCTTACTGTGCATAAAGTGGACTTAAAACACCTGAAGAAGGGAAGGAACGACTTCAGAATACTTATTTTTTATTTATTTATTTTACCCTGTTTTTATGCTAATCTCCAAACAGGAAAATATCCAAAAAATCCCATTTTTATCAATTTTATAGTGTAAAAAATAATTATGTTTTGTTATGAAAAGCTCAATTTCATATTTCACATATTTCTATAGGGCAAAATTTACGTTTTGAGCCAAAATCGGTATATTTCAAGCAAGCATTTATAATCACAAACAATTTTCACAATTGAAAATGTAGATACTTATAAAAAGTTATTACTATTGCATATATATAATTACCTCTCCCAAATATATATATTCTGAAATCATGTACTTCTGAAAAAATGTAAATGTCTGTAATTTTTAAAGAAAAGCAAAATGCTATATTTATAAAAATATATAAGCACCTCAAAGTGTATAATCCTAATAATATAAAGTTTATAATTTTTTTATTGAGTATAAATTATGTTAACATTTTTTAAAAAAAAGAATATATAAAACCAAATATTTTTTTAAAAAGCAAAATTAAATATATAAGAACTAAATAAATTTTTGTTTTTTTTATTTTTTTTAAATATATATATATATATATATATATATATATATATATATATTGTATAATTATATATATACAAATTATATAGAAAGAAAATATAAATAAAATTAATACTAACCAAAAACAAGAAATTTTGTGTACAAAAATATATACCACATCAGACATAAATAACAAAGATACAGATATTCCAAACTTTCTAACAAAATTAGAGCCTAAATTTATCAATGCAATTCAAAATAAACTTGAAATTTGTAATCTCAAAGTATATTTTATTTTATCATCAAATTATAGAAATTCTAAAAATGAAAAAAAAAGAATGTATGCACCGTACCAATGTATTATTTCAATATCATAATGATGTTCATTCTTTGCAAGATATTTATAAAAATATTTGCGAAGAACTTAAGACAAAACGTCATGAATTAAAAGATAGAGGATCTGGATGGACACTTGTGATACAAACCATGAACTTAAATTAAAAATAGCAAAATATTACCCCCTTGGGGGATCAAGTTATATTAAATTACCCAACCAGATCAAAAACAAAAATGCTGTAATCAATATTCAAAATGAAGATAATAAATGTTTTCTCTGGTGCATCATAGCCTATTTTCATCCAGCATCTCACAATAAACATCGTGTGTCTAATTACAATTACCCTGAATATATAGCAGAGTTTGATATACCTATGTCAGGCATAACATATCCTGTTGATCCAAAAACAGCACTGCTATCAGTCGATTTGAAAAACAATATGAAGAATTCTACAATCGACCAATAACTATGCTTGTTTTTGGCTATAATAAAAATCATGTTATTTATCCACTCAGACACAAATGTTCAGCAGATGGTGCACATGTTATTAGATTATTATATGTTACAGAAAAAAAAACAAGAGGCATTTTTGTCTTATACAGGATTTATCACGATTGATAGGAAAACAAATAACATTACATCAACATAGAATAGCAATATGTGATCGATGCTTGTCAAAATTTTATGGAAGAGGTGAGAAAACATGGGAAGAGCAATTAAATGAACATATTCAATATTGTTCTCGTTACCCTCTTGCAACTTACGATTTTTCATCCAAAAGTGTAAAATTTAGTAATCTTAAAGCATTGCTGCCACATCCATATGCAATTTATGGTGATTTCGAAACAATATATGAATTAATAGCAACATGTTTCCCAGATCCAAATGTATCAAGTACGACACATACAGCCAAACATAAAGCATGTGGTTTTGCACTAAAATTAATAAATACTTATGAACCGAATAAATCAGAAGAATGTGTTTATCGAGGTGAAGATGCAGACGAAAAATTTATACAAAAACTTAAAGAGTGGGTACAAAAATATGGTCCAAACTTATATAATGAAAAATGAATGAAGCCTCTTACACCACAACAACAACTGAAACATGATAATAATTTAAGTTGTAAATACTGTAAAAATAATTTTTTATTCACATCATCCAAAAGTTCAACATCAAAATCATTTTAGTAGAGAACATATTAGTACAATTTGTAAAGCATGTAACTTGAAAATACAGAAACAAAGTTTTATTCCAGTATTGATTCACTATTCAAAAAAATTTGATTCACATTTATTTATTAAGTATTTAGATTATGATACAGAGAAAATTAATATTATACCACAAACAACAAATAGATTTACTACCATAGAAAAAACTATTAGATTAGAAAATTGAAAACCAGTTGTTCTTAGATTCTTGGATTCATATCAGTTTCTTCCAAACAGTTTAGCTACTATGGTGAGTTATTTAACCAACAAGGAACTTGTTTATACAAAATAATATTTTGGAGAGGATAAGATAGATTTGTTAAAAAGAATGGGGGTTTAACCATATGATTACATGGATGATTTTGAAAAATTTGAGGAGACACAGTTACCACCAAGAGAAAAATTACAGATAGTTTTGTATATGAAATAGGAACAAAGGATTTGTACAAAGATTTGATAGATATGAAAGAACATTTTGATTTTAGTAACTATCCAGAATATCATCTATTAAACAGTATTGAAAAAAAGATGATTCTTGGGAGAATGAAAGATGAGGCAGCAGGTTCTATAATATCAGAATTTTTTGGTCTAAGAGCAAAATTGTATTGTATGAAAATAAATAAGAAAGAAGAAGAAGAAATTAAAAGATCTAAGGGTGTAAGTCGACCATGTAAAAGAGAACTTACAATGGAAGATTATAAATAATATTTATTTAAAAAGAAAACAAGAAAGATGTCTCCATATTATTTTACTGACAAGATAGATGCTGTCTATATTTCATTAAAAATAAAATAGAACTCGATGGCAATGACAGTAAATTACAAATATTAGATTGTAACATCCATACTAGAGAATATGGATTCAATAACAGAAGTAAACATTGTGATATATGTAAATTGAACATGAACAAGAGTACTTACAATTAAAAGATTTTTAAAAATATTTATTTAACTAGCAATTTAGCTGGTGTCTATACTACAAAAATAAAGTAGCTCTTGATAGTAATAATAATGAATTGCAAATATTAGATATATATGAATTCTCTACAATGAAAATCACATTGCATATGGTATTTTCCGGTAGAGTTTCTTGAAACTCGCATATTATCTTAATATTTGTTCGATCATTTATAGCTACCAATTTTCTTTTTGATGCATTTATTAAAAACATTGGTTTGTGAAGAATGAACTCATCTGGATTATAATACATTTCTATGTTTCCTTCAGTTACTCTTTTAAAAGCACTAAATGCTTCATATAAGGTCAAATAATCTTGTTCTGCAATGTTTAAATTATAATTTTCACGAGGGGATACCTCATTTCTGCCATTCTTCAAATACACATTTTTAATTTTACAATTATCAAACTGGCTGCTATCTCTTTCCTGATTGTCATCTCTCCCTGTCTGGAACAACACAGCTACAAACTCTGGAATGTCGTATTGTAAAGATTGAAACTGATTAGTAATGTCAAATTCAAAGAAATTATCCTCCACTGGCTTCTGAATGCATTGATAAGTATAAAAATATATCGGCATTTGACGATTTTTAAAAATGTTGGCTTTGTATTTGACAGTATAATTCGATTCATATTCAACTGTAGGCATTCGTAACTCCATAGACTGGATCACACATTTTGCAGCTTCGGGTAAACTAGCCTCATTGGATGTTCGATCTGCATTTAAAGTTTTGTATCTCATGATGGCATTATGATCATTGGGTGCTCTGCGAAATATGACCCTCAAACCACCTTTCCACATAATTTCTTTATAACCAGAGAAAAAGACAAATAGCAATCTCATGGGGAACAGTACTGTGTGACTTTTTGCTTGAACTTTTGTTCCAGCTTCGAAACCACCAAATTTATAATATAAATTCTCTGATTTGGACAGTTTCAATGTCCCCACTGCAATGGATGTAATTCCAGGGCATTCAATCCTGTCAATCACTGTACCATGCTTCCTAATTTCAATTTGAGAGAATAAGAATGGAACAAAATTATCTATAAGTTTTACATTAGCCCCGGATGGGGGGTTTTCTTCACCATTACTTTGTTTTACAATATCAAATTTTATATACAGATCTGATCTATGTGGATGAATGAACCCATCCTCTACAGTGATGTCATACTGTAACTCTTTGTTGGGCTGATTCAAATTTGCAAATGTCCTTATGTTTGGTGGGAAGGACTGTAATTCATAACTCTCGATATTTTCCATCTTGGTATTTATTTATATATTTTAAATATTAATTTCTATTATTGCAGTGCTATTAGCACCAGCAAAATCGATGATTTCATTTTTCTCATTCGTAATTGTTATCTCTATGTAATTAACTTTATCAATAGAAACAGGGAAATAGACTGGTGGGATTTGGGAATAGAAGATGGGTTCCATAAATTCTGAATTTGGTTTAAATGTAGCAATGATACCTGTTTCCTTGTGGCTACCAATCGAATTTTCTTCTGCTTTGATAATCATACCTTTGGCAATGTTGCAGTGAATATTTAATGTCTCTATAACTTATAATTTTAGTTTAAATTTTGCTATGTGCATAACACCTGGTTCTAATTTGCTACTGTTCTCGAATCCTAGAAGTTCCCCCAGGGTAGATAAGTCCACTGTTTCATTGGTAGACACAATCTCCACTCTGTGTGTTACAGAATTTTGATATAGCAATACGGTGTTTGGAAGTTCAGATTGTAAAGTAGATAAGTTATACTGTCCGGGAGGAATAATAATTTTTTCATTACCTACTAATATAGTATTGTTGTAGTTAGTTACATTCGGAATTAGATACATACTGTAGAATGCTCTCAGAGCTATGGATTTTGGATAGATAATATCATCGTGAAGATGTAGTTTCAAGACCGAACTCTCGCTGGAGAGATGAAAAATTCCCATATTTTATATATATTGGGTTGGTGCGAATGAAATGTCCGCTTTGACGTCTGGGGGGAAACTCACCTCAACAACACAACACAGGGATTGACTGAGGTCACAGGTCTAACGTCATAAACTCTGTATACGTCCAGCAAACAGGCTGGAGCACCCAGACAGTCAGGAGGCAGTGTGTTGCTGAACAGGGTCGTCTGAAAGTGCACCATGGAGAACACACAATTGCGAGTGATCTGTCTTTACGAATTCAAACTGGGAGATTCTGCTCAGCAAGCTGCCAAAAACACTAACAGTGCATTTGAGCCAGGAATGGTAAATGAACGCACCATTCGCCGCTGGTTTGTCAAATTTCGTTCCGGTGACACAGCATTGCAAAATGAACCCAGTGGCCATCGACCAACATCATGTTCGAATGAGCTCCTCAGGAACCCTGTGGAAGCGGACTCTCAGAAAAGTGTTCGTGCCATTGCAGACGAGTTAGGCATACGCCATACTACTGTCGTTTGGCGGCTCCGTGCGATCAGTAAAGTGAAAAAGTTGGACTCATGGGTACCACATGATTTGACACCGGTCAACATGACACGCCGTCTGGAGGTGTGCAGTTCTCTGAGTGTAAGGAATAACTGGGATGGTTTCCTGCATCGGATTGTCACTTCAGATGAAAAATGGATCTGCTATGATAATCATAAACGATCAGGACAATGGTTGGATCGTGATCAATGTCCAGGGCGGTTTCCAAAACCACCTCTCCACCCACGGAAGGTGTTGTTGCTGGTATGGTGGTCTATGGTGGGTGTGATCCATCATGTCTTTCTCAGGCGAGGTGAAACCATCAATGCAAATTGTTACAGTGCTAAACTCCATGAAATGCACCACAAACTTCACCACAAGCATCCAGCAATGGTCCACAGACATGGTGTCTTCGTGTTGCACGACAATGCTCGCCCACATGTTGCACAAAGGACGGTGCAGGCTCTGCATGAGTTGCAATATGAAACCCTTCCTCATCCAGCATATTCTCCAGACCTCTCTTCCATTGACTCCCATCACTTCCGGCATCTCGATCACTTCCTGACAGGGAAGACCTTCGCTGATGATCGGGCAGTGCAACATGCCGTTGAGGAGATCTTTGAGTCGCAGACTCCAGACTTCTATCGCCATGGAATCCAATTGTTGGCTGAGCGATGACAAAATTGTGTAGCTGCAGACGGCGACTATTTTTATTAACCAGGTATTGTAGTTTTGATTTTTTTGGCCTTTGGAAATGAGACACCTGGGCCGGACATTTCATTCGCACCAACCCAATAATACAGCTTTTTGAAAAAAAATTAATTTGATGTTTTGTATTTTATTTAATATTCTGAGCATCGTAATGCAAACATGGCCACATATCATTTGATCGAAATCTTGAATAGGATCGTCGTTGTAATAAACCTTAACATGTTTTAAGTAACAAATGAATTCTGTAGGGGTATCCCTCCGAAAGAATCGAAAAGAAAAGCATTGTTTTGTTGTTTATAATAGCATATCCAGTGGGTACCAATGTTTTCGGACTTATCAAAATTGACCACGCCACATTCTCGAGAATGGGGATTACCTTTAGGGAGAGAATCAGACATGAAAATCCCCCTGAAGTGTTTAATTTTAAATATTTTAACTAAAGATTCAATGTCTTGGTATGTGAGCGTTTTGTTTTTTTAATATTCTAAGTGCTCTGGACTTCACACCCCTGCCTAAGTTTTTCTCCATGGCAAGATTATGACGCTCCTGCTTTTATACTTATGCCTTATTCTTTTTTGAATCAATTACAGTTTTGGCTATAGCCGCACTACCACCAGCTAAGCTCCCAACTGCCCCCAATGCTGCTAAAATAGCTGGAATGCTAAATATGAATCCACCACTATGTGATTTTTTCCTTGTATTTTGCAAACGTTTTAATTGTGGCGTACTAAGTAATAATTTCATTCCATTTCCTTTGGCTATACACTGTCTCTTCTTTTCCTGTTGTTTTTTAGTTAAAATCGAATTAATTTTAAAATTTTTAAGATTGTGATATATTATTTGGTACACAACTCCTTTTGGTTTCATGATGTTGTTTTTCATTCTTACTATTTATTATTATTATTTTGAGGGTATTTATATTATATATTTATTAATACAAACCAAACCTTAGTTTTTGTTTTGTGTTCATAGCAATAGTTGTACCCATTGCTGTTATTCTTTCACCCAAAGAAGCATCTCTGCTGGTTAATCTTCCAAATGCTGCATCTTCTAAATTTTGATCAGCCACATTATGATCATCCAGATCTTTGTATGTGCTGTATGGAATGTCATGTTCCTTACAAGCTGCATCGAGAGGATTGACTACCCTGTCACCTCTTTCTAACCTTTTTTCAAGTTTTGTCCCCTGACCACAGTATTGGTAACCAGATATGTGTAATTCGAATGGAAGTTCATTAAAAATATCATTCACCAAACCTCGACCCTCTGATATATTTCAAAATTTAGAAGGTAAAGTATTGATAATTTTAATTAAGTATCCTATACCTTTGGGATCGTTTACAATAAAATTAGCTACTTTGTCATTGATCATGTTTACAATACCCAAAAATAATATGACAAAAATTGAAAAAAAATACGTTATATTTTTGTGGAAAATACTTTGATATTTTTTTGAATGGTGAGTTCACTTTTAGTGCCTTCATTATATGGAAAAATTTAATTAATTTTGGAATAATATTTTGGGTGCATTTGCTTCAAGAGTCTTATCTTGTAATTGTATGACACTCTGTCATTGTTGTTTACATTTCTTGTAATAGCTAATAAAAATGTCCGAAATGGACATGTTTGCGTTCATGTAATATCTCCCCTGATTTCCAATAAGTGGTAGTGTAATTCAATCTTGATTTGCATCAATAATTCACGTAAATAAAGTTGGTTTTGATGAGCCGGCAATGAGTGCCGCGCGCGGGAAATTTGTGCTGCAATGAGGACGCGGATGACAGAGGGTTAAAGACAGGTTAAGAAAATCTTTAGCATTGCATCTCTCATTCAATTGTAGCCTGATTTGATATATCACATTACCCACTTGTCATTCAATTCTTTTTTGAGTGAATTCAACATGACGGCCACAAATATGGCGAACGCCCGCTTGGAACACACCAATATGGTTACCCTAGGCTTTACCTGTTTGAATTATGACCAGTTCAACATTTTATAGGGGTTGTAAGGGAGTTTCGAATCAGACTGTATATTGCAGAACGATTCTCTTAAAACCTTTTTCGCGTGTTTCTTGTGCACACTCGAGATCTGAGTAAATTTAGAATAAATATGTACATGCTGAAAGTTAAGGTAACAGGTAATCTTAATTTCCTATGCTTGTTTTTGCTTGAAAGGTGACGTAGTCTCTTTTGTGAGGACGCTGGAAGAGAATGGGTGAGAGAAATTTCTTCTGGAAACTGGAAAATTTTTAGGAAATATTTAAAGACCGTCATGTAAGTACTTCACCAACTAACAAGGGAAATTCTATATACTTGGTGATTTCTATAGACAAAATCAACACGAGCAAGAGACATTGTGGATTTCCCAACCTGTTAACTAACGCATGTAACATTTGTTCAAAATATTATAACATTTCTTAAAAAAATATTTTCAGTTCTTGTTGGCCTTACCAAACTTACAGATAAGAATTCCTCTTCCGTCACTGTGATAGAATTCTGTTCTTCTAATGACGGATTCAATAATAAAAATCTGAACAGAAAATTATGGTTATTTACCGTAAATGTTATGAACAAAAGGTGAACTGCTTAAATCGCTGACAGGACAGAGACACGCCCATTCCTTGCAAAGGATTTAATTCCTCAACTCGTACAGTGGGATATATAGGTATTTCCAAGCACATTGTCTATTACTACGTTCACTACCTTTGTTTTATGCTTCAAGAATTGGCACAAAACACCAAATAGTATGCTAATACCTCTGAACCAGCATACCAACACAGTCCATAAAAATATAATAGTCATGCAAAATTTACTCAGGCATACTTATGGATCACACTGTACCATCGTCTTTTAATCAATGGGTCCCGGGTTCGATACCCGGTGGAGGCACATAGTGGTTTGGATCCCACTTTTAACACTGTAGGTCCAGTTCCAATTAACGTTACTGTACATAAAGTGGACTTAAAACACCAACTCAATCAATCGTACCATCGAAGTAAGTTATTTCTTCATGAAAAATTTTGGTGTGGAAATAAGAAATGTGGAATGAGTAGTGGATGGAAATTTATGGGAAATAGAAGAAAAATGCTCCCTAGTATATTAGCATTTCTCATTCTAGTTCCAATATCCCCCTAGAGAAGAAAAGTTTTTGAAAGTGACAATACACAATGGTCCTTAGACTAAAGTGAATAAGTGTGTAGTATCCCTTGCAATCAACATAATAATTGATGTGGTTCTAACACGTTGTCCAGTACAGTGCTATATATTTGGTAAGAAAAATAAATGAATTCTAATGTGATTCGTCCATACCCAATTGCGAATTTAGATTTATTGCAAGTCCTGCATTGTTAAAAAAAATAATATTCGTAAACCCTCTATAGCTTCTGCACTAGTACACTCTCCTTCGTCCCCCCCCCCCCACGAACACGCAATCAATGTTAATATATATCTGAATGTGTTATCGCACATTGTTCCAAATATCACATAATTTCCACTGACGTTTTGCTGTACAGTAACGGACACTGGTACACCCAAAGGCAAAAGAAACGGTAAGCGAATTGTCTATCGCCTTTTTTAGTCAATCTCTTCTTCAATAATGTAATGATAAATGAATGAAATAAGATGTTAATAAGCAGAGGGTAACATCTGTTTCACTACAACTGAAATCCATATTTTAAAACAGCACAGCAGGTAGAATAATAAAGAAGAAAATGGTGATAGATCATTTCCCAACTATTATCTTTACCGTTCGCCGTACTACAGATAAACATTTACGCTTATATGTGATTGTACTTGGTAAGGACGCAAATGACTTACATTGGGGTCTTTCCAGACCAAAATTGTCACCGCTCTATGCATATATTCCACGCATGCGCAGTCCACAGCATCGTCCAGAACTGTCGAATGGATAGCTCATATTCAGAAATGCTGACGTCATGTGAGATGCACATCGCAACAATGAGAAAATATCAACCCATCCAAGATTCCTTCTGGAATCTATATTGAACTGCGATTAAACCACGTATTTATTAGATATTTCTATAAACATTACAGACTATCTCCTGCACCCTATAAAGATAAAGGGCTCAGTGAAGGCATCTAGAGCCGGTCCTACTGACACCAACGCCACTAGTGGATTTCGCCAGGAAGTAGATTTGCATAAACAAGAGCAGCTATAGACAATTTAGCAAATTTTAGATACAGTCGTGTTAACTCCAACTTTCATAAAAAATAACTTGAAAACGTCAAGCTCGTATTTATATAGCGTTTTATTTTTACCTTGGATTGTCGTCCTTTCTGATGTTTTTTAATGCCTTACGTTGCCAACTTATTCTATGCAAGAAGCTCCAGAATTAGCAAACCAAGTCGGAAATAACTTGATTCCATAATTTCGGGGAAGAATAGAGATTATTTTGGAACCTTAGGGTCATAATACGAATTTTCGGCTAATTTTGAAATCCTGGAGCTGGAATCGGACCCAGTAAAGGAGTGGTAAACATAAGTATCTACGAAGCTAGTGGCTTTTGATTGAAATCCAGGTCAATGCATCGCTGTAACTTTTTCCAGCAGTTTATTAAACTATCCTAGTCATGAGCATCAACATCTTTGGGACAATTGCAATACTTCACGATGTATCTTAGGGACAATGATACAAATGCCATATTCATTTATCGCATCGATAGAAATGTCACAATGAAAGGGAATCAGACGTGGCAACGGAAATTAGGTTTCTCTACATTGTAAGCAGACGTATTATTTGTATCGGTGCTGACACCTAGTGGGTAGTGGCGCAGTCGCCAGAGCGCTCCCTGCCTCACAAATTGAGAGTAAATATTCAGTGAAATGTACGCGTCTATCAAAACAAAAATCTAACGAAGCACAATGGTTCCTTTGTTGCGTCATAGCCCGCTTCAATCTCGGACACAGTGAATGTGATGTGAGCAGCATCACCTCCTCTTATGCAGGGACACCGAAGAAACACCCGAGAAGACCACAGAGGGAATCGAACCGCGGTCCCCACGTTGTACTTTGAAGCTGTAATGACTGGACCACCACGGATCCTTCTTCCATAATTAACGTATTAGAAATTAACAACAAGGCGAACAAGAATTCTCTTACGTTTATAATAATACACAATAATAGAAGAATATGAGCGGCAAAAACTTTCCAAGGTTACTTCGGCAAGCTATGAAAGCACAGATAATAGTTGCAAACTTCCAGCGACAACTTTGGATATAAATATTCTAAGTTTCCTTTCGAACAAATCCAATATTAACACGACTATTGATTGACTCATTCATTCTTGTAGCGTTTCGCCGATACTTCGGAAGATAAACTAGTGTCTCTAAAAAGCTTGGGCTATATTTAAAGCAATTCTTGTTTTAACTTTTATTAATAGAAATTCGTCTTTGTCATTTTGAAACAATAGTAAGCATAACTTCGAAAATATACAATATAATAATTAAACATTCACAGCGTAAATGCACACAGATGCACAGAATAGACCGCTCAGCATCAGTCGGGGTCGAGCGCCTTTAGCGGAGATATATGGAGTTTCAGCCAGGCCAGAAAATTGTATTTGCGACGACGAAGAGTCGAGGCTGGACTGGAAGAATTATAGCGGTCTATGGCCCTACAACAAGAACATAACGAATATTTTTGTAACCCTTATGTAATTAAATCGTGACATAAAACTCTGTATTTGTGTTATACAATAAGTTTTATATTTTCGTTACAAACTTCATTGCGTATAAAATATTAAAAGCCTTCAAACATTTTAAGAGAATACCATTAATCAAGCAAGCCTACATTACCGTTTTGTAGGAAGTAATATCGGGACTGATTGCACTACCACCTAGAATTTCATTCGTCTCAAGAGCTTTGGGAAACCATCAATTTTCACACTATTCCTTGTGGACGTTGTAATCAGAGTTCGAGTTCGTCAATAATCTTTCCGTGCCATAGTGTGATATATAGAAAGCAAAGTTACTAAAACAGAAACGGTTTTCCAAATTTAGTATACATTGATGATTTTCGAAAAAAATATGAAAAAATATGTAAGTGAATTCCTGTGGGATGATTCCTCCACAAGCAATTTGAACCCAGGGCACCTAGATTAGAGAGAGGGATGTCCATTTTGGGCCAAGTCATCTCTTTACTTTACTAGTGTAACTTATACTTTCATGGTTCCTTAGTTGCACCATATGCGGATGACTTCACATCTGTCATTAACATTTAAACGTGAATTCATATTGAAGTATAACACGAGTTTTGACGAGTGTTTAAGTTGATGGACTGGCTATCTGAGAATTAAAACCTTCTTACTTGACCATTTTAGAAGATAATAGTTTCCTAAACTTTCCTCTGCCTCCAACCACACAAAGTTATTGATCTTTTGATTGATTCCATCCTACATTCTATCACCTCCTTCTCACGATTGGCGTAACAGTGCAAAAGAACAATACCAAATGAATCAATTAACTAAGTGATTTGGTTTACTTTCTATATATCGCGGCATACGTATTTTCTTTGAAGAGTATCAACATAAAATTGCAGTCCACCTGATGAGACAAAATTTGAGTGTGGAATACCAAGCAATGATAAAGGTTCATATTTGGTCGCAAACATTTCAAATTGCCGATGGATTTCATTGGTTTTCAATTTTACGTATTATTATAACCTACATTTCAATCGATTCTTCGGTGATGTTTTAATTTCTCTAAGCAAGAAAAAGAAGGAAGAAAGCAAAATCATGCCCCAAAAGGACTCGCCCGATCTTCGTCAAAGGGAAACTACACCTTCCTATTGTTTGATATCTTCTGGGACTCCAAGCCAGGTAAATATGGTGAAGGAAAGAAATGCTCCGAGGATAAAAACCAGCTAGCTGGAAAAACCTCGGCTACGTCTGAATGTCGCAGATTCATTCTAGTTTTCGAAGTGTGATAAATCCTCACACCCTAAGGTTTGGTGTGTGTTTGGCTGTGTAGCCCATCAATTCTTTTGTAAGTACGATCTACTCATTCATACTTTAGTTCTTTGATTTGTATTTACGTATTGATCAAAGTTGCGGGGGGCGGGGGCTATGCATAGTGTAATGGGAAACGTTTGTGTATCTGTCGGTGGGTGGATGTCGGGCCGCAAGATTCATTGCCATCCCTTGGTTTTCTACTCATACAGGGTGTCTCGTATCGTATATACCATTGCCAGTTAGTAATTCGGTTTAAGCTCATGACAGGAATCTTGGCAGTGCAGGATGCACCGACGTTGGCCCAATGGGGATTGCCATCAAGTAGTGCCAGACATTACAGAGCTGGGTCAAACAATAGAGAGTCAATGGAAGTGTGCTTAACCAGATGCTGATGCTTCTCATTGTAGCGTTCCGATGAATGGAAAGTGATCGGATGAAGTCCTTCACTTTTACGATACCTGTCCTAACCCTTGGATGCATGTCACTTTCTTTTTACAACTTTACATATGTGGCGTCAATTTGACCCCATACCAATTATGCATTGAAATAAGTACGACAGAGTACATAGGAAACAATTACCCTTTTATTATTATTATTATTTAACCCCCCAAAATTAACAATGTATTGAACATTCACTGTTCTACATATTAATGGTAGTTACACTTTGCTCCCAATTATCAGAACTTCAGTTGACCTGAGAAACAGTATCTTAGAGATAACACAATACAGCACTAAATATTCTTTTGTCTAGAACAAAGAAATTTTTAAAAAATAAAAATAATAAAAATAAAAAAATAAATAAAATGAAGAATGTGCCGGCCTCTCATGGCAATTAAATACACCTCACTCACATTCTGAGCACACCACAATCACACTGCTCTGGACCTTGCTCACAGGTTTCCCACATCTTCTGCAACGTTCCATCGTCTTCCTGTCATCTTGTCTTGTGCAGAGCTGGCATCTTACCCTTTTCTTTGAAGATCTATCCTCCAGTCTCTGTGCCTCACGAACAGGAACATCCCAACTTCTCTCGGTCCCCGCGATAAGGAGGATGCCAATGAAAGCCTGAAGCTCTTCCAATGTTAGATCAGTCCACTTTTTGCCAGATTTCACTGCGACTCTTCTTCCCTCTAAATTCGTGCACTGTACAATTGCCTCCAAAATGTTTGAGGAAATGAACAAGTCGAAGCTTTCTTTAGGTGACGTCAAGACTACAGACCGCGGCAGACCTGCTGGTTCTCGTATGATGTTGTGTGCAGCAGTCTGATAAGAGCTTGACGGCTTGCTTTTCCACTGAATTCCATTCTTTGAGATCATGCCGAAAGGTTCTTGGTCATCTGTTGCATCATCCTCTTCACGGTCTTCACTGCTTATGTCTGTTTCAACATCACTGCTCTCTTCCGGAACCTCTTCCTCCTCTGTAACACCATCCTCTTCGTCAAAGGTGTCCGTGTAACTGGCAACACCATCATCGTCTTCTTCTAGCAGCTCATGAATTTTATTCAGAGTTAATCCTCTTGTGGTCATAACTGTCAGTGTCACTTTCAATGTAATACACAGACGCATTTAGAGTGGTACAAAACAGCACTAAGAAAGTACCTGGTCACAAACACAATGCGAGAACCTACCAGACGATGTTGGCAACTCAACGCAATCAACAATGAAATCTAAACGACGAACTGTAGAAATACCGATCGACTAACACGCCGCCTCTTTACACAATAACTGGTGGCTAGTTTATCCTCGATCCGCGCCAAATACATCTGCGCATGCGCACTTTGCAGTGAGTCATGGCAGGTTGGATTGTTGACCTTGAGATGATTCCGTTTAATTAGAGCATAATTGAACATAATATGTAGGATCAATTTCCCTTTATGAATGTTTTTATGCTGTTTTCAGGCGGGGGTCAAAATGACCCCACACATGGAAAGGAGGGGTCTTATTAAAATCGTTAAAAATAAAATTTGAAATAAATTGTAAGAAATGTATTTATACATGTTCCTATAGGTGAAGTAGCATGGTAAGATGTCACAGAAAATGAGATTTTTTATTTAGATTTTATTAGAATACCAGGAAATAAACAGACAGTGGGGTCAAAATGACCCCACACATGCATCCGAGGGTTAAACGGCCAATTTGTTGCCACCATTGCAGGTATGCTTGTATTAACAGCGGTACACTGCCACCACGTTGCGACTCAATCTATAATTCCGTGATGGGGCCTTTTACGAGTGCAACTTTTAGAGATTTATTATGTACTGATATGCTTTACTCTATGTGCTCAAAACTCAGGAAGAAATTATTAATCACCCTGAACTGAACATGTTAATTAGAGCACTCAAAAAAAAGTAATATTATCATAAGCGTAAATATAATTTCCTAGCTTCCTATCTATTTCCCTTGTTCGCCTCCTCACGCATCCTAAAGGAAAGTGCACCCTTCGTTCTTAAAGTGAAAGTAGCTCGAAACAACTTGAAAACTATAAAAATTTTATTGCATTGGTTTGCCCTTGTAGAGCCATTTCAAAACTTAAGGTACCTGCTTGATTTCTGGACTTCTGTATATGCCAGACCTGGAATTGTACCCGTAAGACAACAACAAATTATTTTATGTTACTGTCCTTGTGGAGAAACTTGTAGAGACTGTCTGGATAACGGATATATTTATACCAAAGAGAATAAGTTCTCCACCTGTAAAACTCAGTTAAAATTTTACTTCTTATGTCGTGGCAGTATCTGTTGTTCGTGCGACACAATCCTCGTTCTTAGTTTCGAGAATTGACTGCTTTGTCCACCAAGAAGCGTTGCCAAGGATGCCACAATCCGTCGTTTTCATTTAATAGTCATTTTATGGTCACGTTTCTCTCCCTTGTACGAGGAAGTTCGTCCACGCTTCTTAACCAGCCAGTGCATGCATGGCTGGCACGCATGAAGACAGAATATCTTCGCAGATCCCTCAGAAACTTGACGCTGTAAGGTACGAGGGTGGAGTGAGGAGTACATAATTAGATGAAAATGGAACTGTTTTCATGTTCTTTCAACATCCCCTTTTTGGAGCAACAACCCCCATCTCCTTCGCTCGAGGAACTTTCTTGGATGTGTGCCTTCAACTTCTTCCATTGGTTCACACGAAACGAAACAAAATAGGATGAAGTATTCATTCCTCTAACATTAATAATTAATGAGCTTGCATGAATAAAGAACAGATACTATGAGAGCAAGTTTTAAGGCGAAATGGTAGGTTTTGTTTTTCCGTCCGTACTGCTGATATTTACAAACTTTTGCATGATTGTTAAGCAATTCTTTCTGCCGCATGAGGTTGAATGGCGCTGAAGCTACTAGGTGAATTACGTCTGTTCTCTTAGGTTGTAGGAAAATATTGAAAGGGTAATAGGTGGAGTAGATAAACGCTGAGGTTTGGGAGTATATTTGCAAGATATACCAAACCAAGCGAAAACGTTAAGGCATGATAGACAAGGAAGTGGAAAACGTTGCAAGGAAAGATAGACAAAGAAGAGCACTGATAATGGTAACGGTTCTGGGTTTCAGCCGCCAAGTATACTGCTAGGGTGACGTAACTAAGATAGTAGGTGTTTGAGTTGATTATTTAGATACGGCCTTTTTCCTACATGGGAAAACATTTATGGTATAGACGCAATTAGACACAGATAACAATAACAATTGAATGTGTCACACGATGAACTCTATAACAGTGTTGCCAGCAGAGACGACAGAAACATTAAACTGTAGGAAAAAATGGCGTTCCTTCAAGAATACAGTAGTGCCACGTTCTACGATTATGGCGGAGTGGTTAGCACATAGCGCTACAACGCAGGGATATGATTCCTCATTTCCGAAACGATAAAATAAATAAACAAAGGGATCATTTTGTACGTCACCCTGCACAATCCGTATTCAAATATTTCATAAACATTAAATTTTCTTGAATTCTAACAAATATCACACCAATATTAAAATTAATAACCCTTAAATAATAACCTGTACTTGCCTGCAGCTTCCGTATTCTACCCGTGTATATATTAAGTGGTTATAGCAGGGAGATAATTCCTTACTATAATCGTAAGTAACACCATCCATCAACCATAGTAAGTTTAAGCTATAAAAATTGATACAGAAAATAAGCCCTCCAAAATAATTAGTTGTTATTAAACCTAGAAGGCCGATAAGCTCAGTAACGAGGATTAGATAGGCTAATGGCTTTCATTGTCATATAGTCTAGTTTTTATACTTAACTCTTATGGATGTCTCCCTAGGTGTATGTTACGTCGCTACCGAGACCAAGAGGTCACTCGGATCTTCTTATTCAAACCCTTGAATGTGATGTGAATGTTGCCAAGTGGTTTACAGTACAGCTTTGAACAGGGGGAGGAGGAAGTTATAACCTGTTACATTATTGACGCCCACATAACCCTTGGCGCAACAGCCCATGAGGGCCAGCACATACCTTCCGACTGCCGGCTTCATTCCCACCTGCCGAAATGGAAGATCATCTAACCAGTTACTGGGTGACGTGTGGTTAGCACGACGAACCTCCAGTCGTTGCTGTAGGTTTCCATGACCAGGTAACGCTACTCATTCGTGGCCTCCAATTTCCTCACGATGGTGGCTCACGACGGTTTCCATACACACGTCGAAATCTTGGGAGAATATTTGTTACGCTTCTCTTAGGAGACTCGAACCTGCGACGGTTCGGGACATACAGTGCTGCCGGCAAAGACATTACTCTGGAGGAACAATAGTTTGTTGCCTCTAGAATATAATTGTGACACGTTTTATGAACAGATGGGATACTTTTCTGCAGCCTGGAACTTAATCCTTGAGGCAAGACGTATAGAAATAAACGACATGATTTTCTCTTGGAAAGAAAACACTCAATATGATGAACAACACAGTCCATATTTCAATGAAAAAATAACACTTACCACGTGTAATGTCAACCCTCTATCAGGGTATTCCTCAAACTTGAAACCAAACTAAAATGAAACAAGGTCTCTGTCCGAAAGGTCCAAACAGAAGTATGATCTTGTCGGAAGTGACGTCACCTAATAAAGTTCGATAGCACCACGTGCACGACCAATTGAGCCTGTAGGGCGCAGCACTCGAGATTGCAGTCTTCTTTACTAGACTTCTGTACTTGTTAATCACTTGTTTGAAATCGTAAAATCGTGAGCCAGATGTTGTTAGTTGTAGTTCTTGTTGATGTGTGGAAATGTAAGTATAATTACATTTTAAAATGCTAAGTGACTTCTGTAGGGAAAAACAAGTGTTTAAAAAGCGGGAAAAACAATGTGTTCTTAGTTTTATCTACCGATCGTATTTGGCGCTGCAGTAGCATGGCAATCCCAAAAACTTCCCATCCCTTTCCAGGGTTCAAGACTGAACAGCGAGACCATTATTGTACGGTCTTGCTCCTTTCGGATACGGCCAAAGTTCAAACAGGACGATATAATTACATGTACACATAGTACAGGGTCTAGACATAAAAAAGTGTAAAAGTTCCAGTCTTCATCTTGGATATTCCTTTCCAGGTATTTCTGCATGTGGAGAATCCTGAAAGATAACTGACCTCTCACCTGACAAGTGACTGACAGGTACCTCCTGATTGCCTTGTACCATTCGCTCACCATTTCCCTCTGTACATCTGCATGTGAAGGGATTGCCTATCTGGTGGCATTCTTCTCCCTTCTTTTCTTTCTTCGCTTTTCTTCTTTCATTTTTTCACCTTCACCACTCTTTCTAAAACAGTCTTCGAATCTTTGTTAATCTTGATTCCTCCATTGCAGTTAATTATGTCTTCTCCTTTCTTCTCTATTTCTTTGCCCTCCACCCATTTTCTTACTAGTTCTCTATTCTACCTCCCTATCAGCCTAATATCATCCCACTCTGTCATGTCCCGTTTCTATTGTGTTATTGAATATCGCATTTGAAGTGTTTTTTTCTGAAATATAAACTTCATGGTGAGCATATTTAGTGTTTATCTGTCATGGAAGCAAGTCTTAATTGTGTTACTATTGTTTTTATGTTTTGTGAAATTTGGTTATTATTGGATAAAATATTGTTCTTGTGACTGATTCAAATGCAAAGAAAAGGAATGGTACCAGTTTGAGTATTTATTTAAACAAGAACGGAATGCATATATTACCATATCTTAAATCCTTCTACACTAAAGACGCTATCAACATTTAACTACTCAATCTTTAGTTAGAGATAAGGTTTATTAGATCGTAGTACTTGCAAAGCTACCACTCCACATTGCAACATGTGTGATGTAGTGTATGGTAGGGCACCACACATTCACAACCACGACCATTTGGGAAGATGATGTGATCAGAACCATGCTCCGCTCTCCCTTATCCTGCACGGTTACCTCGACATACCGATTTATTACAAGCTGGATGCAACTCGAGCAGATCCATACAGGAACATTGCTCGAAGAAAATCCACCTTAAATCATTCACGCGGAGAATCAAAAGCTGGGTAGAAGTCAGGTGTCTACATAATATTACAATACACACACACACACAGCGAGAGAGAGAAAGAGAGAGGGGAGGATGGAGAGAGAAAGGGGGGACTACCGTCTCAAATATTATAATAAGGAAGGAATTTTTAAAGTAAGATTTTATATACATTCCACACGTGTGTGTGTGTGTGAGAACAGGGGCGTTTCCAGAAGTGGATCCACGGGGAGGGCGATGGAGACGATCGCCCTTCTTAACTGCTAGACTTTAAGATATATTATAATTCTTTTATATTTTTAAACTCAAATGTTTTTCTTTTAACACCAAGCTTGAGAGGCTTAAAAAATATATTTTTTTAAAAAAATTGATTGAAGTCCACTTCATATTCACGACAGGCTAATCGGACCTGCTGTGTCTAAAAACTTGATACGTTTAAGTGTATTATATTTGGTATTCAGTGGTTGTATTTTATTTAATAATGACAACTGAATAATGCTCAGCGGTGAACGATAAGACTCGCTGAAGTACACAGACTCCTCTCAGGTTTAGGGGTAGTGTTAAGTAACGACAATGTTTCATAGCACAGATGAATAAAAGCACATTACTGCCGTAGGTAAAATGAAAGTATTTACTATATATATATATATATCACATTATTTAATGCAAATATGCTTCTCATGAATGTGATGATTTTGCTTTAAAGGTGTCGTGACTCAACTATATCACATAACCTCAATACTTGGCTATAGGCGTACCTATGGTTGCATAGGTCTCCGAACTATCATAACAAGATGTACGCACATAACAGAGCAGTTCTCTTGAGTTAAAAATCTTTCCATGATCTGCAGCGAATGTGTTAATTTCTTATGCAAAATCCTCGATTTTGTTCTATTTCAATATCAAATGCAGATGAATCACTTCCTATTTACAAAAAAATGCTATAAACAAAGCTGACATATACACAAGTTCAGATTCCAAATTAACACAATGGAGTTTCTCAAATGTAAAGATACATTAAATTACTCATAATATAACATAAAATACAATAAATATTATACAAGAGATATTCATTACAAGCAAGGTGCAATTTACATACAATAACACGAAATGTACGTGCTCATTCACAAAATAATAAATAAGTGACATATTTTCAAGTTGTGACGTCACAAAAATATGCAGCATAGGATTCTCGAGACCCCTTGACAGAATATAAATTGAACATAATATACTTGCATACCAGGCTTCATTATACGGAAGTTCACGCAGTGGAGATAGAGAAAGTGTGGAATTGTGTTTTTGGAATTCAGCATTGTATGACTTTTTGTTGTGCAAACATATTGCTTTCAAATCAAGTCTGTACTCCCACATATTCTCTCTCAAACTACAAGTCTCCCGTTCGTCGTCACCTTGTAATCAAGGAATTTTGGGTTCGATACTTAGTAGTGGTACTTGTGCTATTATAAACCCGAGAAAGGAAGAGCTCCCCCCAAGCAGAATTGTCTACACTTAAAACTAGCTCAACATGCCTATATGAGCTTTTTGCTCTAGTGTGGAACCCTGCCTAATCCAAGATTTTTGTAAAAAAGCCCTCATGGATTCCATGAGAAAGGAAGAGCCCCTCAGATTGATGTGCCTATACTTACAAAAAGGCACTTCTGTGAGATTGTTGTCTATAAACTTGTCAAAAATATGCCCCTCTTGATATTTTTTTGGCCACACTTAAAACTAGGCCAGGACACACACACATACACACCAACACCTACGCATATTTACTTCCAATTTAAGTTTAATTGGACCTCAGCCTCAATCCAATATTAAAACAATGCAATATGCAGAGCTCCTCTAGAATTGCTCCGTGACTCTCTCATTTCTCACATCATAAACATATGATTTTTCTCCTATGAGAATAACACTACATATGGTGTCATCAGGTAAAGCCTCATGAAATTCACAGATAATTTTAATGTTTGTTCTGTCACTCACCACAACTTGTTTTCTTTTTGAAGTGTTAATTACAAACATAGGTCTCTGTGCCTTGAATTCATCTGGTGTGTAATACATGTCAGTATTGCCTGTAGTGACTCTCTTGAAAGCCGAAAATGCTTCATATAATTTAAGGAAATCATTCTTGGACATGTCTAAATTGTAATTTTCTCTAGGAAATACCTCATTTCTGCCATTTTTAAGATATATGTTCTTGATGTTGCAGTTATCAAATTTGCTTGAATTTTTTTCCTGATTGTTGTGTCTCCCAGTCTGAAACAGTACTACCACAAAATCAGGCATGTCATATTGTATGCTGGAGAATGAATTTGTGGCATCAAACTCATAATATGTACCAGATGCGGGCTTCTGTACACATTGATAAGTATAAAATTGCAGAGGAATCTGTGGATTTTTTAGAATATCTGCTTTGTATTTAAGAGCATAACTGGCCTCATACTCAACAACAGGGATTCTTAACTCCATAGTCTGAATAATGCATTTGCCTGCATCTGGTAGGGTATTGGGCAGAGCTTCCCCTGCAGGGTTTATTGCACTGTACCTCATCAAAGCATTGTTATCATTTGCAGCTCTTCTAAATGTGATTCTTAACCCACCCTTCCACATAATTTCTTTGAAATCTGAGAAGAATCCTGGCAATAGGCGCATAGGGAACAGCACAGTGTGGTTTTTAGATAATATCTTATCACCAGCCTCGAATTCTCCTATTTTGTAGTAAGAAGCCTCGGTTTTGGATAATTTTAATGTGGCCAAAGCTGTGGAGGTAATGCCGGGATAATCCACTCTGTTTATAACAACGCCATGCTTTCTGATCTCAATTTCAGAGAATAGATGCGGCACAAAATTGTCTACAAGTCTTATATTTGAATTTGCCGGATAATCGGTACCATCGAGCTTTACAACATCAAATTTGATGTATAGATCTGCTCTGTGAGGGTGTATAAATCCATCCCCTACATCAAGATCAACCTCAATTTCTGTGTTGGGTTGATTTAAATTTGCAAATGTCCTCCTGTTTGGGGGGAATGATTGTAGCTCATAACTCTCAATATTTTCCATTGTATGTATTTTTATTTAAATGTTAATCTCTATGATTGCAGTTGTTGTGGCTCCAGCAAAATCAACTAATTCTTCTTTTTCATTAGTGACCATCAATTCAATATAATCTATTCTATTGTGGCACACAGGAAAATATAATGTTGGGGATGGATTGTAGATGATGGGCTCCATGAATTCAGAATTAGGTTTGAATGTTGCAATGATGCCAGTTTGTTTGTGAGTGCCTATGCCATTTGATTTGGTGATCATACCCTCAGCCACATTACAGTGAATATTTAGAGTCTCTATGGCCAAGAATTTAGGTATATTCATAGCAGTGTGTTTGATGCCTGATTCAAGTTTTGTGTTGTTCTCAAAGCCTAACAGCTCTCCTATAGTACCCAGATTCACTGTTTCTGTGGCAGATACAATCTCTACTCTGTGAGTGACAGAATTTTGACTTAACACTACACCTCTGGGTAATTGAGCATTTAGAGTGGATAGATTATATTGCCCTGGAGTGATGACAATTTTTTCATCCCCTACTGCAATTGTGTTGTTGTGGTGTGTAATATTTGGGATTAGGTACATGCCATAAAATGCCCTGAGAGCTATTGTTTTGGGATATACAATGTCATCATGTAATTTGAGTTTCAATATTGAATTTTGGCTGGTGAGATGGAATACCCCCATGATGTTTCAGATACCACAAGGCTTTTTGAAAATCTTCAATTGATGGTTTATTTATTTGAGACATATATCTAAGAACAGATAAACACAAATGTCCACAATTAACATCTTTGAAATTTTGAACACGGGCATTATTGTAATAAAGATTAGCTGATTTTTGATATTTCATTAAATTTTCAGGTGGAACACCTCCAAATGAATCAAACACAAATGCCTCATTTTTTAAATATTTAAGATAACAAATCCAGTGAGTGCCTTGATTTTTGTACTCATCCAAATTAACAATGCCACACTCTTTGTTGAGTGGTTGTTCTGGTAGAGAATCAGACATGTACACACCTCTAAAATGTTTGATGCCCAATGGCCTGATTAAAGCTTCAATATCTTGGTTTGTAAGCGGCTCTTGTTTTTTTTAAACTTATTCATGGCTCTCTTAACACCCTTGCCTTTTTTCTCCATGGCCAGGTTATGGCGCCTCTGCTCATCTAATTCTGCCCTATTTTTCTTGGCATCTATTACTGTTTTTGCTATGGCGGCTGATCCCCCAGCCAAGCTCCCAACAGCCCCGAGAGCAGCTAAGATGGCAGGGATGGTAAATATAAATCCCCCCACATGTGATTTTTTTCTTGATTGCTGTAATTTTTTTAATTGGGGGGTACTGAGCAACAATTTCATACCATGCCCCTTAGCAATACAAGAATTTTTTTTCTTGCGCTGCTTTTTTGTTAAGAGACTGTCAATAGTTTTAAGAGATTTGAGACCTGCATAAGGTACTTGATACATAACACCCTTGGCCTTCATTGTAGGTTTATTATATACATATTCACAACCCCCACCCCAGTTTTTGTTTGGTGCTCATAGCTATGGTGGTCCCCAATGCTGCTATTTTTTCACTTAAAGAAGCATCTTTGCTTACAAATCTACCAAATGCAGCCTCTTCTAATTTCTTATCTGCAACATGTCTCTTGTCAAGATCAGAATGTGTGTTGTATGCTATGTCATGGTCTCTACAAGCAGCATCTAGGGGATTAACACCAGGGTCCCCTCTGTTTAATCTATGGTCCAGTTTTGTGCCTGGACCACAATACTGATAGCCTGGAATGTGTAGTTCAAATGGCAGCTTGTTTATAATGTCATTAACAAGGCCCCGACCCTCAGAAATATTCCAAAATTTGGGGGGTAAAGTATTAATAATTTTTATGAGATATCCAATCCCCTTAGTGTCATTCACTATAAAATTAGACAATTTTGTGCTTATCATGTCCATAATTCCAACCTTTTCATTGTAAAAATTGTTGTTGCCAGCATTTTCCTCCCCCGCTATCACCAATAACCTATCTACAAGTTTCCTGACATCATCAACCCACACAAATTCTTTGGGCAGGGTGTTGTATTGTTTGATTCCACTGCCAGTCTTGATTTGTGACCATATGGGCTTGATTAAATTATTGTATTTTGCTCCACTGCTCGACTTAACCCTTTTTTGTGTGGGATCATTGTTCTGGTATAGAGCATCTGATTTTATTAATATTTCTTTGTAATCCTCATAATCCTGATCTGTATAGCTGCCAGGCCTTTTCCTAGTCATGAGTTCCCATAATCCAGGCGTGCCGGTGTACTTAACAAAAGCACCTTTTTCTCCAAGTCGAGATTCTGAATATACAATTATATCATCTCCCATAAATGTTACTCTGAAATTGCCAATTCTATGAATAATGCTGCCATCCTGCTCTGTGTCAGTATATAAGCCAAAAACCTCATCTTTATTGTCTTTAGGTGTGGTTAAATATTTTTGAGCAAGAAGACCCAATTCAATAGGATCCTGACTGGCTTCAATTCTTCTAGGAGGACTAGGTGTATGAATACTGGAAAGTGGGGTGAATGGATAATCTAATATGTTTCTTGCAGCTACAGGTACAAGCTCTGTGATCAAATTTTGATTTTGCTCTGTAACAGTTTTGATATTCTTACCTAAATTATTAATAGCATCAATTACAGGCTGTTCTGTTTGTTTGTGTTTTTCATAAATTCCTCGGTTCTCTGATTTCCATCCCTTAAATCTTTTTACAAGATAATCTCTTAATTTAAGATCATCAATTATTGGCCTTTTCATGTTTATTTATATACGTCTCAACGTCTAGAAAATTGTTGATTTTATTTCTGTATTTGCCACTATTGGGTGTTCTTGTCATATCAATTGTGACAAACCCATAACTGTCCTGGTTCCAGCACTTGCTGCAAAATTTAGAAAAATCATTGTAGCTCAAGTCCCCACCTACATATTCATCATGTATGTGTTTGAGGTTGGTATTCAGATTCAGTATTGAGGTTTTCAAGCTTTGTGATTTGGCAAATGTACTAGAATCCAGATTGCCTGGGATTGTAGACACTCTTGTCAGTGTCCAGCAACAAATCACAAAGCTTGAAAACCTCAATACTGAATCTGAACTGTCTCATTTTCATCACTTGATAGATGATATCCAAACAAAACTTGAAATTTTACAACAATCCACACCCTCTCAGGCAGATATAGCCCTGCTCCAAAATGCTATGCAAAATGTGGCTGATGCTTCTGAATTACACAATGTAAAATTGGCACTTGAGTTTTTACAAAATACTGTATCAAATCTGCCCACATCACAGGAACTTAAAAATATTAAGAGAGCAGTGAATAGGATATTGAAATCAGAAGATATCAAGAATATCCAGGCAGAGATCAAACATCTCACTCAGACAGTGGCCACTCTACCAACCAATCAACATATTAATGAACTGCATGCCCTGTTTGAGGATATCAGAAGGCAGGTCCATGATCTTACTGCTCAAAATTCAAAATTGGCAATTGTTGAAAATTTGCAACAAATTGTAGCTAATATCAAGCAACAGCTAGGGACCATGGAATCCAATCAAGCAAATGCTCTGTCTGTTTTTGCCACCCAGCTTCAAGATATTGTGCAACAATACAAGAAACTTGCTGTGGACATAAGAATCAAGCCTGGGCACGATGAGATTGTTAGGACCATCAATGAGCACCTTCAATCTGTAACAAGCAGATTGCTCACAGCAGAAAAAGAAATAACAGGCATAATCGAGAATCCAAAACATTCAGTAATTCTTGAGTTGTACAGCATCCCCAACAAAGAATATGATTCTCCATTTACACCAGGTGGCAAAATATATATGCTGTCCCCTGCACAATTTTATTACCAATTTTTTGTTGGGGGCACATTGAGACCAATCAAGATCAAATATTGGCTTCAACCACAGGCACACCACTACCCTATCTTATCAATAACAAATGCTGATAACAAAGTGAAAATCACCAGTGTAGAGTTACAGGATTTTACAGACCCCAATACATTAGAAACAGCCTATGCTGAAGATGATGGCTCTTTGGAATTTAAAATACAAATAGGGGATAAATTATATTTAGAAAATCCTGCAGTATCAGCTGCTGAACACCCCATAGTTGCAATATTCTTGTTTACATATTATGTCTAGAAAAATTATTGTTGATGAATTACACAGACAAGCCCGACATAATTTTAAGAGACTCCCAGTAGTCACAAAGAGCATAGATGATTTATGGCAAAGCGACTTGATTGAAATGGCAAGTGGACAGTTGAAAAACTTAGACAAAATCAACAAGGGCTACAAGTATCTACTCACTGTAATAGACACATTTTCAAAATTTGCCTGGGCTGTGCCACTCAAATCCAAGACTGGAAAATGTGTTACAGAAGCTTTGAGAACAATCATCAATCAGAGTGGAAGATCCCCGCGCTATTTGCAAACAGATAATGGCAAAGAATTTTATAATTCAGTGTTTCAACAATTTATTAAAAGCCAGGCAATACAACATTATTCGAGTTACAGTGACCTCAAAGCCTCAATTGTAGAGAGATTCAACAGAACCTTAAAAAATCTTATGTATAAACAATTTACACTTCAAGGTAATTATAAATGGATTAATATTCTTCCAGAACTTCTACATAAATATAACAATTCTCTCCATTCCACAATCAACATGAAACCCTCTGAAGTAACTTCATCTGATGAGCAAAAATTGATCAGCACTGTTTATTATCCTAGATACCAGCCAACAACAAGAAAGGCCAAATACAGGGTGGGGGATCAAGTAAGAATCAGCAAATATAAGCACTTATTCAAGAGAGGCTTTACAAGAAACTGGAGCACGGAATTATTTACAGTGGTTCAGGTTAAACCCGGGACCCTTAACACATATATAATAAAGGATCACCGAGGAGAAATTCTCAAAGGCAGGTTCTATGAACAAGAGCTCAGCAAAACTAAACAGCCTGACACATATCTCATAGAAAAAATTATCCGCAGAAAAGGCAACAAGTTACTTGTCAAATGGCTAGGACTTCCAGAACACAGCTGGATCGATGCAAACAAAATAATAATATGAGCACCTGGGATGTTATAAAAAGGCTGCCAGAACCTGAACAACAGAATAAGAGAAATGGCAACTTGCTGCCTGATAATATTAGGTGTCTTATTGTTGGGCCATCTGCTTGTGGTAAAACTACACTAAAGGTTGATAATTTTTTATTGGCACCCAACTGGTTAGACTGGAAAAACAGGCACTTGTATATCTTCTCTAAGAGCTTGGAACAATTAAAATATCAGCAGCTGATGAAGCTATATGATGGATTAGATATTGCCACTTTTGAACCAGATGTTAAGCCACTTCATGACTGTCTCGATAATTCTGTTGTTGTGTTTGATGACATTATACTGGATAATCAAAACAAGGTTAGAAACTTTTTTACACAGGGCCGGCACAAAAACATTGATTGCTTCTACCTGGCACAGACTTTTTCTAAAATTCCGAAGCAACTGATCCGAGACAACAGCAATTTTATATGTGTGTTTCATCAAGACCATACCAACCTCAAACACATACATGATGAATATGTAGGTGGGGACTTGAGCTACAATGATTTTTCTAAATTTTGCAGCAAGTGCTGGAACCAGGACAGTTATGGGTTTGTCACAATTGATATGACAAGAACACCCAATAGTGGCAAATACAGAAATAAAATCAACAATTTTCTAGACGTTGAGACGTATATAAATAAACATGAAAAGGCCAATAATTGATGATCTTAAATTAAGAGATTATTTTGTAAAAAGATTTAAGGGATGGAAATCAGAGAACCGAGGAATTTATGAAAAACACAAACAAACAGAACAGCCCATAATTGATGCTATTGGTGAATTAGGTAAAAATATCAAAACTGTTACAGAGCAAAATCAAAATTTGATCACAGAGCTTGTACCTGTAGCTACAAGGAACATATTAGATTATCCATTCACCCCACTTTCCAGTATTCATACACCTAGTCCTCCTAGAAGAATTGAAGCCAGTCAGGATCCTATTGAATTGGGTCTTCTTGCTCAAAAATATTTAACCACACCTAAAGACAATAAAGATGAGGTTTTTGGCTTATATGCTGACACAGAGCAGGATGGCAGCATTATTCATAGAATTGGCAATTTCAGAGTAACATTTATGGGAGATGATATAATTGTATATTCAGAATCTCGTCTCGGAGAAAAAGGTGCTTTTGTTAAGTATCTCGGCACACCTGGATTGTGGGAATTGATGACTAGGAAAAGGCCTGGCAGCTATACAGATCAGGATTATGAGGATTACAAAGAAATATTAATAAAATCAGATGCTCTATACCAGAACAATGATCCCACACAAAAAAGAGTCAAGTCGAGCAGTGGGGCAAAATACAATAATTTAATCAAGCCCATATGGTCACAAATCAAGACAGGTAGTGGAATCAAACAATACAACAGCCTGCCCAAAGAATTTGTGTGGGTTGATGATGTCAGGAAACTTGTAGATAGGTTATTGGTGATAGCGGGGGAGGAAAATGCTGGCAACAACAATTTTTACAATGAAAAGGTTGGAATTATGGACATGATAAGCACAAAATTGTCTAATTTTATAGTGAATGACACTAAGGGGATTGGATATCTCATAAAAATTATTAATACTTTACCCCCCAAATTTTGGAATATTTCTGAGGGTCGGGGCCTTGTTAATGACATTATAAACAAGCTGCCATTTGAACTACATATTCCAGGTTATCAGTATTGTGGTCCCGGTACAAAATTGGATCATAGATTAAACAGAGGTGATCCTGGTGTTAATCCTTTAGATGCTGCTTGTAGAGACCATGATATTGCATACAACACACATTCTGATCTTGACAAGAGACATGTTGCAGATAAGAAATTAGAAGAGGCTGCATTTGGTAGATTTGTAAGCAAAGATGCTTCTTTAAGTGAAAAAATAGCAGCATTGGGGACCACCATAGCTATGAGCACCAAACAAAAATTGGGGTGGGGGTTGTGAATATGTATATAATAAACCTACAATGAAGGCCAAGGGTGTTATGTATCAAATACCTTATGCAGGTCTCAAATCTCTTAAAACTATTGACAGTCTTTTGACCAAAAAGCAACGCAAGAAAAAAAATTCTTGTATTGCAAAGGGGCATGGTATGAAATTGTTGCTTAGCACCCCCCAATTAAAAAAATTACAGCAATCAAGAAAAAAATCACATGTGGGGGGATTCATATTTACCATCCCTGCTATCTTAGCTGCTCTCGGGGCTGTTGGGAGCTTGGCTGGGGGATCAGCCGCCATAGCAAAAACAGTAATAGATGCCAAGAAAAATAGGGCAGAATTAGATGAGCAGAGGCGCCATAACCTGGCCATGGAGAAAAAAGGCAAGGGTGTTAAGAGAGCCATGAATAAGTTTAAAAAAAACAAGAGCCGCTTACAAACCAAGATATTGAAGCTTTAATCAGGCCATTGGGCATCAAACATTTTAGAGGTGTGTACATGTCTGATTCTCTACCAGAACAACCACTCAACAAAGAGTGTGGCATTGTTAATTTGGATGAGTACAAAAATCAAGGCACTCACTGGATTTGTTATCTTAAATATTTAAAAAATGAGGCATTTGTGTTTGATTCATTTGGAGGTGTTCCACCTGAAAATTTAATAAAATATCTAAAATCAGCTAATCTTTATTACAATAATGCCCGTGTTCAAAATTTCAAAGATGTTAATTGTGGACATTTGTGTTTATCTGTTCTTAGATATATGTCTCAAATAAATAAACCATCAATTGAAGATTTTCAAAAAGCCTTGTGGTATCTGAAACATCATGGGGGTATTCCATCTCACCAGCCAAAATTCAATATTGAAACTCAAATTACATGATGACATTGTATATCCCAAAACAATAGCTCTCAGGGCATTTTATGGCATGTACCTAATCCCAAATATTACACACCACAACAACACAATTGCAGTAGGGGATGAAAAAATTGTCATCACTCCAGGGCAATATAATCTCTCCACTCTAAATGCTCAATTACCCAGAGGTGTAGTGTTAAGTCAAAATTCTGTCACTCACAGAGTAGAGATTGTATCTGCCACAGAAACAGTGAATCTGGGTACTATAGGAGAGCTGTTAGGCTTTGAGAACAACACAAAACTTGAATCAGGCATCAAACACACTGCTATGAATATACCTAAATTCTTGGCCATAGAGACTCTAAATATTCACTGTAATGTGGCTGAGGGTATGATCACCAAATCAAATGGCATAGGCACTCACAAACAAACTGGCATCATTGCAACATTCAAACCTAATTCTGAATTCATGGAGCCCATCATCTACAATCCATCCCCAACATTATATTTTCCTGTGTGCCACAATAGAATAGATTATATTGAATTGATGGTCACTAATGAAAAAGAAGAATTAGTTGATTTTGCTGGAGCCACAACAACTGCTATCATAGAGATTAACATTTAAATAAAAATACATACAATGGAAAATATTGAGAGTTATGAGCTACAATCATTCCCCCCAAACAGGAGGACCTTTGCAAATTTAAATCAACCCAACACAGAGATTGAGGTTGATCTTGATGTAGGGGATGGATTTATACACCCTCACAGAGCAGATCTATACATCAAATTTGATGTTGTAAAGCTCGATGGTACCGATTATCCGGCAAATTCAAATATAAGACTTGTAGACAATTTTGTGCCGCATCTATTCTCTGAAATTGAGATCAGAAAGCATGGCGTTGTTATAAACAGAGTGGATTATCCCGGCATTACCTCCACAGCTTTGGCCACATTAAAATTATCCAAAACCGAGGCTTCTTACTACAAAATAGGAGGATTCGAGGCTGGTGATAAGATATTATCTAAAAACCACACTGTGCTGTTCCCTATGCGCCTATTGCCAGGATTCTTCTCAGATTTCAAAGAAATTATGTGGAAGGGTGGGTTAAGAATCACATTTAGAAGAGCTGCAAATGATAACAATGCTTTGATGAGGTACAGTGCAATAAACCCTGCAGGGGAAGCTCTGCCCAATACCCTACCAGATGCAGGCAAATGCATTATTCAGACTATGGAGTTAAGAATCCCTGTTGTTGAGTATGAGGCCAGTTATGCTCTTAAATACAAAGCAGATATTCTAAAAAATCCACAGATTCCTCTGCAATTTTATACTTATCAATGTGTACAGAAGCCCGCATCTGGTACATATTATGAGTTTGATGCTACAAACTCATTCTCCAGCATACAATATGACATGCCTGATTTTGTGGTAGTACTGTTTCAGACTGGGAGACACAACAATCAGGAAAAAAATTCAAGCAAATTTGATAACTGCAACATCAAGAACATATATCTTAAAAATGGCAGAAATGAGGTATTTCCTAGAGAAAATTACAATTTAGACATGTCCAAGAATGATTTCCTTAAATTATATGAAGCATTTTCGGCTTTCAAGAGAGTCACTACAGGCAATACTGACATGTATTACACACCAGATGAATTCAAGGCACAGAGACCTATGTTTGTAATTAACACTTCAAAAAGAAAACAAGTTGTGGTGAGTGACAGAACAAACATTAAAATTATCTGTGAATTTCATGAGGCTTTACCTGATGACACCATATGTAGTGTTATTCTCATAGGAGAAAAATCATATGTTTATGATGTAAGAAATGAGAGAGTCACGGAGCAATTCTAGAGGAGCTCTGCATATTGCATTGTTTTAATATTGGATTGAGGCTGAGGTCCAATTAAACTTAAATTGGAAGTAAATATGCGTAGGTGTTGGTGTGTATGTGTGTGTGTCCTGGCCTAGTTTTAAGTGTGGCCAAAAAAATATCAAGAGGGGCATATTTTTGACAAGTTTATAGACAACAATCTCACAGAAGTGCCTTTTTGTAAGTATAGGCACATCAATCTGAGGGGCTCTTCCTTTCTCATGGAATCCATGAGGGCTTTTTTACAAAAATCTTGGATTAGGCAGGGTTCCACACTAGAGCAAAAAGCTCATATAGGCATGTTGAGCTAGTTTTAAGTGTAGACAATTCTGCTTGGGGGGAGCTCTTCCTTTCTCGGGTTTATAATAGCACAAGTACCACTACTTCTCAGATCTGTCACGTTTAATGTCATTACATTACATTGGTGGAGGCACATTGTGGTTCGGATATTTCTTTAAACTCTGGGTCCAGTTCGGATTATCCTATCTGTGCATAAAATGGACTTGAAGAAACACTAAGAAAAGGTGCGGTAGTTGACTCTTTGTTCTTGTCTTTCTGGCACATTTGACAGCTTAACGCTATAAGAAGCCAGGTTCCTAGGTTCGATTTGAGCATCATTGTATTGTCCGGTCCTGACTTCAACCGGTGGCCAATTATCCTCATCGTCGCGTTTGTGCAGTTATGTAATGACATTAAACGTGACAGATCAACTACAGATCAAATTTTTCACATCAGATAGACACTTGAGAAAAAGTGGGAATATAATCAAAATGTCCATCAGCTATTCATTGATTTCAAAAATGCATATTTTTCGGTCAAAAGAGATAAATTATATAATATATTAGTCGAGTTTGAAATACCTAAGAAGCTTGATAATATGATAAAAGTATGCACCAGTGAAACAGAAATTAAAATTCGTGTGTCTGACAAATTTACAATTCATGATGGATTAAAACAAGGAGATGCATTATCTCCATTACTCTTCAATTTTGCCTTAAAATATGCTGTTAGGAAGATAAAAGAAACTAACGAAGGACTAAAATAAATGGTGTGACTGAGTTGTTATCATATGCAGATGATGTAGACTTATTAGGGGATGATATAAATACAATTAAGAATAATGCTAAAATATTTTTCAAAACTGTTAAAGAGATAGGTTTGGAAGTTAACAAAGAGAAAACTAAATATATGCTTACAGGCCGAAACCAAGTGTTAGATAATAATCAAAATCTAATTATTGATAACAACTCGTTTGAACCAGTTTCCAAATTCAAATACTTAGGAGTAATATTAACAAGTGAAAATTATATTAAAGAGAAATAAAAAGTAGGCTTAATTCAGGAAATGCATGTTACTTCTCTCTTCATAAACTTTTGTTTTCTCGTTTCATATCTAAGAAACTAAAAGTTAAAATATACAAAACAGTAATTTTACCTGCAGTATTATATGGGTGTGAAACTTGGTCACTTACATTGAAAGAGGAACATACATTGAGGGTATTTGAAAATAAGATCCTTAGGAAAATCTTTGGACCTAAAAGGGATGAGGAGACAGGTGAGTGGAGAAGGTTACATAATTTAGAACTACATAATTTGTATTCATGTCCAGATATTATTAGAATAATTAAATCAAGAAGACTTAGGTGGGCAGGCCGTGTGGCACGAATGGGAGAGGAAAGAGGAGTTTACAGGATTCTTGTTGGGAAACCTGATGGTAAGAGACCTGTAGGAAGGCCAAGACGAAGATGGAGGGACAACGTTGAGATGGACCTAAGGGAAATCTGTAGGGATGGTAAAGTGTATATTGATCTTACTCAGGATAGGGACAGATGGAAGGCCTATGTTGCTGCAGCCATGAACCTTCGGGTTTCAGAAGGCTAGAGAGTTAGTTAGTTAGTTATCTGCAGTTTTGAATGCAACATTCAGGCTTTCTGATCGTGCATCTTACATCTGGATATGATCATTTATAAGTTGGTTTAAGCGAAATTCTCCATTTTTAGTATTTCAATATATGATATCAATATCACATTGCAAAAACCGTTATTAATGGTTTCATTGTCATTTTCTGGGAATAATAAAAAAATCGTATTACTTTTCATCTTTGCTGCTTTCAGATTGCCAACATACGAAGTGGCATGTAATTCAACAGGATTTAAAGAAACCTGAGTTTTCTAAATAAGATTGGATAAACTTAGACAAAAAAATTACCTTCTGGTAGGCTCGAACTCAGGTCGAACTAGTCCGACACGCTAGCCAACACTCCAAACGAGACACCATGAGACAATTTTGCAAGTAGTCCACCAAAACGAAAGTTCATTTTCAGATTGCTAATTCCCAAGGTATAACATGCGTATCCAGGTGTGTCTTGCGTTTTCTGTACTTTTGTTATTTGAGTAGCTTTGGTCTCTCCCTAAGTTAATCACGGGAATAGTGAGGAATGTTTTTTAAACGAAGAAGATAAATAGACACACAGGTATAATCCACCCTCGCAATAAATCCAGAACTCAAACCTGGAACCTTCGATGCGAGGTTTGTTACTTGTTCTATCTATATCTGTGTGTTTTCGTTAGATTCATGGTATTTCGTGAGTAGATATGAAGAAAGTAAATAAATAAGTGGGTGGAAGGGACTGAAGAATCGTAGCTACGGAACTATTGAGAAAATATCCTTCGCCAAGATAGAGAATCTCTATATCCCTTGTGATAGAGAACCTATTAGAAGAATGAAAGGTTATCTTGTATATAAATTATTTCTGATAGCTTTCCCTTTCAAAAAAATATTCATTTCTGTAAAATAAGTTCTCTCACTGGTTTTGATGGCTACCAAGAGAAAGTAATCACGCATTTTAAAATACAAAAATGAAAACAGTAAGCATATAAATAGTTCAATTCGTAACAGGTTCACCTGATTAGAGAAAAGTAGCAAGCCAAAAGCAATAACCTCCTTCGCTGGCCTTTACTCTCTCAAGCATTCAAAGAATGCTAAGTCAGTATCAAATCAATCCTCCTGGTTGATTGGAATTAAGTTGCTGATCAACTGGTATTAGGGAGCAATAACCAGGTGGTGGAAGAAAGAATAAGTTAGAGTATAAGTTAGACTTGAAGTCTTTTGCTTTGGATCGAGGAACGAGAAACATCGGGAAGCTTGAGCGAGTCTGCATAGTGCAATTCTAAGTCTCCTTCGAGGAACTCTTCATCACCGAATAGAGAGGTAACATCCTCCTTCTCTAACCATGTTGATCTAAACTAGAAGATATAAACCCAAATTCTTAGTCTTGTGCCATTTCATGTGTGAAAAGTAACCTCTCGCCCACTACCATCAAGTTATCTGCCAAGGGCGAGTGCTCATTAGTGAGGATGAATGAATGACACAGCTACATCACCCAAGCATAATGGTTAAGATTCTTGGTAAGATCCCACGAACCTCACAGTTCGTTACGAATTACTCCATTAATCGATTGATTAAATTGTTATTTCACGTCGCTTTTCTGCCTTTTTTGGCTAATCTCTACGAGTGATGATATGAAATTGATGGAGGGTCATTTACCAAGAACACCTATGCCCAGCCAGGTATTCAAACCCTGGAGCCCTGGCGTCGTAGGGAGCTGTTGTAACACTCCAAAACGGATAACGGTGTAATTTCTTGAATTTCTAGTTCAAATTTTAAATTATTTAATTCCTTTCATCTTCAATATTAAAGTTTTTCTTTCCTTTGACAATATCTGTTGAAATAGCAGAGATCAGGAAGACAGAAGCAAACGTAAAATAAGAATTAACATAGCATTGGTTCGCAAATGTTGTTCACATTTCCCTGTTTCTCGCACAGTTTCAGATGTATTTTTCTACTTCCCTTTTTCAGTACGTAATTTGCGAACCCAGAATTCTGTTTCATGAGATATTTCCCTGTAGTAAATCACACAGCTCCTACGATACAAAGGCCATCGGGGAAGAATGGCAGAAGAGGGTGCCAGCCGAGGGAACGGCAAAGGCTCTGGCGGTGGAGAGTCCGACTGATGGACTCTCTCCAGAAGGAGGTTACTCTTGCCACGGAATTACGCCGCGTGACAAGCAGTGTTTCCTTCCCCTCTCACCCTCTCCCCTTTCTTCCGTCGAGGGATTTAAAGGAAGCCGGTGGAATCTCACCCTGACGTCACCAGATTTCACCAGCTGGAGAAAGTGGCTGAAAGCCTCACGGACGTTCCGCGGCAAAAGGTTGAGAAATATGTGATGAGAAAGGAAGGAAATATGTGAATCAAAGATAGGTTCGGAAGAATATTGCGAAGAAATAAAATAAAAAAAACTTTCAAAAAAAATATAGCCGGGTCATCTCCGATTACTTAGATGACCCAGAGTATACGCCGCTGCTAAATATTAACTATATACAAAATTAAGTCCACATAGAATTTATGAATATAGAGGTGGATCCAGCAAAAGTTGGGGTGAGTGTGGGTCGTGTTTTAATAAAAAATAAAACATAATTGTGGAATAAAATTATTAAGTGAAAATATTAGCTATTTATTATAAGCAATATAAATTCACAACAACTATAAAATTCAATGAAAATTATGCAAAAGAGAATTATAATACATAGTTGTTGAGGAGTAAAATTATTGCTGTTAAGGAAAACAATTTAAATTTTGTTTCCAGATCTACTTGAAGATAAAGGAGTGAGGGTATTTTTTTCACATCTTTGAACCACTTAGTGGTTCTTGGAACCACCAATGTAGTGTGTTTTGATCAATTGTTGCTTCTTAAACACAACAGTGCAAAATATTTCTTGAAATAATCGCCTTCATATATCGAAACTGGCTGAAGAAGTATTCAAATTTCTTGTTTTCAATTCAGTATCATCTTACGGCGCCTTACGTCGACATCCCGTACTACGATTTAAACCTGACATTCATATTAATATAAAATGCTACTTTGGTGTAGTTTCAACAGAGACACAAGCTATTACCTTTTCAAAGACAGAAATCATTTTTTGATCTCCGTACTAGCGCCCTGACATGAGTTAATTAAAACGAATTGGATTTCTATTGATTCTTAAAATCAATTCTTCAGGGAATTATATTTAAATTGGAAATATGGCGTTGCATTCAATTATATAAACTATTGGAATTACCCTCAGGCAAACATATCACACTCAAACGTGTCCCTCGTATGGAACACATTATCAGAAAATAGCTCAGGGATCCAATGAATCAGTTTTCATCTTTAGTAATATGCATTTAATTCATACCACAGACATTAATACGCAGGGTGTAACAGTCTCTGAAATTTTCAAGAATTTAATGGAATTTGTTACCAAATTGAATTAATTTACAAGTTCAATATTTATTTATTTTTAGTAATAAGCACATTGTTTTCATAAACGTTATTTGAACAAAATTGTTAAATGATAATTCCGAAAGCATGATATATTACTAAATTCTAAACACTGCTTTTAATTTTAATGCACTGAGAGAAACATCAACACAATCTGTTTTGATCAGCGTACAGGTGGCAGCACGATATGTGATCTAGAGATGGGCTGGAACCTAATTAGGCATGTCACATGTATTTAATTTTTAGAAAGAAAATGGCGATTTATACATTTATATAGCATTGTAAATAGAAAATCAGCTACACTATGTTATATTTTTTTAAAAATAGTTATCTTACAGTTTCCATACTTAATTTAGCAAATTGTAGCTATATAAAGTAGCTCCCCCTGTGTATACCAATATATATGACTATTTTACAGAGACGATAACAATACAAAACCATAGAAAGAAAATCTGCTCGACTTCTTATTAACTGTAATTAAAAACAATTGTTATATGTTTATATTACATAGAAGTGCCATGTACACTATTACACAAATCCCAACACTTTGGATCTATTTGAAGCCACCAGGAAGACTATTGCAAGTACGTGCTACAATGAATGTATATTGTTTTTTAGGGGAGAGTTGCCGAAATTTGAAGGTTGCCTAAGTTGGACCGCCTTTGTTTTTGCCTAGAGACGAGTATTTGAAACAGGTGAGTTGACACAACTGATTGGCGTCAGTGCCATGTACAAATGACTGAATGGTCAGTCCACTAGAGACGTTCCACGAAGTAGGAGTGCTGTTATTTTGTTTCCAATGTTCGTGTTGCAATTATTTTGCTTCGGATCTTAAGCTCTTGTGTAGACTAGGGGCAAGTAATCAAATGTCCTGTAGTATATTATAAAAGTGCTCTTCATTAACCACTAACTACATGTGGTAAAGCTATGGTTTAGTTGCGTATGTTCGTGTAGCGTCATATTTTTATTAACGGGGTATAATTGTTTAATTTGGACCACAACGTGTTTTCCAAATTGGACCGGGGAAAGTATGGGCTGTGGACAGAGATGGAGTTGCAAATGGCTTTAGCAGCATAAAATAATGGGGATTATGGATTGAACGAATGTAGTAGAAGGTATGGTTTGTTTGATTTTACAGCTGTACACTTCAACTGCAGCGCCAAATACGGTCAGCAGATAAAACTACAAACACATTGTTTATCTCGCGTTAAAAACACTTTTTAAAAAGTTATTATATTTACATCATTTCCACACAATAGAACTACACCGAACAACTGGCCGACTTTCGCCTTTCATGATTTCAAAGAAATGAATAACGAGCACAAGAGGAACTTACGGAAGCCTGCATTCTCGAATCAAGCGCGCTGAAGACTCGAATGTTCGTTTCATTGGTTCTTTCGAACATCACAACGTGACGTCACTTCCGACAAGACCGTATTTCAAGCTTGCTTTTTGGAACTTTTGGACAGAGCCAGTATATCTTCATAAATTACCTAAAACCTAAATTTCAGACATACATAGATATTTATCATGTAAACATCATGGATAGATACAGAGACGATTTAGAAAATTACCTGCAGCTCCGCAAATGTTATTCATAATGTTCTTCAATTTCTAAACTATACTTAACTTATGTTAGCAGTTAATACACTCGATTTTTTTTTTAATTTTAATTGCATCAAAATGTTACTGATTTATAAATAAGTCATGCCACTTTTAGTACCAGCTCAAGACTGGTTCCTAGACTGCCATCTTGTGTGAGAAATGTTTGTAATTCTCTGGGGATGAAAGTGAGGAAGATTGTTATTGCTCTTCCACGATTCAGATTATAATAAGACCAACAAGCACTTACCAACAGAGCCTGAAGTTCACTAAAGTGACACTTCAGGTAGCTCATTGAAATGTTTAATTAAAATTCATAAACACGCCTTTGAATTCTCATAATAATATAAGAAGATACCGAGGAAGCATGGCGGAGGAATCCCATTGTGTCGCATCATGAGACGTTAACGCTTGCATTTTTATTGTAATTAGATTCCCATCCTTCGTGAATAATTGCCGTCGTCTTTTACAAGAGGGTGCTGGCTCTAGGGGTCCCCTTAAGCACGTGAGCGTTTAACACTGAAGGTTTAATCTTCAGGATTGCATTACCCAGCATTACAGTCCACGTCTTTTAATCTAAACACTGTTGCCGGGGGAGAGATATTGCAAGATTTGTTGCAGTTCAGGCGAGCTGTTCCCAAGACCATACGTAAGCACGGGAAGCGTGTAAACTGCAAGTCATAACGCAGTCTGCACAGCAACAGACTCTCTGCAACTTCCGTTTGTTCCAGAATGCGCCCTCGTTAGCTTTTGGTTGGTTACGGTTTTGCGTAATTGAATTACGGTAATAAATCGTTACCGTAGCATCCTTAGAATTAAATTGCTGAACTTATCAGCGACTCTAGTTCTTCCTCCCGGACCACACCACAAAGAAAATGAAATGTTGAAATTTGTAGTGCTGGATTGCGTAAAATTGAATTTATAATAATAGTTCCACTCACGAAAGCAACAATTCTACAACAGCTAACACAAGTATAAAGAACTTTCTCTAGAGCAATCTTTATTAACATAATTAAACTGAAAAAATATTCGAGTAATTCTCTGCACATCTAGAGTTTGTGGATGAATTCGACTGATGTGGTGAGGACTTTCGTTATGTTCCATGCAATCGTAAAAAGTAGGGGTTCTGGGTGGCTTTTTAGCACCCCTTGCATGGATCTGAGTTTCTGATTTTCAAGAAATCGTGTCAGACAAGGCCTCCTGAAGGCGTAGTGGTAACGTCGTCGCCTTGTAATCAATGGGTGCCGGTTCTATACTCTGTGGAGGCACATATTGGTTCGGATCCCAATCTCTTATAAAATCACAAAGATAATTCAGTTTCAGAAAACAAAGTTATCTTAGTTTGTAGTTGATACTTGCCTGTCAAACTTTGCATACAAGTTTACTTAATGCTCAGATAGGGTAATCGGGACTGAACCTACAGTTTAAAGGGAGATCCGAACCACGTCCTCCGAGAATCGAGCACATTCATCTACATCTTCACTCGGAAATGTGTGGGGTAACTGCACCTGTGTTTCCCTCTCCATGAACGCATTTCCCCTGTCAGACGTTCATTGTTCGAGCTATAAATATCCTTAAATATGACTGCAACAACAGCACAAAGATTCGTGGCTAATTCCACACTTGCCACTATGAGAGCCAACAATGTACATTTTAGAAAGACTTGCTACTAGTACTAACATTGTTGTCAGTGTTAGAACATGATAGATGTTGAAAAAACGGTATTTTACTACTTGATTTCAATGAATTATCTTATTCTTAATTGAAAATGCAGTATGTACGTATGCAACTTGGCGTTTACTTTCCATTTCCATTGGATACAAATTGAAAGCTTCTTAAAGAAGTACTTGACGAGGTATGAAGAATTTCTTCATAGCTCGTCAAATAATTAATGATTTATACAACCAACCTAATATTAAGAAAAGGGTGAAAGATGTTGGCGTAAATTGAACGAACCTACTTGCACAGTGTACGAAAACTACGCAAGATGGGAAGAGAAATACCAATGAATGGCTCCAAGTAGCGAAAGTTAAAAATAAATATTTAATACGTAACATGAACTAGTTTTTGAGTTTGTTGAAAGTCTGCGTTATGTACAGAAAAGTTAATCGAGACTGGACTTACAATGTATGTGAGATATGAATATGTGCTTATACCCGGGAACGAATCTAGAATCATTTGATTGATTGGCGATATTACCACTACGCTATCGAGGAGATGCATACCTTAACATATTGAATGATCTCCCTGTTAAGGAACATCATAGCAGCTACGTCTTCGCGATGATATAACCTAAAGATTTACATATTATATACTGTCCTAAGATATTTTCATCGTCTCGGAATTGGACGTTAAGTATCCTATTCTGTGAAAAATGAAAAGAACTAAAATGTGTTTAAGAGCAACGTGTTTTACCTATTTTTAAATAAGTCCACTTTGTGCACATATAGGTCAATCGGGACAGGACCTATATTGGGATCCAAGCTACCATGTTCCCCCACGGGGCAATGAACTCGGGACCACTCGATTGACTGATTTGGTGTTTTTGAAGTACATAGTAAGGCTAATCGAGACTGGACCTACAGTTTAATGTGGGATCCGAACCGCTATTAGCCTCCACAGGGTATCGAACCCGGGAACCTTTCATTACAAGGCGACGACGCAACCACTGCGCCATCGGGGAGGCATGCCTCTTAAAAAGGAAAACCATATTTCAGTGAGGGGTTATAGGATCACATGATTTGTGATATATAATCCTTAAAATTTATAAATATCTTGTTTTATTTCGAGGTGTGAAATTTATCAAAAGATATGAATATTCAATATCAGTGTGCTTCGACTAGAAATAATTTTAAAGCAATATTATTTTTGTGTGCTTGGTTAGAGTGTTACACAGCAATTTTTTTTTGTCTTATATGGTTTGGAATACCAAAAAAATGGACCTATATTCGACACATCCTGCAGTATACCCACCGGAAACTATAAATAAAATCCTTTAATTACGAAGAGGTAGCGTTAATCACAACCAATAACAAGGCGGCTTGTGAAGCAATCATGAATAATATATCTCTACATTTATGCGACATTATTACTAGCGCTAGTTCATACTTTACTTTCATATTTCACTAATAGATTTCCTCTTAACATTCCTAAACTGAACCATTCATTTTAAAGCGCAAATCAACTCCAAGTTGCTAGCTGCAACTAAATGTTTCCGGCCAACCTTCGCAGTCATTTTCTTTAAAATCCATTTTTTCGTTCTTCACCATTCTATATGAGACGAGAATGTGTATCTCCTCTGGAAACTTCTTGCTAGGGAAGCAAGCCAGGTCTATATCTAGAGGAAGGACCGCATATGAATAATTTTCTGGTTTCCTATTTCGCACGATATTTCATGGTTACCCGGAAGGTAGCGTCGTTCATATTTCAGTGGGCAGCCTAAGCCACAGCTTGGATCCATTTTCATCCAAAGTGCGAAGGTGTCTGCAGTAACCGGTACAACATCGTACGCGAAATTCTAGAATGGGATTTTATTGCTCCAGAATTCTCCTCTTGGTAGAGGTAAAAAAGGTGTTGGGGAAAACCTTACGTTCAGACTCACCAGACTCCTGTCACCACAAGTTTTTTCCTAAAACATTTGCATTTGTCTTCTGATCCACGGTCAGCCAATGTAGAGATATGAGCGAATACAGAATAACTTGATAATGTAAAAGTCAGTATCAGTTTGGGTGTGCGTAAGTGGGGACAAAATATTCTCTTGTAGTCATGGCTACGGAGATTCTGCCGTATAAGGTGATAATGAAGAATCAATATTCATTGCTCACTGTGGTTTCGAAAGTGGTTACTTAAAAGGAGTAAATTATCACATATCAATTTGCTCCGTGAATTACGAGAGGAACATGAGGATAGGCATAATTAATTGCGTATGGATATGTACACCTACCACAAATTATTAACGCTAGTAAACCCAGAAATTAAATCCAATATCAACGAGACCTGGTAAACATTATGCGAAGTTTGACAGGTTTGTTTGAACACAAGGCTCCAGTCTTTCGAACGGTTGTCACACTTCATTCAATTCTTTCATATCATGCAAGTTGTCAAACTTGCCGTCCACAAGAAATGCTTTGTTTGATCCGTCTGGCATGATCATGCAAGACTGACAGTAAAACATTACGGGTGGACCTGGATTTAGCTTGCTTTATGTTGATATGAACTGACCAGCTGTGTTTCAATCCAATTACTACCAGCTTATTCGTTGACCTTGAGGTCCCATAGAGAACACGGTGGTTGGCCGCAAGGTTACCCTGTCAACAAAAGTGAAAGTGTTTTGAAATTTCAAGGGTGAAATGAACTTATTACCGGAAATGTGTTTCAGTAAATGGATACGTCAAACAATCGTTCTCTAGAAATAGCCTTTATCAGTAATGTAAAATTTGAAAACGTTTTGCATGCTGGTTCTCGAGATAATTGTGACGAAAGTAAGATCACACAAGCTTGATGAGGAAATGCTAAAATCTTTACAGGACTATAAGATCGCCTTTAACCCTATCGAGAGATGGTCACCCACGCATCTGACTTAACTGGTTCGTACTTCAGAGCACGTTTTCTTGTCATCGGTCTACTCTTAGCTGAACCTGTAGATGGCAACCGCCAACTGATAGTGTTTCATCTATGGGATAGATTTGCCAACAATCTTCCAAAAAAAAAAAAAAAACATTGACTTTGTAGGATTGAATAAGTTAGCCCTTTGTCTAAGATACTGGACTTGTATTTCAGAAGACGTGAGCTATGACTTGGAAGCCAGCCATTTTGACTAAGGTCCTTCCTGACTTATCCTCTCGCGGATGACTAATGCTGGAATGAACCTCTTAACCAAGACCACTAACGTTTCATTGCACACTATTTTCATTTCTGAAAATTTCCTCCGCCCTTTCATTTTTACCATAGCGATTAACGTTATAGTGAAAGTAAGCAACGATTACTAATGATTTGATGAACGAGCTTCTGGACATAAATTATAAGGGAATACATTGATAACTAAAATGACGTAATAAAGAAATACATCATTGTAAAGTATTCTATCCAAAGAGTCAGTCTATGAATTTTAAGGAATGTTACGATATAATTATTTTCTTTTGTAAACATGAACTGATTGAATGGATGGAAAATATTTACATTATTTTATAAAATGTATACGCTTTATAAGTATAAGGCGCTATTTCAAACAACTTGCTGTTCAAAATATTATGATTATCATTATTAATGGCTTCAAAAAATGTGACGTTAATATTCACAGAATAATTATCTTTTTCATAACCATGCACAAAACAAAAAGTTTTGATGTTTTTCGTGTTACTAAAAACAGATAATTTTTCAATATATTATAACTAAACAATGATTTCTGGAATTGACGTAAATCACGCACTAGCTAAACTGTAATTGTATTTTTAAAAATAAACATATTGGTATTTGCTATATATTTACTAGCGCTTGTTGTTTACGTTGTTTTTTATATGTTTATGTGTGTTGTACATGGCTAACTTTAACGTTATTGTAAAATTAGTTTAATTTCATATTTAATTTTTAAAAATTCGTGTAGTAGAACATGGGTAATTTTACATAATAAATGTACTTGATATTGTGTTTTCCTTTTTATAGGTGACTGTTTCTACAACTATAAAGTAATTAAATTAAATTATTACACTTTTCTGTAAAATTATATCTCCTTGAAACCTGAATTGTAGTTATCATTGCCACCCACGAGTACAATTAAAATATATTTTCATTTTTTCCATCACAATTCTGTACGAAAGTGATAACAAAATTTGGATAACTTACATAAATATAATTATTGAAACGATATGAAATATTGGATTAAAATTATCAAGGCCAAATTGGATGTACTGTAGGAATGTTCACTTTTTATCTCTTTAATTTTAATTTTTCGATTTATTCCACCTAAAATATGTAAGATTTGAATTTGAAATTGATTAATCAATATAAATCATATACATTGGAATAAGGAGGGTTCACTTTTTTCATTACAAGAAAAAATATATTAAATCTAACAATTTGCATAATTTATACATAAGTATTCACTTAATCCGTAATATTATGATTTATTAAGAGTTATTATCAATTTATTTTTTGAACATTATAATGCTCTTTTATGCATTTCACTACATTTAGTATATAGTTAATTTTTTTAATCGCCGGGTCAATATATATACATGTATATAAAAATGAAAAAGTTATAAAACTTTTTTTGCTAATACGTATTAAATTTTGGTATTTTTGTGCCTTTCTCCAATGCAAATTTTACATTAAAGCATTCATAACATGCTGTAAAAGTGACTGAAATTTCACTAATTGCTAGAAATGTAGCTACGTGAAACATATTTCATTCCCATTTTTTAAATCAAGTATCATTTTAGCCTTCAATGTATTGTTGCTTTTTTTATTGTGTAACTGATACATTTTGTTCTCCCTTGAAAAATAAATAGAGTGTTATGTGTCTTTGGTACGATTTACACCCCCTGCTGGAAACAAGTGGAGATAAACGTCTCATTGAGATGCAGGCAACAAGTTACACAAAACTGCCGAGTGCTTTGACCAGTCTATTATTCTGAGCGTTCCAAGATATCTCGAATCCCTTAAAGCGGAGAAAAAGTAACCTCTCCTTCTTGTTCGGAAAACGAAATGCCCCATTCTGGACGGGAAGAAAACTGAAATTTGCACGAGGCAAGTTCTTTAGCTTTCGAAGTTACAACCTTGGACTGGTGACGTTAATATGACCCATAAAAGTAAAATATCGCTCTTATCGCTTTTGGAAGTCTTTCTGAAAAACGATAGGAAGGGTCTCTCTGGAGAACTAAGTGCAGATGGGCTCCTTCAAAGGGCTTCGCAGTGTACAAGGTCTTTGGATGTGTGAGAGGAGACGGACCTTGCAAAGAAATTCAACAAACTAGACCGAAAAATGAGATTCGTGAGTGTGGAAGTTATTTTCCAATGAAGTCAGCAAAAGTAAATCACTATTTTTTTCTTAAAATATAAACTTTTATTACCTTTTGTTACTTTTCTATCGGTGTGATAACAAATTGGAAGTTTCCGTTTGTGGAAATGAAGCACATATCTCCGTTGATTGGTGGTAAACGATAAAATTTTCATTGGAAATCAAATGATTAAGAGTATGATTTGATCTATTTTGCTAATGCGTAGAACAATTTCTAATATGATGTCCAATAGTAGTTCATTTTCCACTTTCACATTCGGTTTCAAAACAAGCTTTCAATATTGAATCACACGCAACCCTACTATTGGTTAAGAAAATATGGTATTACTAAAATTATGCCCAATTGTAAGATATGCATAACAAATGTGCATAGACATACTTTGCACACTTATGAATATAATAACAATCTTCAGACTTTATAAATGTTGCACGGTTTTATATGTGCTAATGCAATATACCGGGTGATTCACCTAAACCTTGAACCTCAAATATTTCAGAAACGGAAGGTGCTATTGATGTGATGTTTTCACAGAAATAATGTGTAACCAGGGGCTCATAATTGTAACCCATACACAGATTTTTATAATTCTTAGAATGTGTATTTATTTTAGAAAGTTACATTTTTTTCAAATGGAACAATGCCTATTGAAAGTAACAAAATAAAACTAGTGTAAATTAGAATCTCAATGGTGTTTATTCTAGTACAAGTAGTTTTTTTAGCTATTTTTGTTTGAAAATTGTACAGACCGGCAGTTGTCTACAACTTGTGTCAGCACTAACGTAAGACAAGAGTGAAGAAATAAATTCGTTGGATTCTGAAGAAGAAAGAGAATCGTCCTTTAAAGGTTGTGTTTAAAATGACCCCCACTAGCTTGAATACAAGCTTCCAGTCTGCAAACGTTTTAGCATTTTATCAGAAATTTCAGCGCAGGCAGCAGTAATACGTCGTTTCATATCATAAGGTGTAGTCGGTATAGCTTTGTAAACAGTCTCTTTTAGCTTACCCCAGAGGAAAAGCTCTAAAGGGGTCAAATCTGGTGAACGGACAGGTCACGGTACAGGTACCCTTCGTCCAATCCAAAGATTTTGAAACAATCGGTGAAGACAAGCTGTAGTACGTCGTGCACTATGCGCTGGACTGCCATCATGCTGATACCACATATCCCTCCCAGTCTGCAGTGGAAAGTCTTCTAACATCTGTGGAAGTTGGTCTGTTAGGAGGTTGAGATACTTTCGAGAATATAGTGTTCTTTCTATGAACAAAGGGCCTATGAGCTGATGATTCACTATTCCACACCACACATTTAAACTCCATGGACGCTGACGTTCCACCATGGTGATTGTTGACGGACCAATAGTGCATGTTTCGGAGGTTTGCTTGGCCATGATTTGTAAATGTTCCTTCACCACTAAACAAGATACATGACAAATCTGGTGTATCTTGTCTTAATGGCCATGTACAAAAGTGAACACGATTCCCGAAATCGTTTGCATGCAGTTCTTGATGGAGAGAGACATGATACGGATGGAACTTCTGACGGTGGAGAACGCGTAGTACACTTGCCTGATTCATGTCACTTCCTCGTGCGATTGCACGGGAACTAACGTGGGGATGTACAGCAACAGCAGCGAGAACATTAATTTCACCCTCTTCTCCAGTTACTCGTTTGTTTCTGTTACGATTTCCAGGTGTTACACTTCCAGTTTCACGTAATTGGTTAAAGAGGTTTACAAATAATTGTCGCGATGGGTGACGTCTATTGGGTATTGTTCCGCGTACAGAGCACAAGCACTAACAACATTCCTCCTACTTTCTCCATACACCATTATCATCTTCACCCGGTACCTATAGAGGAGAAGGACTAGATATGGGCGAAGGTTTAAATATGGTGCTGCAGCCTGGCAGAGGCTATGGGAACTGGTTATCTGTCAAGGACAAAGGTTGTGGCGCCAATTCACAAGAGAAAGCGTTACCCCAACACCCCCTATACGCCTTCATGGCGTAGTGCTATGCACAGGGGAGCGCTTTATCACTTTTTTTTTTTACCATTATCATCTCAGCTTTTTGAGCATTGGTAAACACCATCTTCCAGCACGTCCGACTTCTTGCACTATCACCACGTAACTGACAAGGAAGTTGCAATGCAATCAGTGGACTGTAAGGACAACAAAGATACGAACATCAGAGCCTCGTAACTAAGCAGTTGAATGGAGCAGACAAATGCCGGTATGTACAATTTTCAAACTATGGTAGCTCGAAATCTTCTTGTACTAGAATCCTGAAAGAAACACTATTGACATTCTAATTTACTCTAGTTTTATTTTGTTACTGTCAATAGGCATTGTTCCATTTGAGAAAATGTAACTTTCTAAAATAAATACAAATTCCAATAATAATAAAAATCTGTGTATAGGCTACAATTATGAGCCCTTGGTTACACTTCATTTCTGCGAAAACAGAACATCAATAGCACCTTCCATATCTGAAATATTTGGGGTGCACGTTTTTGGTTATTCACCCGGTACCTATAGAGGAGAAGGACTATATATGGGCGAAGGTTTAAATATGGGTTTTAGAGTTATCAGCGTTTCCGGGTGCTGCAGCCTGGCAGAGGCTATGTGAACTGGTTATCTGTCAAGAACAAAGGTTGCGGCGCCAATTCACAAGAGAAAGTGGTGGTTAGTTTCGGCCTTGGACGCTGTTATACAATTGCGACCTCCGAAAACTTTTTGCAGGTATGTTTTAACTGAGCGTTTTCTGAATTCTCATCTGCTTTGTATAGGTTATGATATTAGCGGTACATAAAACAAATGAGGACTTTATAATGCCATAATTTGTTTTGAAATATATGCCACAGAGAGAGAAAATAAATTGAAGAAGAAAAATTGCGTGATGGTCTAAATATGGGCTGTGCCATGAGGTCTAATTCTGAGATCACATTTTCAACAAATATTTGGATGTTTTTCTTAATTTCGATTTGTCCCAATCCGCGTGATTTTCAAAACAACAGATTATTCATAAATATAAATTTTATAATGTTTTAGCGATAAATGACTGTTTATTTTAATTTTAATTGCGTTTTGTGATATTGCCACTAGTAGCCCATATTTATACCACAATTTTGAAATATATTGTTTTACCATTTTTTGGAAATTGCTTTTTTTTTTAAAAAAAAAGGGAGACCTTCTATACTTTAGCATGCTATTACATTTAGTTATATACGTATGTCATAGATATGTATTTTAAAGGAGGTGCTTGATATATTATTTTTTTCCTCCTAAATGACAAAATAAAAAGAGGTCCCATATTTGGACCTTTTCCTCTAGTATTGTGCACAATACTCTCACAAACATTACGCTTTTTTATGAACTTTTAGGGTTTTTAATTCGTTTGAAATACATTACGTTGCAATGAATTGAAATAGAGTTCATTAAGTTGGAAAATTTTAAATTAAATCCCTAACAAGAACGATAAATCAATGCTGTCTTGTCAGACTTAATTGCTTTGAAAATCAAGACGAGTTAGTTATCATCAATCTGTTTTAATGTGAAGCAATTATAATCATACATGAAGATGATAATACAATAATAATAATAAAAACAATGAAAATAGGGGTATTCCACACAAACACGCACACACAACTTTCGACGGATAGAATGAGGCTATTTATTTATATACAATACTCAAAATGTTATAAACGAGTGAGGTTAACTATGGACTACAGTATTGCGCATCAGAGCAGAGCAAGACATGTAGTGTAATCTTAACAATTGGCCATCTATGCGGAATGACACTGCGCATAATTATTCTACCAAGAATTTATGTATCTTTAGATTGTTAGATTTAAAGAAAAGTCTTTGACAAATGCTGACACGTAAGTGTTAGTGAGAAAGAAAGAGTGTCTGTTGAATTGTTGTTCTGATAGTGTAACATCTTCAACCGTAGAGGTAACTTGAGCAAGAGGGAGCACTCACCCTACCCCCCATTTTCAGGTTTATTATAATGTGCAAGTTGTTATTGATACTTAATCTTCTGGGACTTGAAGAGAACAGTAATAAAGAGTAATTATTGTGATTTCGAACATGTAACAATAAGATATATTTTAGCGATAATTTTGTAGAATGGAAAAATTTTGAATCTGCCCCTAAAGGTAGCTCCAAGTTCGATTCTGCCCCCAAAACTTTAGTCCAAATTCAATTCTTTCCTCAAAGGTTAAGCTCCAAGTTCGATTGTACCCCACCACCCAAAGTGAAACCCCAATCGAAGATTGAGTCCCCCCCCCCCCAAAGTTGTGCTCTAAATTCGATTCTTCACCCAAAGTTAGCTCCCAAGTTCGATTCTACCACCAAATCTTAAACCCCCAAGGTAGATTCTACCCCGCCACCCACACACAAGTTAAGCTCCTAAGTTCGATTCTGACCCCACCCCAAAAGTTAGGCACCAAGTTACGCCCATGTCTTGAACACTTTCTTCGACTCACTTCTCAATAGAGCTATGGGATATGGTTCGAAGATTAATTTTCCAACACGTAGACTGTAACGTAATAATGACACGAGCTCAGCTCAGCGTGCGAGTACACCTCCGGACGTCATTAACAGTCTGCATCACTCGAGCGAATAAATTAGGCTATCAGCCACTTAATTGCATGTCAAAGCATCGATGTAGACTGATAGGTTTGGTACCGTATAAAATTGATTCTAAAGTAGATAGAAATGTATCCTGCGAAAGATTACAGTAAAAAAAAAACATGAACAATGAAAATAATGCATTGTTGGGAGATATTTTTCTTTATCAATAACCGGTATACGATTAACACGAGTTCCTACATCCTATGTAACAATGCTGGATGAAACACGGTGTTGCGTTTAACTGGCATGTGTACTATTCGCTTGCCTTTGCCTTTTAATAATCGTTTAAGTGTTGAGCACAGTATGAAACCTAATACAGCACTAAGTCAAATACAAAAGTACAAAGTTAGACGAATCAAATACATAAGCTGTAGAATAACATAACATAACAAGTTAGCATATTTACACTCCAAGTTACAGTTTTCAACGAGATCTATTATATCTCTGATACTAATAATTGTTTATTGTTATATAATATCTGCAATTACGAGGGTCGTTCAAGGTTGACCGGGACTTTTATTTCTGCAGAGGAAATAGGTAGCAGAAGAAACACCAAACTATGTCAGTTTTTCAAAGTATTCTCCGTGCGCGTCGAGGCACCGTTGCCATCGTTCTGGCAGCTCCCGAATTCCTTTGGCGTAGAAAGAACTTGGTTGTTGTCGTAGCCACTGGAGGACATCGCTCCGCAGTGCTTCGTCTGTCGTGAGTTTCTTCCCTCCCAGATGGTATTTAAGGGGTGCAAACAAATGATAATCACTGGGGGCTAAATCCGGACTGTAGGGGGGATGGGGCAAAACTTCCCAGCGCATGTCGGCCAGAGTTGTTGTTGTCACATTGGCCGTGTGAAGGCGGGCATTGTCATGACATTTCCAGACAACATCCCAGGTCTTTTCTTGCGAATGGACTTTCGTACAGCACCACTCAACAATGTGGAGTAATACTGGGCATTAATCGTGCTCCCTTTGTTCAGAAAATCCACATGGATAACGCCTTTCATGTCCCAGAAGACACTTGCCATGATCTTTCCAGCGGACGGCTGCGTTTTACTTTTCTTGGAGGGCGGGGAACCTTTATGCCGCCACTCCATGCTGCGTCTTTTGGTCTCTGGGGTTGAATTGTGCAACCATGTTTCATCACACGTGATGATGGATTGCAACAATTCATCACCTTCTGCTCGAAACCGATTCAGAAGCTGTTCACAGACCGTCCTGCGTGTCCACTTCTGATCGAATGTCAGCTGGCGGGGAACCCACCTTGCACAGATTTTGCGGAAGCGTAAGTGGTCGTGAATGATTGTCTCAACACTCCCGACACTGATATTCACCTCGGCAGCAATATCCCGCACTGTTACTCGCCGGTTCTCAAGAATCATTTGCTCAACACGTGCGATATTCACTGGTGTGACTGCAGTTGGGCGAATGTGTCCATGCGCTTCATTTGTCACCAGCTCCCGTCCATCGCGAAACTGCTCACACCATTCGTACACTCTTGTCCGCGACATCGTTTGTTCACCATACTGTGCTTGCAATCGTCTGAAAATCTCAGCTGGTTTCACTTTCTCCTTCACGAGAAATTTGATTACACACCGCTGCTCCACAGCCACAGACACACTGCTTGCCGCCATGTTCGCTGCAACTGCTGCGCATGCGCGAAATACGTCATGCCGGGCGCTAATTACTCGCGAAGGAATACATTACGTCACCCGCACGTTTCTTCATGATCCGGCTATTCATCGATTTTGTACGTACGAAAATCTCGGTCAACCTTGAACGACCCTTGTAGCTGTGTATTGTTCTAATAATAATAATGATCATATTTATTGAAGTGTTGATAACGATTAAACAACCACTATGTTATACAAAATTTAAAAAAAATTGAATACATAATTATAAAATATAACAGTGGATCCTACAATTTTATACATCAACATAAATTCAAATTGTAGGTTTCAACAAGATCAGCTACTAAACCTCTTGCCTTGTTTAGGCATGTGAGAATTGAGATATACCTATGTGAATATCTGGGAATTTTATAAGCTATATTATTCAAAAAGTATTCACTGTCAACTTGGAAATTTAATATCTTCTCTACAAAATTTAACCTTTTCATTTTTCTTCTTTCTTCTAAGGAAAACATATTCAACTGTGATAACCATTCAGAGTAATGTTGGTCATAGTATTTTTTTTTAAACTTTGTGCATAATAACCTGATAAAGAGTTTTTGAACTGATTCAACTTTTTGAAGGTGACTGGTTGCAGTCAAAAACCATAATTCATTTGCATATTCAAGAATAGGACGAACTATCGTTTTATACAGGAATATTAAGGTATCTTCCTTTTTAAAACTTTCCATGAGAAAAATATATAACCAAGCATTCTCTTTGCTCTTTTGCAAATTTCTGAAATGTGCACATCAAATATGAGAGAGGAGTCTATTACTATTCCTAAGTCTTTATGACTGTCGCACACTTGGATTTTATTTTCATAAATAAAATAGTTGGAGACTATATAATGAACTTTCTTAGTACATCTTAAAACTTTACACTTTTTCAAGTTAATTTCCATTTCATTAATCTTGCACCAATATGTCACTCTATCGAGATCAGCCTGAAGTTGAGCGACATCATTATTTGTTAAAATACTCTTAAAAATTTTTATATCATCTGCATATAGTAAACATGTGCTAGATTTAAAACATAATGTAACATCATTGATAAAAACAGCGAACAGAATTGGGCCGAGTGGCGACCCTTGAGGTACTCCACAGAGTATTTGTTTTTTAGAAGAAGTTGTTTCACCAATCTTAACAGAGAAACTTCTATTTACTAAAAAGTTGGAAAACCATTTCAGAAATCGTGGTGATAATCCCATTTGGTCGAGTTTGTAAATTAATAGCTGATGGCTGACACTATCAAAGGCTTTAGCCAAGTCAATAAATAAAATATCGGTCTGGGATTGCTTCCTAATGTTGGATTTAAGAGAGTCTTTGTTTACTTTAATAATAATAATAATAATAATAATAATAATAATAGGTTATTTTAAGTACTGAGTACAGCATACAATCAAATACTGCACTAAGCCTAGCAAAAATTTTTAAAATACAGACATAAAATATGTATAATGTTGACTAATATATTAAGAGTAACATTTCAAGTTAATGTTTTCTGCAAGTTCCACTAAATCTCTAATAATTAAATAATGCCCAGATACACCAACACATCAATTTCTACAATTCTTAACATATCGTTATTGAAATTATATACGTATTAGTGTTATTTATTAATTCACTACCATTCTTACTATTGGCTAAAATAAAGGAATTTTGTATTGTGCTATATTTGGGAACCTTACAAGCTACAGCTCTTATGTAATGGTTCACTGTAAATATTTGATGATAGTATATTATGCACATATACACTCTTTTTGTTACTTCTTCTTAAGTACAGCATTTGTAATTTAAGAGATTCTAACCACTCCTCATATTTAAATGTTACATAGAAATTTTGATTTTCATGCACAATAATCTCAAAAATAATATCTGAACTGATTCTATTTTTGCTATTTGCATCTGAAATACCCATTGTCTTCGCCGCGCCAGTCGGACCATTTAAATTCTTATATACAAGAAAGCAAAGTCCGTAAGGGTATGTATGTGTTCTTTGCAATAGATAACTTGTATTCTTTGTACTTAGTAGTTTTCTCTACCATTAGGCTAGTCGCGACAGTAGCTATTAAAATTACACTTTTCATATTGTGTACTAACCTTGACTACAGAAAGTGTTGAAAATGATGTCCCTCTGCTGCAACACATTCCTGGCATGTCCGAAAGAAATTGAGATTTACACGTGCAAGTTCATCTACTGTAATTCTCCCGATTTCTCGTATAATACTCTCTTTTAACTCACGGATGGTGTGCGGATTGTCTTTGTATCCTTTATTTTTTAGATTTCCCCATTTTTCTTTCCACTTTTATTCAGAACTGACCCTGTTACTCTAAACTTTTTTACGAGGTTTAATATAGTGGTCCTATGTGGAACGGGAACACCAGGAAATTTCGTTGCAAAAGGTCGTCGCACTTCTCCACAATTACTCTTTCCAAAGTAACACTCGACAAGATAAATCCCTTGTTGTAATGTAAACTTTTGTGGTGCCATATTAAGCCACAATCTTCAACACACGGACACGACACAACACAACTTCCGAGGGAGGATTATTCTGGCGTCAGCCTGCAGCGTCAACAGAAAGGGAAAGAGAGCGAAGGCAGGGAGAGCGAAGAAAACAGACTGTAGCGTGCGACTGTCGCGGACCCGTTCACCTGGAAAGACAAGCGCTGATGCCGGGCCGCTTGCCGCCGAGTCTCGTAGCGAATGTCAGGGTAAGGAAGCATTACCTTGAAGATTTTTATAGCCGTGGTATACTAAGTTAAGATATGCACACTAGGTAGGTAGCAAAGGAAACAATACGCAACTTGTCCGAATTTAAATTGTGCGAGAAGAAAGGTTCCAGTCCTGTTGCAGAATCCAATAGAACCCTTTACAATGAATGGTTTCCTGGATCTTTAACAATTCCAGGGTTGGTGGCGGTTAAATGTCCAGGAATTGTAAATAAATTGAATTCACGTCCGAGAGAGAAAATCAGCAAACGCTAATGGATTCTACACCGTTAATAGAAAACATCATTTTCCAGATCAAATTAAATGCGGTGCAATAACTTTTTTTCTAGATCAATTTAAATCCGGTCCAAGTTCCGTATTGAAATGGAACAATAGGTTGTGCGAGAAAAAAAAGGTTCCGGTCCTATTTCGAACCCCAATAGAACCCATTAGAACGCATGGGTTCCTGGACCATTAAGAACTCTGATACAAAATGTACCGAGCTAAAGCATGAAAACAGGATATAATAAAAAATGATTTTTTTTTATTATACCTCAGTTTATGGTTAGTCGGGTATGACTTACGAAATAAACGCACATTATTTGTCATTCCATAAGGAGGACAGTTGTATTCGCAAATGTCGAAGCGGGATAAGATGCGTGATGCTCCGGCACTACAAGATACGTTCGTAATGCAACACGCACGAGCGAAGCATTACATATGTTCGGGTTTCAAATATTTTTTTCAAACTTTTCCTTCGTCTGTGTGCACGATACGTGACCTTTTGTTCATCATCATTCTCTATAAATAACAAAATAACCCAACAACCTGAACAGCGGTTCCACGGGGAAAGCACGCCTCTTGCTGTATCAACGCGTTGCAGGAGTGGTCCAGTGCTGGGATGCTGTATTCCCTCTGGGCAATAACTCTTTCTGTTGCTGATTGAGGGAGGATGCGGGCTGTGTTTGTTTGTGAGTTGCAAGAAGGAAGAGAGAGAAGATCACTCTTCCAATGAAATGCAGGGCTCTGAATTCATTTCTACCCCCCTCCCCTCTTTTACTGTCATCGTCGTAACGCTGTTGTCCCATAATCCGGGTTTGATACATGGTAGAGATATATAGTAGTTTGGACGCAATAGTAATTTCCTATTTGTATCAAAGTTACAACTGATTTATTGGCTCGCTATTCAGACGCAAGATGTGAACCTTTCCGAAGACACCCATGTGTCAACTATTTCACGACGTACACCCTGCACTCCATAATATATTCCGAATAACAGTATTGGCATTCATTTTGTTAAATAATTATAAACTGTAAAAATGGCAATAACTTTTATAATTTTTCAAAAAATAATAACAACTAACAGATATACATAATTTTCAAAAATTGAAAATAACCAATATGAAATCCTTATACGTTATGGAAAAAATGTTGTATGTGGAAATACATATAATACGTGTATTTTTGATGTGTACCCAGCTAGATTGAAATATTTATAAATATTACTTAAAAACGTCTTACGTGATGGCCTTGTGATCAAAGGGTTCCAGGTTCGAATCCCAGTGGAGATAGTGATTCAGATCGCACTTTAAACTGTAGGTCAAGTTCCGAGTACCCTCCTTCGCAGAAAGTGGACTTAAAAGAAAAAGTTATTAACCAGTTTTTCATTAGCGAAAAAACATCCTTAATCAATTGTTATTATTATTACTACAGGAATTACAATTGTACTATCCTCGAACTACTAAATATTGGAGCTCTCCCATTATTTCCTATGAATACGGCCGTGTGTAGAGGTGAGGCCTCAAATATTCATAACCTCGGACATTATAAGGAGGTAATACAAGCAGCACCACGCTCCTAGCGACTTTGCTTGCAGCCAGGTACGAAATTATTACAGCCTGGGTGAATCCCAGAGTGACTCCAAGCAGGGGCGTTGCTGAAAAATTCCCCACCTAATCAACCGCACCGAATATGAAAGCAAAGTCGCATTTGTGGACATTGTTATATTTCCTCTTAGATTAAATGTGGATGAAAGATGATCTGATGAAATGGACCATGAGGTTATATATTTGTCCATTGTTTACCCTGGGTTCGAACCTCAGTGGTACATTACGCTGATGACTCAAGCATCGAGGTCGGCATTACGGTGACGGTTTCACACCAGATGCGCATTTACTCCAATATCATCGGAATGGACACTGCTATTAAAGAGATACAAGAGATTATGGATTTCTTCCCATATTGCAAGTAGAAGCGATTTTTCTAGTTGATTATTAAACTGGACGCGATGCTTGGAAAATATGATAAATACATTTTTTCAGATTCCCATTTCTAATGGAGAAAGAAAGCAACATCTTCAAGTTACGGCTAATGAAATGGGAGTTTTCGACATTTTAATACGACAAATCAAATCTTCAAAGTGTTCTCTTTCTGTTTATGTGTTTGTCTACGCCATTGAAAGTTTACTATTCCCAAGGGAACAAGTAAAATAATACTCCCTTATGCGAAATGCTAAGTTTTCTCCTCGTTCTACGATCCCCCCTACACAGATCTCTCTTAACCCAACCGGCCCTGTGGCGGAGTGGTTATCACATCGCGCTACGACGCCAGGGGCCCCCTGGGAATGCGTATATCTGACTGTCTATTCATTAATTTTATCACATCATCACTCATCCCCACCTTCGCAAGTTAGCTAAAAGTTGCACAAAAAGCGAAATAAAATAGAGCATATCAATCTCTTTCCCCAGCTCACCACGGGGAATGGTCGGCGAGGGAGGAGTAGTTTAGAATCCTCGCGTCTGGCTGGACACAAACTGTTCCTCCTGGCCTTAAGAGTCAATAATGTACTGCAAAGATGGGTTTTCTGTCCCTGAAATTGCCTTCGTTTGGTGGCTGATATGAAGCAACTGTCAGGTATAATTTTCAAAGGAAAGGGATACTTTGTACAGTTCTGCTTGACAGACTTTGGGGTTCGAAGTTATTCACTTTCATTAACATGCACACTATCCCTTAAATGCCGGCGTGACGTATGTGAGTTGAGTTCGGGTTACAGAATGTATTTTGTGACTTTTGGAGCATACTGTGGCTCTGTATTGTTCAGAGATTCATTTTTTGAGTGTCAAATGAGCTTTGAGGCATGTTTTTAGCCATTCATAAAGTTTATTTTTAATTTGGCTATAATTGTCGGGGGAGGTAAATTTCACGCCGAAAATAAGAACAGCTTTTGTTTTAGAAAAACAATATTTTTCTCAAAGAATCAGCAACAAGTACACAATTGTTGCCGTGTGAATGGAACATATAAAGCAATACACAGACACGTCACGGCGTTGCGTACGTAGGGTGATGACGAAGTTAAAATTTAAAAAAAAATAATTGTATTTTCCTTCGTCTAAATTGTTTTTCAAGCACAGGCTTATAGCTAAATCTGTACTGAAGATATAGGTATAATTTGTAACTGTAGTGTTCGTAGTTTCGGAGATATAACTTCAACCTTTTTCTGAAACGATTCCTGTGAAACCATTTTATTAGCTCCCTCAACTTCAGATTGGTATAAAACCAACCAGAGGCCAGTTACAGCAACGCGACTTCACGTTTTGCATCTTCACCCGGAATAAACCGTGAGGTCCCCTGCGCGGCAGAGTTCAGTTTGTTTTGATGTGGCTTTGTGTAATTGGCGTGTGGACTTCATAAACATAATCCGTTTACCGGAGCTGCTCCTATGTGCAGCCATGCATAGCTAATCCTTCAATGGCTCGCCCAATCCTCCATGAAGGAAGGAAGCACTCGGATGTTCCCTTCAGTGTTTCCATCCCAGATGCAGGAGGATTAGGGTCTGTGATCCTCGGAGGAGGCAAAGATGCGTAGGAGAAGACATATGGTAGAATTCTGCGCGAGGTGCTGGACTCCACCAAATAAAAGAGATATGTTTGTGCGCATCCAATCAAAACTGAAGAGTGGGAACAGTAATGTGTTGCCATTTGAAAGTTTTAGCAAACTGAGAAATTTAATATTTGAAAAAGACACCAACTCCTCTATTTACGTCGGTAGCATATTAAATTGAACAGGTTTATGAAATTATTCTATCGTTTATGAATTAAGAAAAGGTAAAGGGCTCCCCTGTGCTTAGCACCATGCCATGAAGGCGTATAGGGGGTGTGGGGGTAACGCCCCAGTTCTTGATCCGGTCGTGAGTGGGGGTTATGTGATCAGCATCACGCCCCTGACCGCCTTTACCCCACAGGGTTTATAAATTATCTAAATTATATTTTAAAACTTTAAAAGAAAACCTTCCCAACAGTTCCTTTGTGCAAAACGTTCCACTCTATGCTACAAGACACTTTCTGAACACAAAAAATCGTTAGACAGGTGAATCTGTTTCTTTTCCTCCTTGATACGTAGTTCCACATTAGCTTAACATTGAACATAAAAAGTTAAATTAAGTTGGTTAATCACCGATTTACATCTTAAACACCAGTGAGAAGTAATCAACTCCTTGGGAATTACAAGTTAGCATTTATTACCCTGGAAGAGATTAGTAATTTCAGAAGTAATTATTTATTTTTCAAATAGTTTTAAATAACAACACTCAAACACACACGCATTACATTGTGCCGTAAAGGGATAGTTATTGTGGAGGTGTTGCTGAACCATACTAGTGCGTTATAGTAATATTACTAAGAATAAGGAGCAGAAATTATAAGTATGTTTTCTAGGTAAAACATGCAAAGTTAATCAGAACAACTAAAAAGTACTGCAGTACGTATTATTTATATACATACATATGTATATACATAGCTATATATCCTCACTTATTGGTTAAAACGTTTGAAATTCACTGGTGGTCGTTGCAAATTAAAAGTTAGTATGTAAACATAAAATATAAAAACAAATGGCTATACTCAAGTATACTCAACAGTAACTGAAATGAATTTGTTATTAAAAGGTCAAGAACTTTAATAGACTAACAGTCAATGGAATGTAGAAATAAAAAATATGGATTTAATGCTTAAAATGTTCATAAATATGAGCAAGATATATTTATTTACTTATTACGCCTTGTTTATAATGGCCAATTCTGATACATAACCATGTTTTCATCGAAATTTTAGCCTATGAAAATTAGAACACAACATTTAAGTCACTACATAAAAAGGGAAGTATTGAAAACAATGAAATAAATTATAAAATTACAAAGAAAAATTACAAAAAAAAGAAAAACGTACATAGAGGAATAAATGTCTAACCTATGCTCACGGACATGCAAAAAACACACATACGCGTACACACACAAAGGGTAACATATTCATGACAGTAGTTAGGAATTGAAAATATTAGGATGAATTAAGGGATTTCAGTGTTTTTCTGCACTTGACTCTATTAAATTTGTCACTAACATTTAAGGTGCTATTTATTTGTGCCCAATAGAAAATGTTTTAATTCTGTCTTAAAGACATATGCTTAAGGCGAGTTCCGGATTTCGAGGGGCACTGAGGTCCAAAGACGAGAAGTGGAAACGGTGAAAGATTTTAATAAAAATTTGAGTTATGAAAGGGGATGAGTAGTTGAGTCTCTCACAGGATCTGGTGTCAAGATGAACTATTTAAGCTAGAATAAAAAGTAAAATAGGAAGAAATAAAACGTACCAATTTGAAAGCATTTTAGTTATCTTTGTTAAATATCTATACTAGGATATGAAAGTAACAGCACTTCCCTTACCCGACAACCACTATCCACTCCCTCCTACAATTCTCAGCTTCCAGGTGTCAAAACCGAGAATGCATACTTCTAATAAATCCAGCAAATTGATTGAAAATGGAAGAAGATGCGATCAACTTCTAAAAATAGGTGATTGTGTACAGAATGTTCTTCATGTCCTGAACACGAAGAAATTGTCACATATGCACATATATTCACTAACGAAGCACAAAGTTATCAGCAGTTTTTCGCAACTTGAATTTCTATATATTGTATTTCAGGAACATATAACACACAAGACAAAAGAAAAAGAATAAAAATGGAATGATTGAATAATTAACGGTGGTCATTGTTTTCCGAACCTCACCTAAAAATGGTTTAATGTTTTAGAATAGGGCCCTACTATTGTCTATGATCAGGTAAATATATAAATGTCGACCCTTTACATACTCAAAAAGCATGTAAACACATGGGAGATTCGTGTAGTTGTACACTAAAGTTTGACACGTGGAGTTGTATTCTCTACGTTTAGTTGTAATCAAAAAGCCGTGGCAATTCGGATCAAAAGCAGATGCATCCAAACCGCTACGCTTTGCAAATAAGAGGTATTTCACCGTAGACATTTTTCCCAGCCGCAAGAGGGAAGCACAGTCAATTAGCACTGAATTTAATTACACGTGCGCCTAAGGACAAATGCCTCGTGAATGTAGGACGTCGGGATGTTGCAGGTGAAAGTTTGCCACATAACAATATGAACGGGGCCGCAAAAATAAACAAGGCTGAAAGAGCCAGGTGTCACAATTCCCTAATGCTTACTAAGCATGCTACTAAAGCTTATGTGACATTGCAAAGGATCCGTGAGGTTCATTGCGTAATATTATGCACGATATCCATGACGAAGTATAGAACATCTGGACTGCTGCATTTTTCGTTACTGTTCTTGTAAGAAGACAGACCAAATTAATTATATGCGTCCGGACGTTAATTCTCTAAATTCGTAACAAACAATTATAAAATGATAAAAGCTTTAACAGCACATTCAGAAAAACAACAATGCTACATTCTGTTCCGGGAATCTCTGGAGCAAGCGAAAGAAAATAAGTTTTCATGTGGGAATATATAAAAAAAAATGTATTTCACAATACTATGTAATAAGTAGGTTAAAGCATGTAAGTAAACACAACCGTGCATTTTTTAATTCTTCTTCTTTTTCATCCCCTTAAGGTTCCTACGTCCACTTCCTGTACACTTTTCGGTCCAAGGCTAGTTTTCGGACTTCCGGCATTGTTTCTTCCTACCTTGTTTCCTATCTTTCCCTTAAATATACAGTGGAAAGAGAAGCAGCTGGAACAAGTAAACAGATAGACATACCTAGGCGTCAGATGTACAGATGTAAGAATGGATGAAGAAGTGAATAATAGGGTACAAAAGGCAAACCAAGTGTACTATCAACTCAACAACACATTAATTGGTAAAAAGGAAATAAGTGAACAAACGAAGATGATGATTTACAAGACAATCTACATTCCCCACATTGTGTATGGAACAGAGAGCTTGACAACATTACCCAAACATAATAGCACATTTCAAGCAGCGGAGATGAGATACCTACGAAGAGTAGTAGGAAAGACTAGAAGAGATAGGATTAGAAATATCACCATTAGAGACCAGTTACAAGAAAAACAACTATTGCAAAGAATAGAAAGAAAGGAACTGCAATGGTTTCTTCACGTTACAAGAGTGGAGGAGGATCGCAAGCCTAGACAGGTGGAAACATTTTGAACTCCCCTCGTATAAACCGGTGAGCGGATACGTTTACAAACGAAAATTTCGTGGAAGTATCGAAAGCCGTCTCTGAAGTATCATGTGAATTATTTCCCTCTCTCTAGTTTTAAAGCTTCCCTTCTAACCTTACATTGACAACTGTACATCAAACCGGGTTCTACATGCTTATGAGACAAAAAGCGAGAAGGGAATGAAATCGTAATTAGGTCTTTCGTAAATCGAAAAAAAATTGTCAGTAAAATATTATGGCTCGATAATTTTGTTTAGGTTTTGCTTAAGCCTTGTATGTAGAAATTAATTAGTAAATGTGAAAACAAATTCTGAACGTTTAAATATCTTTCGGAGTTACGGAAAAGAGCAAATATATATTAAAGTGTTTTTCGGCAACAAAATTTGACTTACAATTTTTTTTTATAGGTAAATCTACGAGAAAAGGGAAGAAACAGAAAACGTTTCCAGATACGGATTTCTATACCAATTCCTCTTCGTTGATTTTGGTTCCGCTTTAAACAGTGAAGTAACATCAACCGAAGAAATTAGGAACTTTCTTGGAGCCGAAAGGGGTACTGTATGAGGGTGAGGGGGAACAGGTCCGGTCAGAATTTTCAAATCTATGCAGATCTCGAGTTGACTTGTAGAATTTTTCCAGCCTGTTTGAGCTTTGAATGATTCATGACGAAGTCTTCCGCCCCTTCTATTTCAACCTCCCACCCCTCGAATCACGTGATTTCAGAAGGAACGTCTCTGCCTTCGTTTGTTCGGAATTTGTTTTCTTTCAACCTCTCTCCAGTCCATTTCTTTCTCTTAGTTTGTGTATCAAATCCTATACGAAACTTTTTTTCTAAATGGCACATTGGAATGGAAGTTTCTGATGTTCGAGGCAAACTAATCGGTATTTTCTTTTTTTCTGCTTCCAGAAGCTATTATTTTCTTCTACATAAATCTTCTGTGCCCAACCTTATCATTTGTACTGTGACTTTCGTTTTTGTAAGTTTTCAACGCACTTGAAATTATGAAATCATACTTATCAAACAGAATGCAATGTGTTGAAATTAGCCACGAAAGAAAATACAAATCCACTCTAAAGACATTAAAATATGGAGTTACCCAAGGATCAATATTAGGCCCACTACTTTTTCTTTTGTTCATAAATGATTTACCATTAAATATACAGAATACAAAGATTTTGTTCTACGCAGACGATACTAGCGCAAAAATAAAGGAAAATGATATGAACGAGTTAGAAGCCAACATTAAAAAAACAATGGAAGAAATGAAATCTTGGTTTGACAGTAATAAATTACTATTGAATGAACAGAAAACAAATTACGTGCTATTTTACACTAAACAAAACAATAAAATTAAAGATGTAGTAAATAATAGCCATCTTCCAGTAATATTAGTTAGAGAAAGAAAATTTTTATTAGTTACTAAATTGGTCAAACCACGTCAAAATACTTGTTAAAAAACTAAATTCCAAAATATTTGCACTGAGGTTATTAAAACAAACACTTCAAACAAATTCACTAATTCAGGTATATTATGCAATGTTTCATTCACTAATAAATTATGCAATAAAATTTTGGGGGGACTCACCGGCAAGTTTAGAAGCATTTAGAAAACAAAAGCAAGCCATTAGGATTATAGCAGGTATAAAGCCTAGGGAATCGTGCAAAACGTTGTTTAAGAAATATAAAATATTAACCCTCCCTTCTCTGTACATATATGAAATGTCATTACATGCGAGAAAAAATATTGCTCTGCTAAGTTCAATAGAACACACATATAACACCCGAAATAAACAGCTCTTAAAGCCTTACTTCACCAGGCTAACATTAGTTCAAGAAGGACCCCAACAAATGGCAATTAAATTTTCAAGCATTTACCAAATGATATAAAAGCAGAAAGTATGACAAGTTTCAAAAATGAATTAAAGAATCTATTAGTTAATAAGGAATATTATAGCGTTAGTGAATATCTGGATTGTAAATTATACAAAATTTGTAATTATATATATTTTTTTTATATGGACCTGTACTGAACCCTCCAAATACCAATGTATATGGTTTACATGGAGTAATAAAATTGAAAATTAAAATTGAACTCAGCAGTCAAATTATTTGGCAGAATTTGTTTTCCTTAATCTTTTCAGCTATATCACATATCTACAGAAGAAGTATCTAAGATACACTGATGCAAAAATAATGATTAAAATGCAATGAAGAGTCACAATACTCTACCACGGTAATTTGGACAGCCTCTGATGAATGACCATCGTAATTAACACTGCCCAAAGAGCACTAGACTGACTGGTTTATTGGACTGTATGTGCAGGCTTGTGAAGGCATGTGTTTCCAAGAGAGCCGAAGCGAAAAGGGCTGATGGGCGGACAATGTCCATAGATTACATACTTACGGATTTCATTCTTAATTGCAACAAATGAAGGAACTGCATCCAGTGGCGTCTCGTCCCTTGGGTCTTCCGGGGCTTAGCCCCTAAAGAAAAACGGACGTATTCACGTAATTATCAATCACCATAACGCATAACTATCACACAGTCTTTTAAAAGGCGATTTTTACCCACGTAAATTCATCGTCTGTTGCAATGGATACGACAGCGCTCCTAGCGGCATTGATGTCAATTATCGTTTTCCGGGGCACGTCGCATGGTTTAGACGTGGCCTAAACCCACCTACGCTACAGTGAAGGCCACATGCTAGCAGAGAGAGAAGGGAAGAGTGGAATGGATTTAAGCGCAGATTCGGGGCTAGCTCCGTTGCGTCGCGTCGTTCTCGCGTGTTGTACTGTAGTGTTGTGGTGGCTTTCATTCGCTATGTTTGAGTGAGTTTGGCAGGGTTGATGTTCGAACACAAATTGATGAAGGACATAGGCTGTCAATTACAAGACACAATGAATTTGTCCGGAAAAATAGGCATATATTATATAGAATTATCGATTGCTTAAAATTCTGTGGTCGACATGAACTTGCTCTACGAGGACATAATGAAAGAGAACAATCTTTAAACAGAGGCATCTTCCCAGATTTATTATCCCATCATAGATGAGGGAAAACTAAAGAGGGAACTTCGTGTTCTTTATTGTAGTGAAGAGTTGAGAAACATAAACTCTATCAGTATATTGCATTCATTTTTTATTTAAAATTATTTAGAGGGTACCTTTTGAGAAACAGGAAAAATGACAAACATAGTTTTAATAACTTCAGTGGCAACAGCTGAATCTGAACGATATTTCAGCACATTGAAGCGTATTAAAACCTGCTTAAGAAATGCAATGGGACAAGACAGACCAAATGCCTTGGCACTTGCTTACAATAGAGATAGAATACATTTCAAACATAGAGGGCTTCAACGAAAAAGTAATAACAAAATTTGCTTAGCAGAAGAACAGGAGTCAACGTTCGTAGAAAGGTATGTTTCACAACAATACCTGTTTCTTTTGTAATCATTATATTTTAAATTCTTTAAAAAAATAAGTCCAGTTTTGTAGTTTAGAAGAAGATAAATCCCCGTTTTTTTGTAATTCATGTAATTTGTCATTACATTTTAAATTCTTTCAAAAAAGTAAGTCCAGTTTTGTAGTCTAGAAGAAAAAAATACCTATTTTTTTATAATTCATGTGAATTGTCATTATATTTTAAATTCTTTAAAAAATAAGCCCCGGCCAAATTTTAGGCCACGAGACGCCACTGCATCAATAAGACATGTTCATCTACGATATTTTGAAACGAATTGAAATAAGCAGAAATCTTCGATTAAGTGGCACATTAATAGTCACAAATATGTTTCTTTCTTAGCTTTTTTCCCAAAACATGAGGGATTTGAATGTACTGGGTTGTTTCCATATTGTCTAAATTGTTGCTGTCAATTTGAGAAAATGAAGGAGCAGGAGCAATTTCAAAATAATTATGTTGGCGGTCGAGTGAACATCGATCAAGAGCTCGGCACCGTGCTCTAGTCAACACTGTATGAGACACAGGTGTTGATGCTAATGAAAGGTATTCTAAGTCCTCTAGCGTTGTTTCTAGTTCATCAAGAAGTGACTGAGATTTTTGCGTTGATTCATGTGAAAATTTTGAGAATTTCAGAAAAGGAGGGGGGCCTAGCCTGCACCACGTACGAGAATAATTAGGCAGTCTTTGATGAATGTCCATCCAAATTAACACCGCGCAATGAACACCAGATGGAGCTATTTTGACTGGTTTATTGGACTCTACATGCATGACACCTGCAATCACCTACCTGTTATGGTGTGATATGGCTTGTGGTATCCTGTCTGCAAGTCTTATACACACACTCGTCTTCACCCAAGTCAATTCGTCTTTCACTTCTCCGTCTATCACACAAAAACCCTCTTTTACTATACCGACCAATATATTCATTTCCAATATCCTGTCGGTGGAATTCGGGGGCAAGCACCTTTTGTAACTACTGAGTTGTCCCTAGGCAGGAAAAGGACTTGCGAGAGCAACACAAACTTTCTAATTACTTAAAACATGAAAATTATCCCTCAAAAGTTTTAGAATTGCAAATTACAATAAATATATTTTCTGTATATGTAAAGCACCATCTCAATACTACGAGAGAAATATGATTTTTACTTAATCTTTTTCAAGCAATGTGTATTACATGTTTATTTTTCTTGCATTTAAATCTAGAGGATCTTTCAGACTAAAGTAACAAGCCACAAGTAAGACGCGCCACTGGGTTTGAAACCGAATTGACAAGCGACAATACCAGACACACTGCACACGCAGGAATTGTCACCTTCCTTTACAGTCTATGAAAGAGCATTGCGAAAGAAATTCAGATAAGGTACATTTGCAGCTTGCCGTGTCCATCAGGTACCAAAAGTTGCATTTACTTGTGAAGGTTTGTTTCCAAGTTACAAGGCGCAAGTTACAACTGATACAAGGGTTACACACTGAAGTAACAAAAGGCAAGCAACACGGACGCTTCCAATAATAAATATATGAAGACCCAGGGGGGGGGGGGGGGGACGATGAATGTCGATTTTTCGTTCATTTTGAGATCGCAGCGCCATCTGATAGCTCAGAAGCTGTACTATAAGAATGTGAACGGCCTTGGCTGGGAAATCGGTGAGAAGTGCCTGAAAAACGCATTTAAACATACGGGGCAAGGGGGATAAAAGATGAAAGTCCGAGCGTCGGGGGAAGAACGATGAGTGTTCTGTGTTAAATAATATGTGCCTCACTGAAACGGGTTAGCGCTATGGGAAGGTTATTCCAGTCGTTCGTTGTGCGTGTGTTGAATCGTGCAGTGTTGTGATCAGTTCTATTGTGTACTATTTGTGACGAACCTGAATGTTTGCTTAATATTTGTTCAGGTATTATGATTTTTAAATCTTTGTTATTTCAAATTATGTGCAAGATGTCACAGACAACTTTAATTAGATTGATACAGTTGTGGTTGGAACTTGCATATATGTTTAGAAATACGTCATAATCTGTTCGCATTGACGTCACGTTCCCATCTCAACAGAGGAAGTGACTCGTACAAGTCACAAAAAGCTGTGGTTGAAGCTGGCATCAATGACTCTGAAAAATCAAAAAGGGAAACAGAACTCTCAAGACTGGAAACAGAACACAAACTTCATTTACTGAAAGCTCAGAAGTTTTATTCCCTCAAGAAGTTATACAAAAAGAAGAGTAGAAAGGATGACACCATAGCTGCAGTTACTATGGATTTTCAGAAAAAATTACCGACCTCCCAAAATTAGCACCAATGATGTGTATTATACACAGTTCAGCTTCTACAGCTTCAATATTCACATCCTTTCCTCTCGTGATTCAGGTTTCTTCACATACGACGAGATCGTTGCTCAAAAAGGGTCAGATGATGTGTGCTTTATGGTCGACAGTTTTGTGCACAACTTTTGCCGGAAAAAGTTCGTCGCTTGGTCATCTTTTGCGATTCTTGTACCGGCCAGAACAAGAACTATACTGTCAATCGATACCTCCACCATCTCGTGACAGAAAAACGTCGTTTTGAAGCCATCAACATGTTTTTTTCCAATCAGGGGTCACTCCTACTTAGAGTGCGATAGAAACATGAGCTACATAAATCAACAGTCCTATGTTGAGTTGCCGGACGAATGAAGAGATGTAATAAGGAGCAGCAGACACAAACCAACGCCATTTGCTGTGGTAAACTGCAAGAAGGAGCTCTTCAAGACGTGGACTGAGTTCTTGAAGCCAATTTACCTGCCAAAATGTCCATTTCCCACCAGGCCAGTGCGTTGTTTTGAGATACGAGCTGAAAACCCTTCCAAACGTTTCTACCGCAATACCTATCTTGGCACTTACTTGCGCCCTGATGTCATGTGGCGACCACCGAAGCGAGGAAAGAACAAAGGGACCTCTACTTCACCTAGAACCATTTTGAGAAACCTGTGCGATGGACCGCTCCCCATTCCTTTGCCCAAGTACAAGGATCTCCAGGATTTGAAGCGATTTCTCACCAACCCAGAGGCTCAACAATTTTACGAGACCATGCTAACCACCAACGCTACGGTACAAAGCGATGAGGATCTCTACGTAAATAGTTTGTGAGTTACCCCCCTCCCCCAAGACTGATCCAACTTTTTTCATTTTGATGATAGTTTGATAAATAACAAATATAACTATTTATAATGTGTTACTCTCATTTTGTCTTTGTTCATTAGTGCACACCTGCAAAGTAGAATTAAAACCACATTTTTCGGCATAATTTTGCTTATTACTATTTTTTGGTTTCCTCTGATTCTCCAGCAACATTTTCCTAAGGTTAACTACATCTGTGGGAGTAAAAAGATACTTAAAAATAATTATTTTGGCATATAAAGGCGTATTTATGAATATAAATACTTGTTTTTCATTTCCTGGCAAATCGTCTTGAATGAACATTCATCGTTTTTCCCCCCTGCCCCTTCATATAAAAGCATGGGCATGCGCAAACAGCAGACCATCGCGACATGATTCAGAAAATAGGGGAGTGTGACATGCAAGGGACGCTTGCAGCTTGTTGTGTCATTTCGGTGTGAAATGTTAAGTTAATTTCTGTACGTTCGTTTCCAAATGACACGTATCGCTCGTAACTGAGGTCTGAAACCGTAAGAGATATGTAGATATATAACAGAATAACAATGTCCTTACCCCTAGATGTGTAACATGAAATACAATAGAAGAAACAATTGAAGGGCTCGGGTGTAAAACATGGTGACAAAATGCAGGTTTCGAGATATTGAAAGTTGATGTTTCAAAACAATCTGAGTTACAATGTAAAATAAATTTCTAAACTATTTACAGCAAATGTGATTCACTTGTATGTTTACTATCATACAAACACCACATCTCATCCCAAGTATTTTTTTTCTGTGGTCCTTCATGCGATTTGTTTGAGGTTTGTTCAAGGAATTGTTTTAGTTGCCATGCTTTACATGCAACGATATTAACAAAATAAGTGATCAGATACCGCTTTATTGAAGCTGACTTACTACATTAGTTCAATAATATTTTGACATTAGACATTTTGTAGCAACCACAACAATTTATAATACAAAAATGAAAGTCTTTAATAATAATAATTTAATTCAATAAACAATAACCTCAGCTACTGGTTGTAACAATTTTATGTTTTCTTATGTCCATGACTGAAATGAATACCATTAGAAAAGTATATTTCTTCGTTTTATTACGTTAGTATTTAAAAAAATAATTACTGAATGGTTGTGATTAAAAATAACTTCCCTATCTCTATATGCAGATCAACATTCGTAAGAAAATATTTTTGTATTAACAGTTTTTCAGATTCACACATCTGCCTCACTCACACAAATGCTCTACTTATTACCTTAGCATGCCAAGCAGAACGCGATTCACAAGCCTCTCTAGATACAAAGTTGTGTTAAGTAGACTTTCCAAATTGCATACAATGGCAATATTAGATTCTTATGATTCAATAAGCAATTTATACATAAGGTTAAAATCTCTACCTACAAGATCTGGTAGAACTGGTAGGCACATCGCGCTACAACGCCAGAGGTCCCGGGTTCGAATCCTTGCCTGGGCATGGATGTTTGTGAGTGCTTATTCATCAATTTCCTCATATCATCACTCATCTCCAAAATATGTGGCACAAGAAGAGAAGTAAAATAAAGCAAACCAATCAAGACAACAATTATGACCTTGTATCTTTCTGTTACATTTTTCTATAACATGACATATTTTAAAAGAATGATTTTAAATGTACACAGGGCTTACATTTTTAATAGTTTTCAATGGATTAACATAGTTATAATTTCGAACCAAGAAGAACGCATATTTGCAATATCAACAATAAAAAAAATGTTTTCATCAAATTCCCAAATATCGTAAATACGAAGGTTAATTAAATTACAAATAGGTAATTAGACCCACTATATAAATTCCATAACTTTTATAATGCAAATTACAGAGTTATGAAAGAAGTACTTGATAAAAAAAAACTCACCAGTTCCTAATAATTTATACGATTCAGATCATATCACACATTCCTTAACTGTAAAGCATGGTATCTTAAAGTAGCCTTAAATGTGCATACACATTTGAAAATCAAACGATTTTCTGTGGCTACAGTTATTTATATCTAGTAGAAGAAAAGTATATGATTCTCTATTGGATCGAAGTTCACATCCAGGTACGAGAGTAAGATGTATTTCGCAACTGCCATCAGAGCACTGCTGCATGTAAACAATGGTATCTACAGTAGATCCCATATTTTACATGAAGTAGAATCTACGTGGCCAGGCCATGCACAGTTTTACTCGAATCTGCATTAGCAATTTTTCATTCTACTCATTCTTTGTCGGGTCTTTATGGGAATCATATACAGTTTCTAACTCGTTCTCAGCTTTGCTGTTGCCTCAATACTCGCGAACTTTCTGAGACACGTTGCTATTCAATAACAGCGGTTTCGCCGCCATCTTTGATACTTACCATACTTTACATGAAACAGCTGGTAGATACCATAACTTCCAACACGTCTAGCTCTGTCATCTGTTGACGAAACGAAACACTTCGAGTACGAGTCGACTCCAATTACTACACGATGAACATTGTAACTCCAAAATGACCAAAATGTTACTTACCATGTTTTACACCCGATCCCTTCAATTAATTGTGGAAGAGAAGATTGTCTGAAGTCACACTCGCAACATACGTGCATATCAGTAGCGTACGCAGGATTTCATCAAGGCGGGGGGGGGGGGGGTTATATCTAAAATTCACATTACCATTGTTTTATTATACTTTAATTAAATAATAATACTCATAATTAATTAATAATACTTATAATTAATTAATTAGTTGAATTACTACTAATAATACTACTAATACCACTACTACTATTAAGTAGTAGAGATCTACATAAATATAGTATTTATGAAAGCAATAAAACGAAATTAATTTGTAGTAATTCGATTTTTAACAAATTCTAGAGCATTTTTTCTTTCTTACGAAATAATTGTATACTTAACGAGATGAGACATTTTAAGTGTGAAGAAAATCCATAAAAACAAGAAAATATATTTAAAAAAATTGAAATAATGAAATTACGGAACTCATCCAAGAAGCTGCGGGGGTCTGGTCAGTAGGGCATCTGACAACCATGCAGGAGATCCTGATTCGATTCCCGGAATTGGTTGTAATTTTTCCGGCTTTGTCGCCACATAAATATCCCCGATAATTCACATCTGGATTGTCTCACTGTTATTACCAACAAAACATTTTACAATAGTTAAGCTTATTGTCGTTTGAATTCAGAAATTCAAACGTGCCGCGGGAAGATGGACTGGTGACTGAGTTATTCTTGTCGGCCTAGCCTTTGTCTATACATTAGCCGCTTTCAACGAACCAAGAACTTTCTTTAGTTAATGCTCATTGTTCACACAAAAAAATAAATGATCATTGAACATTGTTGCAGCAGAGATACAAAACAACTTTTTTCTGTTTAAAATCATAGTTGCCCTTATACATTATTTTCAAGAATTCGTGTTTATTTTCAAGGCATTCACTCTTAAAGACACGTGTTTGGAATGCTGTCCTTTTCTCCGTGCTGCATGGGAATAATATTTCAAATTATATTATTATTATTATTATTATTATTACTAGTAGTAGTAGTAGTAGTAGCAGTAGTACTGCCGCAGGTCCTTGACAGTGATAAATTGGTCATTTTTATTTTTTCCACAGCATTTTTCATAATCTTTCCAAAGCTCAAGGGGGGGGGGGTTAAACCCTGTAACCCACCCCTTGCGTACGCCACTGGTGCATATACATGTTCACATTTTTTCAAGTGAGGTAGGAAATCGACAGAGTCGTGAGGGTTCAACAGTATTGTATCAGACCAAGGGATGAAAACAGAAAAGATTAACAAACAATAACCTGTCACCCACAAGCAGACTGGCATATGTATAGAGGATGGTGTTACATATATTTTAGGATAAACCTAGAATACGGTGCCGTATGAGAAACTTATTAACCTGAAAGGGGGGGGGGGATGGTCACGGGCCCAGATTTCACTTTTTCACTCTAATTCAAGAGACAATTGTCTTATTGAATCCTGCTTCCTTTGTTGATTATAACAGGTGACGCAAAAGACACTATCCTATTTCAACTGACCTTTATTTTGACATCTTGTTGTTTATATCAGTAGTGTCTTGTCAGTTGAATAGAAGATACTCACGTGCGAAAATGAATAAGTATACCCCACATACAGCTTGCGAAACATGATATCTCTTGCGTGACACTTTTCCGGGCAGAGTAATATGCAGTTCTGGTGATTTCCCATGGCCTGCCAAAACCACCGATTTGACCACTCCAGATTTTTTTATTTGGGCATATTTGAAATCATTGGTTTATGTGAATAAGCCAGAGACGTTACAGCAACTAAAGGACAATATTCAGCATAAAATTGAAAACATGTTCCGCAGTTTCTTTTCAACACCACCAACGAAATAAAAAGATCCCAAATTTGCATTAATTCGAATGGTGGTCATTTATTGGATGTTACCTTTAAAAATTGAGGGCATAAAACTTAAAAGTATCAATAAAAGTTTAACACAAAAAACCTACTTTGTTTAATTTAAAACCCAAACTATAGGTTAAGAAAATCAGGTGATAACTTTTGCACCATCTTGTATATGTATAGTTATATATTAATTATAATAATTTCAAAAATTACCAACATTAATAATAAATAATAACACATATTTTTACCATTTATTAGAACTCACAAAAACCATAATAATTTTTCAATAGTTTTTGTTTAATAAGGTAAAATTGCTTAATAATTATAATAAATAGAATAATTACCATAATTACCAGCCACTATCACTGGCATGAGTGTATCGTATAACACACATTATAAAATGGCACTTCATATGCCCAACAAATGCATTTTGCCTCCTATTTACATTACATTTATGTGTTTTATGAACAAAAGCAATACTAACATATTGGGAACACGGCTCCCTTCCCCCTCGGGTAAGCTAGGATTAAACATAGAGGTTTACTTGTAAGGCAGCTGTACACTGTAAAAAAAATACACTTCTTGTACACTTTTGGTACACTTTCTTGCATATAATATGCACAAGATGTGTACTGAAGATGTTGCAAAAGTGTACTTAAAGTGTTCTAGATGTGTGCGACCCGAAATGACGAAATTTTGTACACTTGTTGCACACTTTGGGGACACATTCAAAGTTGTGTGCACTTCTTCAACGCTTTCTGTACACTTTTGTTTAAAGTAAGTCTGTACACTTCTTGTACACTTTTGTAGCACATGATTTCATTTTGTGTTGTTGGTCATATCGATTGTTATTTTATACTTTTTTGACAAATGAATATCTTATGAACATAAATCAATTTCATTATATAAAGCAGTAACACACTTGAAAGCAAGCAACATTAAACAATAACAAAATATAACTATTTTTTTCCTGGAACACATGGAAATCGCATTGCATCATGAAACTATCAATACTTTTTTGTTTAATGTACCAATTTGATAATTGGATAAATCTCATTAAAATTGAAGAAGGAGCAAGTTGAATGTTCCGAGGAAATTAATAGATTTTCTTAAATCGAACTATTCATCTTTAAAGCACACCAAAACAGATCGTTAACTTCGGGGGGCTGGTTGTTCCTACACCGGCCGCTAGATGGTTCTGTCAAAATGTGTACAAGAAACATAAGTTTTTGTACAACAAATAATGATACGTTTGATTGTAATCATAGTGAAAAATTGTGCTTTAACACTCTTCGAAAAATATGTGAACATCTAAGATACAAATTAAAGAAGAAAATGTACTGCAGTGAATAAAAGTGAATCTCCCATGAGCAACCTTTTTGATTCTGGACTATATAAGTAGAAGGTACGTGTGTCTCAGAAAAACAAACACGCATCTCACAAAATTTAAGGTTCACAGTTGAAAGTTGTTGCTTTTTCCTCCTTCAATTGTCAAGTTAAATGTGAGTCAACTGTATTTTTATTCTAGAAACTAAGTATGAGTACTGAATTGCGATATATCTCATGTGTGCAAGAAGTGTCGCTCAAGTATTTTCACAAGTGTTCCAAATGTGTAAAGTGTACCAGAAGTGATCAAAAGTAGTTTCTGCAGCACACTTCTTACACACTTTTGGGATACCTTTATATTGGAAGTACTTCTTGCACACTTCCTGTACACTTCTTTTGCTGCACTTTTTGTACACTTCCTGTACACTTTTTAGCACTTCGTGTACACTATTGAAGCACTTCTTGTGCACATTTAATGTGTACAAGAAGTGATCAAAAGTAGTTTCTAGGAAGTGTTCCAAAAGTGTGCAGAAAGTGTATTTTTTTTTACAGTGTAGGGCACCGCGAAGAATTATGCTAAATACAAAGCAAACACCAGTAAGCAAAGTGTATGAAAAAACATGCATAAAATTTGTAACGTTGATGCAGATTAGTGCCTTAGGTTATTTGCATAAAGGGAGTACAGAACAGGTGTCACAAAAAGAGCAAAGGGTTGTTGCTGTTAGCATGTTGCCATTTCCAGCTCTTTCTTCTTTTTTCCACTGCGTTACAGCCACTCAGTGCGTTCAAAACGCACGGTAAAATGCTGTCTTTAACATGCAGCAGTTGAGAGAATAGAGAAGTTCACAAAGGGGAAACATGACATGATTCCTTTTGATATGACCATTTTTCATTATTATTATTATTAATAATAAAGTGTAGCTAAGATGGCTGCCAAGTTGGTGATATGTCCTAAGAAACCCTCTCACCTTTCCTGTATAATGTACTCTAAAGTGAAGTAATTGATTACACCTGGATAAATAGTACTTATAGCTGCGTAGACAAACGAATAAAGATAAACGATGTACTTATACAAAATTCAAAGCGAGTGGCGGAGCAAAGCACTGCGCGCTGCTGCAAACCGCTAGTAGCTGCAGTCACGTTGCCCATTCAAACAATTCATTTCCCTCTCACGTGTTAATTTGACACTGCTTAGGCAAAGACTTCTTTTCGTCCTTTGCTCCACAGACTCCCGGGATGGATTATAAACCAAACTTTATTATATTAATGATGGGTCTCACTTCAATTGAGCAACGTCTTCAATAAGAGATGAACGATGGATTAGTTGGTTAGCGCGACAGATTTTATCCCCTCCCCCCCCCCGAGAATTTCGCACCCTGGTACTAAAGTTTCCAGTTTATGCATGGTGGAACACAAAAACCTTCCCTCCCACGACCTCATCACGTGACGCGACTCAATAACAAAACAACAATCGGCAGCCTTTTTCTTCCCCAGAAAAGAAAAAAAATCAGCGACCGACTACTCCAGCAGTGGTTGACCACACACTTTACATTTCTGTAAATCATGTTTTTTTCAAGAATAATGGCATACATGCTGCCACATGGATAAATACGAACTCTTTTTATTTACCGTGTTATATTATTTTAAAAATCATCAGGTTTGTTTGCCCAACCTTGGATAATAAAAATAATAATAAGGAATGAACTTAGTTTATAATATTTATCATTGTATCATAACAATCATATTTTTATTTTCATCTATTTTATTATTGTTATTCAAGTTTTTTCATTTGCGCGAAACCCCCAGCAAAAAATTCTGGCGACGCCGATGAACACCATGACACCTCTCTCCAACCTTACACATCTGAAATTCTGTGGCCACTTCATCCATCGAGAAGAAAGCTGATAGCTGATAGCATCTCTCCGCCACTCGAGAGACGGTTGCTTGGCGCAACCCCAAAGCAGCCAGTCCTGGAACCAGTATTGCCAATCCTAGCATAATGATGCTAAACCTAATCCAATTTGAGCTTCGTTGCCACCTAGCACCCTATGTTTGCATAATTTGCAAACTTGCTTCTCTTGGAGGCAAAAATTCACCTCAAAGGACGATATTTTGAGAAATTTAAAATTATGTTATATCCAGATCATATTTTCGGTTCAATCACAAACTCTTCTCTTCATCTTTTTTATATTCTCTCAAGTTTACCTTGCTAGGAACATTTCATAGCAAGAAATCAATAGAAAATTCTGGGGCACAAATAAAACAAATGTTCCGCTTTGTAGTCGAAGAATAATCTCAAAGAAAGAACTAGAAGCTATAATATCGGACTTGTTAGCCCAAAATGTAATTTAACCTTCTAACAGCCCGTATGCTAGTCCTTGTTTCTTGACTGACTCTAAAAACAACACCAAACGACTTGCGGTAAATTATTCCGAGGTTAACCGTCATATTATGTTCGACGCTTATCCTCCATGTGTTTTGGAAGAAAGTTTGTCTAAAATAAGTCAGGGCACAGTTTTTTTCTGTTCTTGATTTTAAACGTGCCTTCAATCAAATCCCAATTAATGAAGAAAGTAAGAAAGTAACAGCCTTCGTCTCACAGTCGGGACAATGGCAGTATCGTACCTTAGCATTTGGTTTAAGCGTAGGTCCAAGTGCACTAGCGAGAGTTATGCAAATTATGTTTGGACATCTTAAAGGAGAATTTTTATTTTGGTGTTGTGATGATTTTATAATCTTTAGCCCAGATAAAGCCAGTCATTTGAAACATCTCAAAATTGTACTAGAGATATTACGTAAATATGGTGTTACAATTTCACCTTCTAAAAGTCAATTTATGCAGGATGAAATATTTTTCCTAGGTTTTAAAATTTCTCAGGGAAACTTGCAACTAGACCCCAAAAGAGTAGAAGCTATTCATAATATTAGTCCTCCTAAAAATTTAAGAGCTTTGATGAAACTATTGGGTTTTTTACAATATTTTGCGAAATTTATACCTAATTTCCAACAAGTTGTAGCCTCTCTTAATGACTTAAATAAAAAGAATGTGAAGTTCAGAACAAAACGCTCTGGATCATATTAAACTTCTTTTTGAACAACATGTTGTACATAAATTGCCTGATATGAATAAAGATTTTGTGGTCCAAACCGACGGTAGTTTGACAGGCTATGGAGCTATCCTGCTTCAAGAGGACGAATTTGGTAATTTACGTCCTGTGTTTTTTCACTCGAAACGTTTGAAAGATCGAGATAAAAATCGTACGATATATGATATTGAATTATGGAGCCTAATGTTAGCTTTGGATAAGTTTCATTATTATTTGAGAGCTAGGCCATTTAAAATTCAAGTAGATAGCATGAGTGTTGCTTGGATGATCAAGCGGGCAACAAAGTTCACTAAATATGCTCGTTATTTGGAAAAGTTGTTATCATTTAGTTTTCAAATGGAACATATTCCTGCTAAAAATAACGTATGTTCCGATTTATTGTCCAGGATGTATGATAATAAGAATTTTGACACCGAGACGAATGATTTGGAAGAGCTCATAAACCTCAATTTAACAATGTGGTCTCATCTCATCCCTTGTATAGTAATATTTTGTCTGATGAACAATACAAAGACGAAATCTTCAAACCTATAATAGATAATATTCGACAAAATAAAGATGTGAAAGATTATAAAATGGTCAAGGATGTTTTGTACAAAAAACAAAAATATCGGGAATGCCTTATAGGATTTGTGTACCTAGCAGTGGCGTAGCGTTATAGTACGCCCGTACGCCCGGCGTTCCCAGATTTAAAATTTCAAAAATGCTAAAATGCTGTGATTATAAAGTAAAACGTGACTAATTTCAAATATGTTTGACCTTCATGGCATTATAATAGCTATTTTTCGCGATCCGCTTGCAACGCTCCACTCTCAACACTCGTTCTAGCATCTCTTTTCAATGCCTTTCCCGGCCGGACGCCGAGCAGGTTTGGCGTACAGGACTCCTATATTCCTTGCTGCCTTTATGGAGGGAAAGCTTCCATTACTACAGCACGCGCGTAAATGGGCTCTCTTACGCCAGCGTACGAGAGGTCTACCGTGATTGGTTCATGTGACCCTTCCTGCCTTCTGAAGCAGACGACAGCGGTAGAATTCCTACCCGGTTCTTTGCTCTTCGCGCTCATTCAACTCGTGTTATATGATGCTACAATACGCAATATTGACTGACGTAACTTTACCAATCTCAAATATACTGCTTCTTAATGGCCACTGCATTGTATGATTTATCGCACGAACGGCGATGTGCATTAGAAACTAAAAGATCAACACAGTTTTTGTGAAGTAAGTTGGTGAAGTCCTCGTGGTAGAAATTCAGCCTGTTAATGCTCTACCACTTAACCCGCAAAACTATTAATTTTTTTATTGTATTTTTTCGTTATTATCTAACTGCTTAATATTGTGTCAATGGAAATGTTTGGCATTCATTTGAAAACTCTTAACATCGAATGGTCTTTGGACAAAATTATTTTAAAATGTTTATCAGCATTCTCAAGAAGTAATAAACAATGGTCTGAATTACTAACCGGCACTGTTACGTCAGTAGAGTGTACGATATTTGGATCATTCACTCTGCTTTGCACAGTGCGCCAAGACGACAGAGGTCCCTGGTTCGAATCCCAGCGTGAGCACTGGTGTTCTTTGTCAGTGTCCCTTCATCAATATCATCACTCATATTCATATTCGCGATTAACCAAAAGTGGTAGAAAAGCGAAGTAAAATAAACCAAATCAATGAGTAGTTGAATCAACCACAACAATAACGTCTGATGTTGTTCAAAGGTGCTTGTGATTCAGGTAGGTTTTCTAATGACTTGCGTCATGCAGAAAGGTATACAACACCAGAGTTCAAAACATTTGTGGCATAGTGAGGCATCTAATTATCTAGCTAAAACATGCATGGATGATGTTTTATTGAAAACCCAGCTGACTTCAGGCAAATAAACAATACCTGTGGCGACTAATACCATAAGTAAGTTATTAAGCAAGAAAGGGCCGACCCTTCCTTCGGACTTGGCGTTCCCACCTGAAATGTCCATGCTACGCCACTGGTACCTAGTAACACTCAAAAATCCTTGATTAAGTATTTTCACAACAATATTTATAGTGGAGCACATTGTGGTTGGTTTAAAACCTTGAAAAGAGTGCAGAAACATTTTACCTGGGACAATATGAAGTCCATGGTTAAAGAGTTCTGTCAAACCTGCGACTTGTGTCAGAAAGCTGAAGAACGAAATGAAAATCCTGTTAACATTTTATGTTCACGTGTAATCACGATACCCAGCCAAAGATATCATGTAGATATTGTGGGACCATTACCACGGTCTAAGAATTGTAAATATCTTTTATTAATAGTTGATGCTGCAACCAAATTTGTTCATTTGGAAGGGTTAAGAGTTTTGAACTCCAGAGTAATAGTTGATAAGCTTTACGAGTTGTTTTTGAACAGCGGTTTGTGCATGGAAGTGGTTAGTGACAATGCCTCTTACTTTGTCTCGCAATATTTTACATCGCTTTTGTACAATTTTGGAATTAAACATATTACATGCACCGAATATAATCCTCAGAGAAATTTACCGGAGAGATATATTAAAGTTTTAAAAACTTCTCTTCGAGCGTATTTTCATGACACACAAAATGAGTGGATGAGAGGATTGAAAGAAATACAGTATTCTATTAATTGTTCAGAAAGTTATGCTACTGGTAACACTCCGTCAGAATTGTTTATGGGGCTTGTATTTTTCGATCCCTTGGAAGTTCGATGGCAATTACACTCAGAAAATGATCAATTGTCAAAGGAACAACAAGAATTAAAATGGAAATCTGCTCTTGAAAACATGCAGAAATCTTGGGAAAAAAGGAATCGCCTTTATTCACGTAAGTTTTCGACAGTTCCCTTCGCAACAGGCGATCTTGTCTTGATAAAATCTCAACTTGTTTCTTCTGGCACCGAACAGACTACAAGGTCACTGCAACTAAAATGCTCGGGACCTTATCGCATAATACGATTCCTCACTCCTGCCAGTGTGCTGGCAGTGGAGGTCAACAACCCTTCTAAGCACAAACTTTGCCATGTAACTTCGTTGAAGAGATATTTGCCCAGGCGTGTTGATAACATGAACTTGTGACTGTCATCTTTTTATAACATTCACAATTAAGTTGTATTAATGATAAAAAAATCTTTGATAAGAAGAAAGACATTTCATTATCACTGTTACTGTTCTAATTAGGTATTATGGGATATAGTGTAATATACCAATTCGTAAGTAGATTTCAGTATTTTCTTTCTTAAAACAAAAAGTGTTGGAGTGAAAAAAATGGCGTATTGGTTTAATAAGCAAGATTATTCGCTAGATTGAATCGAATGTTATGTGGATTTAATTGAAGGACTTGTGTAGTAAGATTAAGTAGTGTTTAGATTATTATCTATTGTGATAGAAAAGGACAAAAGTTGATTGATAATAATCAAATATATTACAATTTAAGACGTTCAATATCCCTTTGGATTGTATTAGAGATGTGCTTTAACTGTCTCTTTTATTTATCATAATGGATCAAAAGGGAAGCAATATTGTTGAGGACGGACATAGTGCTATATGCAATAATACTATAACCAGTGATAATATTGATATAATATCATCTGATTCAAAACATGAAGAAATTGATGTAAATGATGTCATGGACATTTCACACAAAGTAAATGGGCCGAATAAAAGAAAGAACAATACAATACAAAATGAAATGGGTAACAAAAGTTCTAGGATGGAACACACTATCAATCATGAAGAAAAAATATACCAGTATGACATAGGTGCCAACGAACCCTATTTAGTGATAATAGAAAGTAGAAACCAACAGTTAGGAAATTTGCATCCAGTTAAAGTTGGATATAATATGTTGATGGATAATAATGTGAAAGTAAAGTATGTAGATCAAAGTGGACGAAATAGAGTTCGAGCATTATTCAACACGTCACAAGAAGCTAATAACTTTGTGAAAAATAAAGTGTTATTAGACAAGTTAGGAGTAAATGCCAGAATTCCTAAATCTTTAGTGGAGAAGGAAGGCCTTGTGTTTGGAATACCCACAGAATTTGAAATGCAGTATTTGGAAAGCAGTATAGAAAGCCCAGTGCTAGTGACTAAGATGGAAAGAATGAAGAAGAAAATATGGCGGAATGATGGGTCATTTAAGCTTGAACCTACTCAAGTCTTATGTGTAACTTTTAAGGGGACAGTTTTACCACAATACATAGCAGTTGGAAAACAAATAGTTGAGGTAGTGCCACGTGTGAAACCAGTGTTGCAATGTAATAGATGTTTCAGATTTGCTCACACAGGTCAACAGTGCAAGGGTAAAAAATTGTGTTATAAATGTGGCCAAGATTATCACGAAGGAAACTGCGAAATGAGTGAAACATGTATAAATTGCAAAGGAGATCATAACGCTTGCAACAAAATGTGCTCAAAATATCAGGATGAAAAGCAAATTCAAATTATTATGGCCGAGAAAAACATCTCATACTATGAAGCAAAAGGTATTGTGACGGGAAATAATTCAAAAAATATATCATGTGAACAAAAAATTAAATTATTTAGGGATCAATTTCAACATGAAACTGTTCGAAGAAGCGGATTGGAATTCCCTCCCATCAAAAAGAGTTATGTGAATGAGAAGAATGCACCAACAAGTGATAGTTGTAAGGAGGGCAGAGAGAGTTATTGTGCGAGTTTTGTAACTCAAATGGCGGAACAAAAGAAAATAGCAAAAGAGAATAGTGGTCAAAAAATGAGAGTACAATACAGCAAAGTTGTTACATCACCTCCAAAGAAGATTATGAAAACGGCTACAAGACGTATTGTACAACTCCCACGGGAAAACAAAAAGGATGTGAACGTGGATTCTTCATCCTCATCAGACACAGAAAAAGAACAAATAAAATACAAATATCCAGTATATTTGTGAGAATCTCCTTATAGTAAGCAAGTACAAGATATGGACAATATAAATTGCAGAAGATATTCGGATCGTAAATCAGTTTCTTGTAGACAAAAGGAAATATATCAGTCATTGTTGGACCTTCTACCAGACATGATTGAATCAGTTCGTGATTTAAATGATTCCAGGAAGAAACAGAAGATTTTAATTTCAATGCAACAAATTATAGGAAAGATAATTGCAATATTATCAGAAAGTTAAACTTGTAGAAGAGGATCAATAGGTATGTCTTTTATAGTGCAATGGAATATAAATTCATTTACAGCTAGAAGATTAGAAGTATTACAAATTATAGATGAGCATCATCCAGGTATATTGAGTTTGTCCGAATTTCGTGGTAGACAGCATCAATATTATCAAATACCTCATTACGAGTTAATATCTAATTTACATACTAAAGATACAAGAGGTGTAGGTTTATATATACATGAAAGTATAAAATTTAAGAGAGTAACATTACCAGAATCATTAGGGTTGATAAAATTATTTAATGTAGAATTAATAGCAGTGAAAATTAAGATGAACACATTAGAGTGTACAATAGTTTCAATTTATATTCCATCGAGTTATAAATCTCAACATATTAAAGTAACACACTTTAATGAATTATTATATTATGTCCACGACAATGTCATTATCACAGGTGATATGAATGCTCATCATGAAGCATGGGGTTGTAATTATAGAGATGCATTAGGATGTAGTATTTTGGACTGGATTAATGATCGATCATTACATTTCATGAACGATGGGTCAGCTACTCATTATCCATGGAATGGTAAATCACCAACAGCCATAGATTTAACTATTGTGTCAAATAATATAATAAATAAATTGTATTGGGAAGTAGATTTTGTGAATAGGGGTAGTGATCATTTGCCAATTTTCATTACACTGTTAAATGATGCACACTCAGTACCTAAAATATATTCATTACCAATTAGAAGGTGGCAGGTTAAAAACATCGATTGGGAATTATATTCTATAATTTTGGACTCTTATATCTCAATGGAAGATATTAAACAGGAACAAAACATAACGTGTCAACGTTATTTACAATTAATAACATATGCAATGGATATTGTAGCTAAACGGAAGAAAATTAATAATAAAAACAACTTTCCTACTATAAGTTGGTGGAATGATGAGTGTCAAGATGCAAAAGAAGAAAGAATAAGATTGTCTGAAATATTTGCTGAACAACCTTTGCCAAATAATTGGATAAATTTAAAACAAGTAATTGCTAAAGCAAAACGTATCTTTAATAAAGCAAAAAGGCAAGCATGGGAAGAATTCTGTGAATCATTATCACCATCTGTTAAAACAAACACAATTTGGAAAAAAATAAATTTTCTTAAAAAAGGACATAAACTTAGAGTTTCACCTATAACAACAATTTGGCAAGAACATTTTGAAAAAAAGTTTACACCTAGTTATGTAAGAAATAAAATACCCGAGATTATAAATAATATAAGTTCCAGTGATGAAATTTATTCAAAAATAACATTGCAAGAATTAAGAGAAACTCTAAGTAATATGAAATCAACTGCTCCAGGATACGACGGAATAACGTATGAAATGATAGGACATCAATCGGAAATATTTATAATAATATTCTGAGAAGTGGAAATGTGCCACAAAACTGGAAAACACATCTGATACTACCTATACTTAAATCAACTAAAGATCCGAAAGAAGCTGAATCATATCGACCTATTACGTTGGCTCCTACAATTGAGAAGATATTTGAAAGATTATTATTAAAAAGATTAGAGTGGTATTTTGAGAAAGAACAATATTTTTATCCCTATCAGTTCGGTTTTAGGCTAAACAAGGGTTGTATTGATGCATTATCAACATTATCATTGCATGTTCAAAATGCAATGTATAAGAAACAATATACATTTGCTCACTTCATAGATATACAAGGTGCATATGATAGCGTTGATCCTCATATATTAATTGATATGTTAAATCAGACAAATACTCCGAAAATAATTATGAAGATAATATGGAACTTGATGATAAATAGGAAAATATTATTTTGGTTTCAGGACACACTTAGTGGGCCCCGTACCACTTCACAAGGATTACCTCAGGGAAGTCCACTGAGTCCATTATTATTTAATATATATATGAGAGGAATATTTCAATTTCATAATTCTACAATAAAAATAATTCAGTATGCAGACGACTTGTGTATATTAGGATCATTTTGTAATCCATATGAAGGTATTCAGAAAATAGAAAATAATTTTTATAAAGTGAAATGTTGGCTGGAGAGAATGAACTGTATCATTTCACAGAACAAGTCAGCAGCTGTATGTTTTAATAACAAAAGTGAACATAAATATCCAAATACGTTGACACAAATTGCTGGTATTTCATTTCAAAATAAAATAAAATATTTAGGAATTAATTTTGATAGAAAATTAATGTGGATGGATCATATAAGGTATTTACAAGCTAAAGGTGAAAAAATTTTCAACATGCTTAAAATTTTAGGAAATACTAATTGGGGTGCTCACCCAAGAATAATGCTTTTATTTTACAAAAACTTTTTTAGGCCTATGCTAGAATACGGATGCAGCATATATGGAAATGCTACAGAAAGAATTCTATCTAAGATAGATAGTTTAGAAAGAAAAGTCTTGAGGAGATCATTGGGTCTCATGAATTCAGCTCCCAATGTAGGAGTTTATTTAGAATCCATAGAAAAACCTTTTAAGTATAGATGCAAATGGATTACAAATAAATTCGTTTTCAAGTGCTGGGAAACACAAGAACATCCAGTAAATAAACTTATGCAAGACCAATGGATTTTATATCAAGAGAACAAAATAAAGGGACAATATTCAACTTTCCTACAATGTAAAATAGAATTTCAAGATTTATTTTCTACAATAATAACGCATAGCAAACATCCAATTTATGAAATTTCATATGATCAAATACCGGTAAGGAATGTTTCATTAACAAGTTATGAAACTATTCAATTATATTTACAAAATTGGGAGAATTATAGATTCATATACACAGATGCATCAAAAAATAAAGAAGAAGTAGGATGTGCTTTTATTGACTCTTCAAATGGAAATATTAAAAAGTTTAGACTACCTGGAGAGTGTTCTATTTTCTCGGCAGAAGCATATGGAATATATCGTGCATTGATGTACATTAATAATATTCCAGATAAAAGGATATTAATATTAACAGATGCTAAAAGTGTTTCGTACAGTGTGCAATCTTCATATAAAAAGTTATATAAGGCATCAGCATTGGTACTTTACATAATAAGATTGTATGGTAAGTTAACTACAGAGGGAAGGACAATTCATTTTGCATATATACCAGCACATTCAGGGTTTCATTATAATGAACTGGCAGATAAAAATGCTAAAGATGCAAGAATTATGGATCACAGAATGAATATATTATTATCATATACAGATATGTTACCAAGAGTTAAAAACAAAATTCAACAAGATTGGGAGATATGGGTCAAACAAAAAATTACATATATGGGTCATTCATATAAAAATGTACTAAATTTAAACAATAAGACTCCGTGGTTTTATACATTTAATATACCCAGAAAGTTTTTAGTTTTAATACTAAGATTGAGATCAGGTCACATACGTTTAAATCACCATTTATATAAAATTAATTTAGTAAATTCACCTATGTGCAAGTGCAATCTAGATCAGGAAGATGCTCATCATGTTATATTTCAATGTCCACTTTATACCACTCAAAGGGAGATGTTATTCAAGAATCTAATAAAGAAAGGAATACCTCTTCCAACTTCTTTATCCTGTTTAATATCGTCACCAGATGTAACAATTGTATTTATCATTTGTAGACTTTTTCATGATATTAATATAGACATATGAAAATTGTAAATATTCAAAATGTGTAACTTGATATAGTCACCAGATATAACAATTGTATTTATTATCAATTTTAAATTTGTATGATAATGATGTAGATAAATTATGTATAAGAAAACTGTATATATTCAAAATTTGTAATTTGTGTAACAGTGTCATGCATGACATATTTTTAGGACAGTTGGTGTAGAGCTGGTATAACAGCTAAAACCAATAAAGTATGAATGAATGAATGAATCTTAAAACAAATAATATATTTGTACTAGTTGCTAATACAAAACTAACAGCAACAATTATGGCGACCTTCAGCCAGGATTCGTGAATATATAGTGTGGAAGTTATCTTCTGATTACTTTAAATAATGGATCGGAAGTAACATTCTTACAACTTAAGAACGGGAGTTTTCTTAAGATCCGATGTCGATAGTTTCAGGGAAAATGAAACTATTGAGGAAAATGCTGACCCAATGAAGAATATTATTTGTTGCAGTAACATTGAAGCAGATTCCCGTCTTGTGAAGTGCAATGGCTGCAATAAATGGGAACATTTGGAGTGCAGAGGTTTGACTGTAATGCACTGGGTAATATTTAGTTCTTCTAATGAAAACTATTTCTGCAAATCTTGTAAACCAGATTTTGATCCATTTTGTTAAAATCTTATACACGTATAGTGAATCCCAAATTGGACAAGATTATTGCTGCATTTCAAGTTACGGTTACCCAAAATTTGCAGCAAAATAATGAAAATCTTCAAGAAAAGTTGCAACAGAACATTCGCTGTGAATTGCAACAAAATAATGAAATGTTGCAAAAGGAGTTGCAAAAGGATATGCAACAAAATAATGAAATGTTACAAAAGGAGTTGCAAAAGGATATGCAACAAAATAATGAAATATTACAAAGGGAATTGCAACAAAATAATGAAAATCTGGAAGAGAAGTTTCAAGCCATTCGAAATGAATTACAGCAGCATGATGTTAGGTTTAACGGCCGGCTTGATCATATTAAACATTCGTTACAAGATGTTGCCCAAACTTGTCAAAATGTTAGCAGTGAGTTGAGGTGTAAATTGGATGAAGGTATTAGTACAATGCATGTCGAAGTTTCAGTTATTCAAGAACAAGTGAAGAGTCATGGCGGAAAGTTGGCAAGGTTGGAAGTCTGTAATGATGAAATTATGGAGAAATTTACTCAACATGAGGTTAGGTTTGAAACATTAAATGCGGAATTAGATAGAATGAAGGAAGTTCAGACTGCTACATGTAGCTCTGAAACCTTGGTAAATGACCTTAGAGATAGGGTTATTTCTTTGGAGCAAGGCAATGCCATCAGCAACAGTGTTGCTAACGAAACTTTCAATGGAGGACGAGAACTGAGCGAAGAGGATGGAAATAGTAAACAAACTGAGCATGTGGCTTGTCAAACAAATAATGCAAATTCAAATCGAAGATCACGAAATGTTACATTTCGGACTAGTGACAAACGTGGTGTTGGTTCTTCGGGTTATGATTCATCTGATATTGATGTACCTGTAATTACTAAACGTAAATCAGGTCAGAACGCTACTTCTTTTGGAACTGATTTTACCTATAGGCTTTCCAATACATCCTATTTGTGGGATCCTCCTTTACGTGACGAATCACCTGCTCATTTCACTACACATTCGTTGGCCAATAGGGACTTCGCACTTTCGGAGAATGCATATAGAGTGCATTACAATGAACCTTGTTCTACTAACCATTATGGTTATGGAAGTCCTCTGAATGCCAGTTTTCATAATGAAACTCAGTGTTGTAAAACGAAAGCTTATTCAAATAATCCCATTTCACAAATGTATTTTCAGCATACACCTTCATGTGAGAAGCCATTATATACTGTAGCTGGTAATACAAATACTACAACTTCAATGAGTCCGATGTTTTGTAATCAAAATTACATTCCCAGAAATGACATTTTGAATGATCCAATTAACATTGCTTCTAAGAATTCTGAGTCTCCAAATTTTGAATCGAACCAGTTTTGTAAACCTGCGCGTGCAGAATGTAATACAAATATTTCTGCAAAGAAACCCATTTGGAGAATGCCCGGGTAAAGTTATTCGAGTAAATGAGCTAAGCCAGTTACCACGTTTTGGAGGTGACGTCTCGAAACAATCAGCTAGGGAGTTTATAGACCAGCTGACAACAATGTTAAATTTGATTGGTGTATCTTCTCAATATCGCCTGCAAGTTATTCACAAATGTTTCTACAATACTGCAGCTTATTGGTTCAATAGTGAAAGACGGAATTTCTCATCATATGATGATTTTGTGTGCAATGTTCCTTGAACAATTTGCTTCGAATGATTTGTTAGAAAGACAAATGGCAGTTTTGCGTTCTCGTAAATACAACACATCTTCTGGTTTATCATTAGAAGCGTACGCATTGAAGGTATATTCATCTTATTGCAACCTTGTAGAAAAGCCTAAACAAGCTGAGATAATAAGAGTAATTCTGAAGCAATTGCCAGAAACAGTTTCTAAGAATGTGGGTTGTCACGAAATTTCCAACCTTAAACAATTAACACAAAAACTCAGGACAATAGACTTATATTCTAGTGACAAAACCAATTCTTTGTCACTACCTGGTGATTATATAAGTGGGGAATACAACTCGAATAGGTTCGAAAAATCTAGGCATTTTGTAAGGCAAGTGTCTATGGAAAATAAGTCATGCAGTGATTCATCTACCCAAACAGTAGCTTCAGAGAGACATATGGGCCAACCAGCTGCTAGGAATCCCAGAAACAACTATAGGCATTCTGGAGTTAACCACGAGAGCTATAGGCGACAAGGTAACGATCGAAGTTTGTACTTTCATAATAACAATCGAAGAACAAACACTCAAAGGAACGCTAGTAATGTCAATAATACAGATGCAACTAGATACAACAGGAATAGAAGATTTCAAAGTCGGACCAATACAGAATTGCGAGGTGACTCCATTAACACTAACTCAGAGATTTCAGCAAGGAACAATGGAAATTTCCGAAATGAAATGAATTGCAATGACATTAGTTTAAATCAAGAATGTTCCTCAGTAACTAATGCTACTAGTGGGAGCCCTCCGAGAACATAAACAACTAAGCCGGGGAAATGCGCTCCAGTTCGCCCTGCCAAAGGATGACCACATGGAGCTTACTTGTAATTATGATCCTTAACTTTTGCATGTTAAGTCTTGTGTCGGTGACTTTAATAGAGTTAAATATTAGGCGTTGATGAAGAAAATGTTTTACCTGTTGCATTTTTGCTGGAGTGGTTTGATTGAGAGCCTGAGTGGACTGTTTCAGATAAAGGAACTCCTGCACCTTTACTTGAAGCACCAGAAATGCAGGGAAGAATTTGTGACTTGTTTCTTAATTGTTTAATTGACACTGGTAGTCAATGTAATTTGTTGGATTACAAGGTTTGGATCACTTCTTTATTGCCAAGTATAAAGCTGGAACCAATAGAAGGAATTCAGTTGGCTTGTTTCGCTGGTGAGCAACGTATAAAAGTTGTAGGTTTTAAATATGTCATTATGCAGTTGGGAGATGAATTTCTCCACATGGGTTTATATGTAGATAAACAATTACATGCCGATTTGATCTTGGGAGCACCATTTTTGTGGCAGTACAAGGCTATAATTAATTATCGTATGTCTACTGTTGAACTAATTCATTCAAGTGGTAAGGAAGTATCAGCTCCTTTTGTTCCGAGTTCCACAAATAATACTTGCTCGAAGAATTCCGTAATTGAATCTTGTAAAACTTTGACATTTGAATCTTCTCATGTTAATGATTCTGTTTATCTGGCTTCTGAAGAAGATATCCATAAGAAAGTTTATGGCGACGAATATTGTGAAGCTGGAGTTGCTGGTAATGTATTTAATTTATTACTGAAGTATCAAGATGTGTTTTCGGACAAACCAAAGGCAGCCAAGGTGGAAGCTTATGACGTAGAGCTAGATACGAATGAACCTATAGTGGCATCTACGTACCCTATTCCATTCGCTAGGCGAGATGATATGGAGAAAGAATTAAAGAAATGGAGAAACGTGGGGAGTAATTCATGAAAGTACTTCTCCATACCGGAACCCTCTCCACATAGTTCCAAAGGCAGATGGATTGTGGCGTCCTGTTGTTGATTTTAGGAAGCTGAATGAACATGTAATTTCACCCATGACACAGGTTGAACCTATATCTGAACTTTTGCCTAGGTTGAGAGGTGCAAAATTCTTTTCGACGATTGACCTAATTTGTGGATATTTGAAATACCAGTGACACCTAGATCTTATAAGTTCACATCTTTCTCATATCGTGGAATTTTAATGGAATTTCATTTTTTGCCTTTTGGTATTAAGAGTGCTGTTAGTGTTTTTGTCGACAGAATGCATAAAGTGTTTGGCAATGATACTAGTTCATTTCTTATTGTGTATGTGGATGATATTCTCATAATTTCATCATCACTGGAAAGTCATTTAAAACATTTGGACTACGTGTTGAAAATTTTGAGGGAAGTAAATATGTCCATCAAATTATCGAAGTGCACATTTTGTAAAACGGAAATGAAGTTTCTTAGTCACATAGTATCAGGTGAAACCATCGCTGTAGATCCAGAAATAAATCTAGCAATAACTGAATATCCTACTCCAACAAATAGAAAATTTTTAGGAATGGTAAATTGGAGGAGAAAATTTATGGATAAGTTTGCAATGATTGCGGCTCCTTTATACGATTTACTTAGAACGAATAAGAAATGGGAATGGAATGAAGCACATCTCCAGGCATTTAAACGTCTGAAGGAATTGGCTTTGTCTCCGGAGATGTTAGCTCAACCTAACTTGAACAACACTTTCCATGTAAATACTGATGGCAGTAAAATAGGAATCGGTGGAGTCTTATGGAAATATTCTGACGATGGTGAAACTTTGATTATCCAGTATGCGAGCAGAGTTTTACGAGGTTCAGAATTAACATATTCTGTGCATGAAACAGAATGTCTTGCCATCCTTTTTTCCGTGGAAAAATTTTCAATATATCTATTGAGCAGACCATTTGTAATACACTGTGACCATCAATCACTTTCTTGGTTAAATTCAGCAAGATCGTTAAATCCAAGGCTTAACAGATGGGCTTTGAAATTGCAAAATTATGATTATACAATTCAGCATGTTAGTGGTTCTGCAAATACGGCCGCGGACGCGTTAAGTAGATATCCAATTAAGTCACAAAATAATTTGTTTCCTTCCACTTTACATGTAAACTGCACAGATATTGATTTACTTGAAGAAGAATACTTTTTGTATTGGATGAAGGTACAACAAAACGATGAATTATGTCAACGTATAATTTCTATGTTAGGCAAGGGTGATGACCAGTTCGAAATTAAGGGAATATTTAAACTAAATAAAAATATATTGTTTTATAGATCTACCAACTCGAATCATTGGAGAGTTTTTGTACCTGAAGTAGCTGTCAAGAAAGTTCTGTATGAACAACATGATTTGGCTGGCCATTGTGGGTTTTCTAAGCTTTATAAGAAGTGTTCTAAATTCTATTTCTGGCCTAAGATGAGAGGAAGTGTGAAGTCATATTTAAGTGATTGTGTGGAATGTGCAAGGACGAAACAAAAAACACAACGTATTACCAAAGAGGAGCTTCACGTGATTTCTTACAAATTACATCAGTTCTTATCTTTAGATTTGATTGGTCCATTGCCATTATCTCAAGGATATCAACATATTCTGACTATTGTAGAATTAACCAGCAAATATGTTATGGCTTATCCTCTCAGGAAGGCAACAACTCGAGAAATTATCAACAGAATTAACTTAGGTTATTTCCATCATTATCCTATGTGTACACTTATGTTAAAGGATAATGGATCACAATTTAAATCTGGTGAATAGGAAAAATTTTTGAAGTCAATTGGTGTAAACCATATTCTCACTTCACCATATTCGCCTCATGCGAATCCAATTGAGAGATATAATAAAGAGATCATTCGTTTGCTTAGGCTCTTTTGTAAAACCAACCACAGATCTTGGTCCAAAGTTTTAACAAATGTTATAAAATTACTAAATTACTCATATAACGAGGTTGTTGGTTTCACTCCGGCTGAAATTTTTCTACACGAGGAAGTTCGAGATAAAATAACTTGTGTTATTGACTGGCCAGAAGAGATGAACGAATTGTCTTGGACAGCTAAATATATTCAGTTAATTGAAACAACTAAACGTTCAAAATCTAGAAAGAAGATTCATTCAAACGCAGAAACCCCTACAATTGTTCAAGGTGATTTGGTTATGGTTAGGAATCATGCAAGAAATTCTGCCTTGAACAAAACTATCCATAAATTTTATGACTTATATGTGGGGCCATTTTTGGTGGAGGAAGTGAAGAACAATTTCGTGAACTTGGTGTCTTTAGATGGATAACAGATAAAGTGTAGACACAATTTACAAAATATCAAACCCTTCCACTGTTCTTTGGAGAAGAAACACGAGCTGTTGTTGAATGTTAACAAATAGGTGCGTAAGTTTCGAATTGATTGTCATTCTTTGAAAGATTTGTTATAGTATTAAATGTTGTTTTGAATGTTGAATATCTTAAAGTTATGTAACTATTCGATGTGTATATTTAAGATCTTGTATCTTTTTAAGCCACCAAAGTATGATGTCTATATTTTCTTCACCCCAGGAGGGGAGGTTATTGTGACTATAATCTTTTTATAACATTCACAATTAAGTTGTATTAATGATAAAAAAATCTTTGATAAGAAGAAAGACATTTCATTATCACTGTTACTGTTCTAATTAGGTATTATGGGATATAGTATAATATACCAATTCGTAAGTAGATTTCAGTATTTTCTTTCTTAAAACAAATAATATATTTGTACTAGTTGCTAATGCTGTTAAGCAACAAACTGGAACTAGGTCACTATGCCTCCCGACCATTCATTGTTTATTTGACTAATCCCTTTCTTTGTATTGTTTTTTTTTAATGTTTTGTAATACTAAAGATAATGTTAGGTGTTTGATAATTGTGAGAGTGTATATGTAAAAATTCAACATATTGAAAATCATTGTAAAAGAGTATATACAGGGTACACCTAAAATAATTTGTATGTCATAAAATTTCCAGTTTCTGGTGCAGATTTTATTTTACAGGATTTTACTGCGGAACCTGTGTCGACAACCCTTCAACTTAAAATGAAATTCGTACATATGATTCCTGAAATTCTGGATAAACCAGATCAACTTCTATGAAAATATGATGAATGTAATTTGGTAAATGTAATTGATTTGTAAGTTGTTGAAGATGTTTGTGTTCAGAGGTTAAGGTTTGTTATACACTAGGGAAAGGGGATGTTATAACCCTCTGCCCACAAAGTGAGTTGGTATCATTGTATGACGTCTTGCCTCATTTTGATTGGCTAGCATGCTCAGAGCCATGAGGAAGAATCACGCCTGATCAGTCGGGAAGCATCCGTTAAGGGGGAAAGAGTGGAGTGACTCTTACTGTACACGTGAATGGTGAGTGTGGCTATCCGATGGGGGATGTAAGTAGATTGGGGTTCCTTTCAATTCTTTAGAGAGACATTTATTAATTTGTTCAATATTAGGTTTGTTATTTTCAATTGATAATTAGATTATTATTAGTTTCAGTATCCAGGAACCTAATCTATAATTCTCGGTCGTATGGCCGCGGGCACTACTCACGTATTATCCCCCAATTATTAAACAATTAAGTTGTAGGATATAAATTTATTTGAATGTGATATAAAAAGAAAGGGAAATATTAACTAGTTGTCTATTAGATTTGTATTTTCTGGCATTGTTAAAAATAAAAATCTAAGTTCTGGTTTGAATTCGTAAAAATAATTTCCTAGAAGAATGGACTGGGACAACAGCTTACTTTCACTGTCACTCTGTATACGGTAGATCCTATTCATGGAATAAGGACTGAGCAGCACAAATAAAATAAAAAAATCATTGAAAGATGAAAAACATTTTTGAAGAGAGAAAGCAGATAAAACAACCTCCTAAAAAGAACAGTATATTTCAGGGTGGCGACAGACCTGGAAAACCTGGAAAACCGGGAAAAGTCAGGGAATTTGAGGTGTCAAAAAAAGTCAGGGAATTTCGTCTTCATTGACTTTTTTTTTTTTTAAAAAAAAAATATTTAAAGATATCGTTATGGAACTCTGAACGGGAACAGGAAATCTCGTACGTAAGTTTCGGCCTCAACTTTTAGGCCCCTTTTATGTGCAACACAACCACTGCGCCAGAAACCAGTGATGGCAGGAGGGGAGGGAGAGAGAGAGAGAGAGAGAGAGAGAGAGAGAAATTTCTCTCACCCTGGCTTCTCGGCGGGAATTTTAAATTCGAACACTCTTTGGAGGAGAATTGTTATAACTCGGGTAGTATGGGAGCAATCTACTTCAGATAACATTTGTTTTGCAGCTAAAACATCAGCGCATGCAGCCGAGTACAATTCAGAACGCCGAACCGAGGAAGGGGGTTTAGGGTCGCAACCCCCGAATTTCAATGGAAAAAACATAAAAATCTGGAGTTTGCCCCTTCTTGCCCCGCTATTTTGGGGAGAGGGTGTGATCTTTAGTATTCTTTTCAAAGAATGGACATTTATCAAGAGAACTTAACATGTTTCATGTTCTTGGGTGCCATACAAGTTGAATATTAAGCCAAAATGTTATTTTTGTTTTCGAAAAATAGGTAATTTGCATTTTTGGAGGAAAATTGTTATAACTCTGGTACTATGGGAGCAATCTACATCAGATAACTTTTGTTTTGCAGCTAAAACATCAGAGCATGCAACCGTGTACAATTCAGAACGCTGGACCGAGAAAGAGGGGCTTGGGGGTGCGATCCCCGAATTTCAATGAAAAAAATAAAAATCTGGAGTTTGCCCCCTCTTCTCCCGCTAGTTTGGGGAGAAGGCGCAAACCTTAGTATTCTCTTCAAAGAATGGACGTTTCCAAAGAGATTGAAACATGTTTCATTTTCCTGGGTGCCATACAAGTTGAATAATGAGCCAAAATTTGAAACTCTGTTCGGAAATGTGTCATGGATATGTTGCGGAGAGGGGGGAGAGGGGAAGAGGTTGGTCATCAATATGAATTTCTCAGGCTTGCTCAAGACCTGTGTCAGTGTTTCCACCCAAACATAAGAGTATGAAGGTCCAAAATGCACATTCATTTCATAATCAGCACCATGATACCATACGTTAACCTTTAAATATTACGTGGAAAATGCATAGAATTATCATTTTTTCTTGTCCGTATGGGAGTAGTAAGGGGACTTGTCAACAGATGGAGGGGATAAGAGCGAGTGGTGCCGTCCGATAGTTGTCAGACGTCGTAGTAGCCTAAGGCATTTTGTTGGGCAAACAATAGGAACATGGAAACAAATAGGTTCCATTGTTACATACGATTTTTGTCAAATAGCCACCGTACAAAGTACCTCACTACAACATGCGACAGAAATTGCATGGACTGCAACATCCAACAAAAATCGCATGCATAAACAACAAGAGCTTTAGACTGCAAATATACTCCTCTAATTGTGTTACTCTTCTGGCTCACTTCACCTTATTTGATGTAGCAGTGCTTACGAAGGTTTTGTTTCATCATCCTGACATATTACTGGTTTCGCACAAGTTAACATACGTTTACAATGACATTGCACTATTCTTAGATATCAAGAAGAATCCTACCAAATGGGATATATATTGAATAGTATCACGAAAAAGTGAAACATAAATCTGCATTGGTGAACTTTATAAAAATTCACAAGTGCATGCTCCCAACCTCAAATTTACTGCAACACTAGTATTGCAATCAAATTAACGCCACTCTCTGTCTTGTCTGTTTAAACTCATGAGAGATGGTCATTAATCTCTCACTGAGTAAGGTTAATGTCCAATATTATGAAATAAAATACTAATAATAAATACGTAAATATTTTAATGTCATATTTACTCAAATCATTCAATCATCAAAGCATATCACTTTCATCAAGAATTGAATTTTCTCTGTCAGCTCTGCTAAATTTTCACTTTGCATCTACTGATTTATACGAGGGGTGGCCAGAAAGTAATTTCCAATTAGTAGGGATATTGATTTTTCGCAAACGCCAAAACTGTGAAAAATGTTAATTGCTACGGAGTTATGTTTAGGCATGTGCAGTGATGTCTGGACACATTTTTCGCCCGTTCGAAATATCGAAATAATGCGAATTTGGCATAAAATGCGAATTGTTGGCGTTTTTAGCGATTTTTTTAAAAATAAATATCCTAAAACAACAAAAAATTCCATGAAATTCAACATTCTTGTCTTTTCTAGGCCATGTTTGTGTACATGCAAGTTTTCCAACATTTTACTCAAGAGTAAACTATAGAGTTATACGTACATGGAATAATTCCAACAGCCACATGAAATCATGTATTTCCAACGATTTTTTCAACTTCTATCAAAAACCATTTGCATCACAGAGCAAAGTGGCAGGGTTCTAGCAGGAGATCGAGTGCGTATCTACCGTCACACGAGAGCCACATCTTCGTATTTGTCGCACGAGATATGTTTTGAATTACCAAGCTAAGTGCGCACCATCAGCATTTGTCGAGTGAGTAATAATGGAACTCAGTCATTAGGGCGTCTGACTACTATGCGAGAGACCCAGGCTCCATCCCTTACGTGGGAAAACGGGGATGTTTTACACCTATTCAAACTGCTCCGGCGCCCACCCAGCATCATATGAAGCTGGTACCTTGAGGAAACTTTGAGGGATAAAGGTAGCCAGGAGCGTGGTGCTGATCACTTCACCCCTACCTTCAGCCGTGATCAAGAAAGTGTGGGGCCCTAACTCTACACCCCTATATACCTTCATGGAAAAGTGCAGGAGAGTACTTTACTTTTACTTCCTCAAAAATCTGTTCCAACATATCAAGCTGTCATGAAAATACGTAGACCATGTGACCTACAATTTAAAATAATAGTTTAAAAGCACAATGGAGTATTACGTTTCGGTATATTTGGCAGATAAATGTTCTAAAACAAAAACGCGAATTTTGGTAAACGTAACAGTAACAAGTCAAAAGAAGATAATGCCAATTTTTGGTCCCATAATATATCGGTATCTGTCACGTGAGATTGATTGATTTTAATTTTTTGGGTGCGTCGCCTCTTATGGTCATTATGCACCCTTCAACATATACGGGGAAAATTCCATTATCTAAAATCATTACCTTAAAATTAAGAAAGGGGTATGGAAAATAACTTTCCCAAAATAACTTTCAAGATATCAAACTCTCACGAAGAGGCGTAAGCCATGTGACTTACAATTTGAAACGGCAGTTTAAAAACACCATGAAGGTATAATTTCAAATATTTGCCAGAAAATGCGCTAAAATGAAAATGTGAATTTTTGGAAAAATAACACCGTATAGTAAAAAATAAGAAAATACACCAATTAAAAAAAATACCAAAATATCAAGGTCTCTACTGATTAGGCATAAATAAAACAAGAATATCAGTTGTAATTTATTGCATTAGTAACAGTGAGTCCTAACCTAATTTTCGGCATAATCACCACCATTGTTCTGGCATTTGTCGTAGCATGTCATTAAATGTTGTATGCCCGTGGTATATGTGTCTGACAGCATAGACTGGAACTATCTCTACCGCAGTGTAGCTGTCAAATCCTTGCCCTGCCAGAAACCTCTTCAGTTAAACAAAGAGATGAAAGTCTGTACATTCAAGGACAGGGCTGTACAGGGAGTGGTCCAAGATCTCTAACCTGAAGTGATTCAAAGGGCCCGTGTGTACTCAGTTGTATGGGGTTGTGCACATTCGATTGGCCTTCTGTGAATTGTCTGCACCATCGTCTGACCATACTATCACTCATGACGTCCGGTCTGCACACCTCGCACGATTGCTGATGGTTCTGTGCCAAATTTTGAGCGTGCAATGTAGGCTACATCGCAGTCGGTGGGAGACTGTATGAGAGCTGCAATCTTTAACCTAGAACTGTCCTAAAACGGCTACATTGCAACTGTACCAGATTACAGTTACATGCCACTTCTTCCTGCCTCCATGTGTGTGTGTCGCTCTCCGACCACTAGCGCGGCGTATAGGCACCATTGGAGCTTTTTCCAGGATGCCCCTCGTATATTAACTTTAGAAACTTTTATTATTATAGTGTTCCTGTTTTAATATGTGGTTAGCTAAATCAGGTACCTATACAATGCAATTCTATAAATTCCTTGCGTTAAATTTCTAATACCTACGTATCCTTTTCGTCAGCAATAATGGTATAACTGGATGTTGTCAGTTTCACAGTACTTCACTTGGATATACTGTACTTAAGCAGAAACCGCATTGATAATGTAAGAAAATATGACACTTTCTTTTGTACAATTCAATTGTGTCACTTATATCGTCGATGTTTTCACGAACAGGCGAATATGTCAACTCCCCTGCATCACGAACCGGCGAATGTGCAAAATTTGACATTTTGAGTTTTTGACGCTGTATATGTTGGAACAACTTGTACTTTGCTCTCACAAAGTTTCAAGTTTCTATTAAATATTGCTTAGGAGATAAAGATGGACAACGTTTTGACGAATATGAAAACTAGTATTGTGATAATTTCACGAACCGACGAATATGAAATTCGCCGCTTCGTAGAGAAAAACATGATATCATTTTACAATCCATTCAGGATGTGTCGTTTCGACTACATTTTGCCTAACAGATGCCGCTGTAATAAAACGTTTTATATTTCATTTTTTTTTCATAAGAAATAAAACCCATTTGTAAGATATCAGAAAACATGTAAGGCACAGTTGTTTGTGTTTCTATTGGAACAATGTACAGTCTATATTTTGAGACTTTCAATGAAATTGGCAATCATCTGGTTTACTTCTCGCAACTAAATTTATTCGAATGGTTTATAAAAGAAATGCCATATTTCTTTGATATTATTTTGAAGAATAGCCTTCTAGCGGTGTGGCTCGTTGTGCAATTATTCAGAAAATATGAAGTGGATTGATGGCAGTACTAACATCGTCAGAAGCCAAGAACTTACACTCCCCCATGGAATGAAGAAGTTGCAATATGGAGCGAAAGTAAAAATGTGGTGAGATCCTGAGTAGTATGTTTGGCTATATAACCAGGACCACTTACAAGTGTAGAAAAGAAGAGGTTATTTGATTGAACAATCCGATTTGCCTACACTTAAAACAATGCCAAGAGGGGCTTATACCCCAATTCTTCAAGTGTGATATGTTTTTAATTTTAAGAAATTTTGAATTCTAGTGTAGAAAAGATGAACCCCCCTCAGACAGATTTGCCTACACTTAAAACTATGCCAAGTTCCCATATCATCTTATTGTTTATAGTGTGTTTTTCTGTCAAAATCCCAGGAAGCTTGAATTCTAGTGTAGAAATGGTGAGCCCCCCCTCAGATTGATTCCGCCATGTGTATATTGATATAAAGCTCATAGCTCCTGGGTTCTGAGATCCAGTAGAGTGTGGTGCATAGCCCCATGGTTTTTATTGTCTTGGAATCAAGAGGCTTCTGGGTTTGAGTTCTGATAAAATGTGAAGCCTCCTCTGATTGCAAAGTGTTAATATTATTGCCTTGTAAACAAGAGGCTCGGGTTTGAGTCCTGATAAAATGTGTAAGATTGAAATACATGTGGCAAAATAATATCTCCACACGTGAGATTTTGAGAATAATTACTGCTAGTTGATATACAACTGATAGCTCCCAGATCTGAAACCTGGTAAAGTGTGTTATACAACAGCATAAAAGAGCAAAATTATTTTATATTGGGGATCACCAGAGCCTAGTTATTGCTGTTGTCTGGGTATAAAAGCACCAGCTCAGCCACTAACTGCTGTTATAATTGATTTGGCATAGTTCTGTTTTTTTTTGGACCATGAAATTTTATATAAATAAACAACAAAAATGCCAAATCAAAAATATTGCAATCAGTGTAAAAAAAATATATCTGGTTCTAATTGGTCTAGGCACCGGCATATTTGTGACTCTAAGAAATGCAGAAAGGCCACAAAAATGTGTCCAAGATGCTATAAAATATTAAGCAAGGCATATTACAAATGGCATAAGTGTAATTCTTACGTACAGTCATCAATATTGCCCCCACAACCATCTACATCTGGTTTGAAAATGAAGCATGAAACACCTGTTAATGCTGGACCGGCAAAGCAGCCACGCTATGAACCCATCCATAGCAGTTTTAATGGCCAACTTAGAGATTATCGGTTTGTATCAGAGCCAAGATGTGGTATTAAGAATTTTTTGAACAGTGTAAATCCTTATGTGCAGGCAATTCTAAATGCACAAAATGGCTCTTATAAGCTGTCCCTTAAATTGTTTACACAATATAAGAAACCAAATGGCACAAAATTTACACAGCCCCACATAACAGAAACTGTACCGGTATATTCAAATGCAAATTTAGACAAAATAATAAGCAGTTTGATAGATCAATTGAATATTAAACACTCTGAATTTGCTGGAAAAGAGTCCGGATGGAGCCTATGCGGTTCTCCACACAAGCTCTATGTTAATATTTCTGAATTCAGCCCATTACAAGGTTCTACATATCTGCCATTACCTGCCAATATTAAAAACAAAACAGCCGTGTTTAATATAAAAAATAATGATGAGAAATGCTTTTTGTGGTGTATTTTAGCTGCTTTGTATCCAGTTTCAAGGCATCCTGAGAGAATAACTTATTATAAACAATATGAACACAATTTCGATGAAGCAATGGAGGTTTAGAATATCCAATGTCTGTTCAGAATATTGATAAATTTGAAAAAAAGGCCCGGGATATCAATGGTAAACAATTATCTATTAATGTATTTATTTGTTCCACTGGCCGTGGCAATTGCTTGATAGCACCTCTCAGAATCAGTACATTTGATGATGATTTTGCTGTTCCGATTGATCTGCTCTTAATTGAAGGGGATGGCACATATCATTATACTCTGATACATAATCTTGAAGCTTTAGTCAGAACACAACTAGACAAATCCAATACAATAGTCAAGTTGTGCAGAAGATGTTTAACTGTATTTGATGGTAGAAAAATGGTGAATGGGGTTCGGGAAGTGAATGCAGAAATTGCTAAAAACAAGTTAATTGAACATTTAAAATACTGTGGCAACTATAAACCTGTTCATATGGTGATGCCAATGCCAAGTGAAAATGCAAAATTCAAAAAGTTTGAAGCCTTGTTGGAACACCCAGCATATATAGTCTGTGATTTTGAATCAAATCTCAAACCTCTTGCATTCTGTAGCCCAGACCCTGAGGAATCTTCAATTACACCATATCAATTACAAGAACCCTCCAGTTTTTGTTATATAGTTATACGGGATGGTGTAGCTAGTGAACCACACTTATACATGGGACCAGATGACATCAAAGAATTTGCACATAGAATAGAAAATGAGTGCCATGACATAGCATCTAATATCTTATTAAAATCAAAACCCATGTTGCCTTTAACAGAGAAGCAGATTGAAGATTTCAACAATGCAGAAAAATGCCCGGTATGTGATTTTGAATTTTCAGATACAAATATCAAGGTGAAACACCATTCTCATACAGATGGTAAATTCAAAATGGCTCTGTGTAATAGTTGTAATATTAAGATCCAGAGACCAAAATTTGTCCCTATATTTTGCCATGGTGCATCCAATTATGATTTTCATCATTTGATCAGATATGAGGGGTTTGACAAGCAGAATTTAAATATTTTAGCAGAAAATGATGAGAAATATATTGCTATTAGCAAAATAATTAAAGTTAATGGTGTTCCTATTCACTTAAGATTTCTTGATTCAAACAGAATTTTATCGGCTAGCCTGGCTACACTGGCCACTCAATTATCTGATGATCAATTCAAAATCACATGTACCATGTTTCCAAATCAGGACCTGAAATTAATTAGGCGAAAGGGTGTATATCCATATGACTATGTTACAGATTTTTCTAAATTTGATGAGTGTGCTCTGCCACCACAACAAGAGTTTTACAGCAAAATCAGAGGATCTGGAATCACTGATGATAATTATCACCATGCCCAGGTGATGTGGAACAATTTAAAATGCCAGACATTTGGTGATTATCACAAGGCATATTTGAAACTTGATGTCACTCTCTTAGCTGATATATTGCAGGCATTCAGAAAATCTTCCATGCAAAATTATAAACTGGATCCAATGTATTTTTACAGTGCTCCGGGGCTAGCATGGTCTGCAATGTTTTTGAACACTAAAATGCAATTGGATCTGATCCAGGATCAGGACATGATTCTGTTTATGGAGCAATGTATAAGAGGAGGCATGGTGCAATGCTCTCAGAGATATGCCAGAGCAAATAACAAATATATTCCTGATTATGATCAAGCACTGCCATCAAATTATATACTGTATGTAGATGCCAATAGCCTCTATGGTTATGCTATGATGGATAAACTGCCATATGCAGGGCTTGAGTGGGTTGAAGATTTCAATATTGAAGATCTTAAGGATTTTGATGACAGTAACTATGGCCTCTTCTTAGAGGTTGATCTGACAATTCCTGATGATTTACACAACACATTTTCTGATCTGGCCCCAATTCCTGAGGTTAAGTGTTCACCTGGCTCTAAACAGAAGAAATTGATGATGACACTGGAACCAAAACAGGGTTATGTCATATATTACAAAAACCTCCAGTTCCTGATGAATCATGGTGTTCAAGTGAGCAAAGTTGGCAAAGTTTTGAGGTTCAGGCACTCAAGATGGTTGAAACCATATATTGATACAAAGACAGAGCTTCGAACATCTGCAATGAGCCAATTTGATAAATATTTGTTTAAATTGATGGTCAATTCTGTGTATGGCAAAACTATTGAAAATGTCAGAAAACATACTGATGTTAAAATAATTACTGACCCCAGCCTGAGCAAAAAAATTGATTGCAAAGCCTAATTTCAATTATAGAAGAATTTATGATGAAAATATGGCACTCTTCAACATGAAAAAAACAAAAATTAAGTTTGATAAGCCTATTTATGTAGGGGCTGTGATATTGGAATTGGCCAAATTACACATGTTAAAATTGTATTATGATGTGTTGAAGCCTTTTTATAAAAATCGTGTAAAACTGATGTACATGGACACGGATAGTTTTATTCTTGATATTCAGACAGAAGATATTTATCAAGATATGTCACAGCCTGAATTGCTTGAATATTTTGATAGCAGTGAACATACAAGGATTCAACCCCACAACAAAATGGTGCCTGGCAAGTTAAAAGATGAGACACTTGGTGATGTTATTGTGGCATTTGCTGGGTTAAGGGCCAAGATGTACAGCTTTGAAACATGTAGCGGTGTTGTTGCCAAAAAGGCAAAGGGCATTGGCAAAGTAACTGTGGACAAGGAGCTTGAATTTGAAGATTACAAAAATTGCCTCAAATCATGTAGCACAATCAGAACATCAGAAAATAGAATTCATAGTGTGGATCACTTATTGACTACAAATATTGTAAGAAAAGTGGCTCTGGACCCACACGATGATAAGAGATGCATTTTATCATGTGGCATACATACTCTACCATGGGGTCATTGTGATTTGAAAAATGGTAATCAATGCCCAATTACAGAGCATGATTTGAAATAAATAAACATGCCTATGAACTTATTTGGGTTCAAAAAACAGGCTATTATGGAGCTGCCAACACCACAACCCTCTTCTGATATAATATCTAAACTGAGTGCTTTGTTAATTATTCATCTGAACAGCATACTTACAGATGTTGATGATGAAACAGGTTAAATATTGTACATATTTAACAATAATTTAAATCATTACCAATTACCTGTAGGTGGTCAATTACAATTTATTACAACCCCTGAGGATGATGTCAAAATTTCAATAGGGAAAAATATTTATAGAATTAAGCACTCAAACATGATTTCTGGCACTGTTTATACTGTTTCTGCTGGTGACTGCTTATATATTGAGGTCCCTAGATCCTATGACAAGCTTATACCTTTTTTTTATAGAATTAAGAATTAGATATTCAATAATAAATAACCACTAAAACAAAAATGCCTAATGATATATTTGGCCATACAAGACATGAAGATCACAGTGATGAGATTCTGATGCTTGATGTCAGAGTAAAAAAATTTAGACGTGATTTACAAGCTTTACAAACCACACTCAATGCCAGTCTTCAATTAGAAATTACAAATTTACAATCACAATGCATGGACCCTCTTCTTAACATTGATTCTGAACTCAAATTGTTGCTTCAGAAATATACTGATTTGGCCACATTGGATAATTTTCAAAGTTTAGAAGAAGCTGTAGCAGCTCTTCAAGCCAAATTTAAGACCCAGGCCACCAACTCTGAGCAATTGAAACAACAATTGGAAGAGCAGATAAATAATGTCCAGACACAGCTCCAAACAATTGTCAAAAGCATAAAATCTCAAGAAGATTTTGATCTAGTGATTTCCACTCTAAAGGAACAGATTCAGTCACTCCAGATACCTAATCTGGACCCTCTGAACAATGCCATAGCCGAGGTTAAAGAAAAAATTGAGACACTTGAAAATTTTATGAACAACTTGCCATCTTCTGATGGTTTGAATGCAATAACTCGGAGTGTTGCCAACATCAAGCTGCAACTTGAAACATATGAAGATTTTGGAAAAATTCAAAGTACCATAACCCATCTTGAGGGTACAATAGCAGCAGTGCAAAGTGATTTGGCAAATGTACAAGAAACTCTAGAATCCCGCTTGCCTGGGATTGTAGATACTCTTGTTAGTGTCCAGCAACAGATCACAAAGCTTGAAAACCTCAACACTGAATCTGAGCTATCTCATTTTCATCACTTGATTGATGATATCCAAACAAAACTTGAAATTTTACAACAATCAACACCTACTCAGGCAGATATAGCCCTGCTCCAAGATGCTATGTGTGGTGTGGCTGATGCTTCTGAATTAAACAATGTGAAATTGGCACTTGAATCTTTGCAAAATACTGTATGAAATTTGCCAACATCACAGGAACTTAAAAATATTAAGAGAGCTGTGAATCGCATATTGAAATCAGAAGATATCAAGAATATCCAGACAGAGATCAAACAACTCACTCAGACAGTGGCCACTCTACCAACCAATCAACATATTAATGAACTGCATGCCCTGTTTGAGCATATCAGAAGACAGGTCCATGATCTTACTGCTCAAAATTCAAAATTGGCAGTTGTTGAAAATTTACAGCAAATTGTAGCTAATATCAAGCAACAGCTAGGGACCATGGAATCCAATCAAGCAAATGCTCTGTCTGTTTTTGCCACCCAGCTACAAGAAATTGTGCAACAATACAAAAAACTTGTTGTGGACATAAAAATCAAGCCAGGCCATGATGATGTTGTTAGGACTATCAATGAGCACCTTGAATCTGTAACAAGTAGATTGCTTACAGCAGAAAAAGAAATAACAGGCATAATTGAAAATCCTAAACATACAGTAATTCTTGAATTGTACAGCATCCCCAACAAAGAATATGATTCACCATTTACACCAGGAGGCAAAATATATATGCTGTCCCCTGCACAATTTTATTACCAGTTTTTTGTTGGGGGCACACTTAGACCAATCAAGATCAAATATTGGCTTCAACCACAGGCACACCACTACCCTACCTTATCAATAACAAATGCTGATAACAAAGTGAAAATCACCCATGCAGAATTAGAGCATTTTACAGATCCCAATACATTAGAAACAGCATATGTTGAAGATGATGGCTCTCTGGAATTTAAAATACAAATAGGGGACAAATTATATTTAGAAAATCCTGTAGTTTCAGCTGCTGAACACCCTATAGTTGCAATATTCTTGTTTACATATTATGTCTAGACAAATTATTGTTGATGAACTACACAGACAAGCCAGACATAATTTTAAGAGACTGCCAGTAGTCACAAAAGGCATAGATGATTTATGGCAGAGCGACTTGATTGAGATGGCAAGTGGACAGCTGAAAAACTTAGACAAAATCAACAAGGGCTACAAATATCTACTCACTGTAATAGACACATTTTCAAAATTTGCCTGGGCTGTGCCACTCAAATCCAAGACTGGAAAATGTGTTACAGAAGCCTTCAGTACAATCATCAATCAGAGTGGAAGATCACCGCGCTATTTGCAAACAGATAATGGCAAAGAATTTTATAATTCAGTGTTTCAACAATTTATTAAAAGCCAGGCAATACAACATTACTCGAGTTACAGTGATCTCAAGGCCTCAATTGTAGAGAGATTCAACAGAACCTTAAAAAATCTTATGTATAAACAATTTACACTTCAAGGTAATTATAAATGGATTAATATTCTTCCAGAACTTCTACATAAATATAACAACTCTGTCCATTCCACAATCAACATGAAACCCTCTGAAGTAACTTCATCTGATGAGCAAAAATTGATCAGCACTGTTTATTATCCTAGATACCAGCCAACAACAAGAAAAGCCAAATACAAGATTGGTGATCAAGTAAGAATCAGCAAATATAAGCACTTATTCAAAAGAGGCTTTACAAGAAACTGAGCACTGAATTATTTACAGTGGTTCAAGTTAAACCTGGGACTCTTAACACATATATGATAAAAGACCACCGAGGAGAAATTCTCAAAGGCATGTTTTATGAAGAAGAGCTCAGCAAAACTAAACAGCCTGACACATATCTCATAGAAAAAATCATCCGCAGAAAAGGCAAATGGCTAGGACTCCCAGAACACAGCTGGATCGATGCAAACAAAGTAATAATATGAACACCTGGGATGTTATAAAAAGGCTGCCCGAAACCTGAACAGCAGAATAAGAGAAATGGAAAATTGCTGCCTGATAATATTAGGTGTCTTATTGTTGGGCCACCTGCTTGTGGTAAAACTACACTAATGATTGATAATTTTTTATTGGCACCCAACTGGTTAGACTGGAAAAACAGGCATTTGTATGTCTTCTCTAAGAGCTTGGAACAATTAAAATATCAGCAGCTGATGAAGCTATATGATCGACTGGATATTGCCACTTTTGAATCAGATGTTAAGCCACTCCATGAATGTCTCGATAATTCTGTTGTTGTGTTTGATGACATTATACTGGATAATCAAAACAAGGTTAGAAATGTCTTTACACAGGGCCGACACAAAAATATTGATTGCTTCTACCTGGCACAGACTTTTTCAAAAATACCGAAGCAGCTGATCCGAGACAACAGCAATTTTATATGTGTGTTTCATCAAGACCATACCAACCTCAAACACATACATGATGAATATGTAGGTGGGGACTTGAGCTACAATGATTTTTCCAAGTTTTGCAGTTGGTGGTGGAACCAAGACAGTTATGAGTTTGTCACAATTGATATGACAAGAACACCTAATACTGGCAAATACAGAAATAAAATCAACAATTTTCTAGACATTGAAACATATATAAATAACCATGAAAAGGCCAATTATTGATGATCTTAAATTAAGAGATTATCTTGTAAAAAGATTTAAGGGATGGAAATCAGAGAACCGAGGTTTTTATGAACAACACAAGCAAACAGAACAGCCTATAATTGATGCTATTGGTGAATTAGGTAAAAATATCAAAACTGTTACAGAGCAAAATCAAAATTTGATCACAGAGCTTGTACCTGTAGCTGCAAGAAACATATTAGATTATCCATTCACCCCACTTTCCAGTATTCATACACCTAGTCCTGTTGCTCCTCGAAGAATTGAGGCTACTCAGGATCCTATTGAATTGGGTCTTCTTGCTCAAAAATATTTAACCACACCTAAAGGCAATAGAGATGAGGTCTTTGGCTTATATGCTGACACAGAGCGTGATGGTAGCATCATACATAGAATTGGCAATTTCAGAGTAACATTTATGGGAGATGATCTGATTGTATATTCAGAATCTCGTCTTGGAGAAAAAGGTGCTTTTGTTAAGTATCCTGGAACACCTGGATTGTGGGAACTGATGACTAGGAAGAGACCTGGCAGCTATACAGATCAAGATTATGAGCACTACAAAGAAATATTAATAAAATCAGATGCTCTATACCAGAACAATGATCCCACACAAAAAAGAGTCAAGTCTAGCAGTGGAGCAAAATACAACAATTTAATCAAGCCCATATGGTCACAGATCAAGACTGGCAGTGGAATAAAACAATACAACACCCTGCCTAAAGAATTTGTGTGGGTTGATGATGTCAGGAAACTTGAAGATAGGTTGCTGGTGATAGCTGGGGAGGAAAATGCTGGCAACCACAATTTTTACAATGAAAAGGTTGGAATTATGGACATGATAAGCACAAAATTGTCTAATTTTATAGTGAATGACACTAAGGGGATTGGATATCTTATAAAAAGTATTAATACTCTACCACCTAAATTTTGGAATATTTCTGAGGGTCGGGGGTTGGTTAATGACATTATAAACAAGCTGCCATTTGAACTACACATTCCAGGCTATCAGTATTGTGGTCCAGGCACAAAATTGGACCATAGATTAAACAGAGGTGATCCTGGTGTTAATCCCCTAGATGCTGCTTGTAGAGACCATGACATAGCATACAACACACATTCTGATCTTGACAAGAGACATGTTGCAGACAAGAAATTAGAAGAGGCTGCATTTGGTAGATTTGTAAGCAAAGATGCTTCTTTAAGTGAAAAAATAGCAGCATTGGAAACCACCATAGCTATGAACACCAAACAAAAACTGGGGTGGGGGTTGTGAATATGTATATAATCAACCTACAATGAAGGCCAAGGGTGTTATGTATCAGATACCTTATGCAGGTCTTAAATCTCTTAAAACTATTGATAGCCTTTTGACCAAAAAACAGCGCAAGAAAAAAATTCTTGTATTGCCAAGAGCCATGGTATGAAATTATTACTTAGTACCCTCCAATAAAAAAATTACAGCAATCCAGGAAAAAATCACATGTGGGGGGATTTATATTTACTATCCCTGCCATCTTATCTGCTCTCGGGCTGTTGGGAGCTTGGCCGGGGGATCAGCCGCCATAGCAAAAACAGTAATAGATGCCAAGAAGAATAGGGCAGAATTAGATGAGCAGAGGCGCCATAACCTGGCCATTGAGAAACAAGGCAAAGGTGTTAAGAGAGCCATGAATAAGTTTAAAAAAAACAAGAGCCGCTTACAAACCAAGATATTGAAGCTTTAATCAAGCCACTGGGCATCAAACATTTTAGAGGTGTGTACATGTCTGATTCTTTACCAGAGCAACCACTCAACAAAGAGTGTGACATTGTTAATTTGGATAAGTACAAAAATCAGGACACTCACTGGATCTGTTATCTTAAATATTTAAAAAATGAGGCATTTGTGTTTGATTCATTTGGAGGTGATCCACCTGAAAATTTAATAAAATATCTAAATTCAACTAATCTTTATTACAATAATGCCCGTGTTCAAAATTTCAAAGATGTTAATTGCGGACATTTGTGTTTATCTGTTCTTAGATATCTGTCTCAAATAAATAAACCATCAATTGAAGATTTTCAAAAAGCCTTGTGGTATTTAAAACATCATGGGGGTATTCCATCTCACCAGCCAAAATTCAATATTGAAACTCAAATTACATGATGACATAGTGTATCCCAAAACAATAGCTCTCAGAGCATTTTATGGCATGTACTTGATCCCTAATATTACACACCACAACAACACAATTGCAGTTGGTGATGAAAAAATTGTCATCACTCCAGGGCTAATAATCTATCTATTTTAAATGCTCAATTACCCAGAGGTGTAGTGTTAAGTCAAAATTCTGTCACTCACAGAGTAGAAATTGTATCTGCCACAGAAACAGTGAATCTGGGTACTATAGGAGAGCTGTTAGGCTTTGAGAACAACACAAAACTTGAACCAGCCATCAAACACACTGCTATTAATATACCTAAATTCTTAGCCATAGAGACTCTGAATATTCACTGTAATGTGGCCGAGGGTATGATCACCAAATCAAATGGCATAGGCACTCACAAACAAACTGGCATTATTGCAACATTCAAACCTAATTCTGAATTTATGGAGCCAATCATCTACAATCCATCCCCAACATTATATTTTCCTGTGTGTCATAATAGAATAGATTACATTCAGTTGATGGTCACTAATGAAAAAGAAGAATTAGTTGATTTTGCTGGAGCCACAACAACTGCTATCATAGAGATTAATATTTAAATAAAAATACATACAAGAAGAAAATGGAAAATATTGAGAGTTATGAGCTACAATCATTCCCTCCAAACAGGAGGACATTTGCAAATTTAAATCAACCCAACACAGAGATTGAGGTTGATCTTGATGTAGGGGATGGCTTTATACACCCTCACATAGCAGATCTATACATCAAATTTGATGTTGTAAAGCTCGATGGTACCGATTATCCGGCAAATTCAAATATAAGATTGGTGGACAATTTTGTGCCGCATCTGTTCTCTGAAATTGAGATCAGAAAACATGGTGTTGTTATAAACAGAGTAGATTATCCCGGCATTACCTCCACAGCTTTGGCGACACTAAAATTATCCAAAACCGAGGCTTCTTACTACAAAATAGATGGATTTGAGGCTGGTGATAAAATATTATCCAAGAGCCACACAGTGCTGTTCCCCATGCGCCTGTTGCCAGGATTCTTCTCAGATTACAAAGATATTATGTGGAAGGGTGGTTTAAGAATTACATTTAGAAGAGCTGCCAATGATAATAATGCTTTGATGAGGTACAGTGCATTAAACTCTACAGGGGAAGCTCTGCCTAATACCCTACCTGATGATGGCAAATGCATTATTCAGACTATGGAGCTAAGAATCCCTGTTGTTGAATATGAAGCCAGTTATGCTCTTAAATACAAAGCAGATATAATAAAAAATCCACAAATTCCTTTACAATTTTATACATATCAATGTGTACAGAAGACTGCATCTGGTACCTATTTTGAGTTTGATGCTACAAATTCATTCTCCAGTATACAATATGACATGCCGGATTTTGTGGTGGTACTGTTTCAGACTGGAAGACACAATAATCAAGAAAAAAATTCAAGTAAATTTGATAACTGCAACATCAAGAACATATATCTTAAAAATGGCAGAAATGAGGTATTTCCTAGAGAAAATTATAATTTAGACATGTCCAAAGATGATTTCCTTAAATTATATGAGGCATTTACATCATACAAAAGGGTCACTACTGGCAATACTGACATGTATTACACACCAGATGAATTCAAAGCACAGAGACCCATGTTTGTCATCAACACTTCAAAAAGGAAACAAGTTGTGGTTAATGACAGGACAAACATTAAAATTATCTGTCAATTCCACGATACACTCTCTGATGACACTATATGTAGTGTTATTCTCATTGGTGAAAAATCATATGTTTATGATGTAAGAAATGAGAGAGTCACAGAGCAATTCTAGAGGGCCGACTCAAACACAGAAACCCCTTGATTACAAGGCAATAAAAGCCATGGAACTATGTCCACATTCTATTGAGCATCAGAACCCAGGAGTTATGAGTTCTATATCAGCTAAATACAATTCAAAGTGGGACTTTGAAATGTGGAATAAATATCCTTGTAACTCTCTCTCGGTATATATTATCAGAAGAAGGCAAAATGAATTGGCTCGGGCATGCAAAAGTAAAGTTCTATGCTCTTCCAGTAAATTGGAGATTATATCTGCTGGCATGGTAATTTTCTCTGAAAGATGAAAAGGCACAGTGTTGATTTTATATGCTTGCATGCAAGAGATAAAATCTCCCAGGCATGGGAGATTTATTGCTGGCCAGGACATGGGACTGATCAAAGATTAGAAAAAACATGCAAGCAATTAATTATGCACGCCTGCCCTTGTGCTATTGTATTGATCGGGAAGTTTTGCTTGCATGCCGGCATATAAGTATTTTTCGCTTAATTTCAAGTATAGCCAATACAATATGAAGGGGGCATATTTTTGACAAGCTTATAGACAACAAACTAAGAAATTCAGCCTTTGTACACATGGCGGAATCAATCTGAGGGGAGGCTCATCTTTTTTACACTAGAATTCAAGATTCCTGGGATTTTGACAGAAAAACACACTATAAACAATAAGATGATATGGGAACTTGGCATAGTTTTAAGTGTAGGCAAATCTGTCTGAGGGGGATTCATCTTTTCTACACTAGAATTCAAAATTTCTTAAAATTAAAAACATATCACACTTGAAGAATTGGGGTAAAAGCCCCTCTTGGCATTGTTGTAAGTGTAGGCAAATCGGATTGTTCAATCAAATAACCTCTTCTTTTCTACACTTGTAAGTGGTCCTGGTTATATAGCCAATACCACTACTATTCTGAGAAAATTTATTATGAAGGTGTTGTGATCGGGATGGAAGAAGTTTCCGAAAGTGGTGATACAGGTGATGAACTTCCTCTGTCAGTGCCAAAGAAGAGCTCAGGTGGTGTGATCAATGACTCGAGTGCAGTAGTTAGTGACGTTGACAGTTCTTCAGAAACGTTAGCGGATGATGAGGACAAGGATCCTGATTTTCTTATATCTTCCAGTGATAATGAATCGTCCGTACATTCCTCACCGAGGAATGTTCACGCTGTATTGTGAAGAAGAAATATTTGCTGCATGCGTAACGTGTCAGGATTTGGTTTGTTACAATCACTTCATATTGGATTGCGCCGAGCACAACAGACGTGTTAGTGTACAAGAGAACAACAACCCTCCTGGATCAAGCCACACAGATTTTAAAGTAGATGGTTCTCAAAAGGAGGATGTTACTCCAGTAAAGCGAAGGGTTTCCGAAGAGGAGAAAGTAAGAAAAAATATAAAATTTCGTTCTCCAAAAAAAGATCTTTGTGGTTTGTGTAAGACGTACAACTCATTGAAATCAGCTAATTGTTTATATAATCATTCTGACTTGATTGAAAAATATAACAGGCACATACAAGAAAAATAGAAGGTGAGGGAAATTTAAGGTGCGATGAAAGATACAGCTGTACAAAATCCACAGGAGTTCGTGGCTGCTTGCTTTGACATGGAGCAAGTCATAAATCTACCACAGAGAAAACGAACTGAACTGCATTACAAAATAAAATTATCAGCCTACAATTTTACAATTTATGAATTAGCTAGTGAAAGAAGCCATTGCTACGTTTGGCACGAAGGATTAGCGAAAAGAGGTCCGAATGAAGTTGCAACAAACTTAAGGAAGTTTCTGCTGATGAAAGATGAACAAGGTGTAAAACAGGTAGCGTTCTTCACCGATGGATGTGCATCTCAGAACAAAAACAGTACCCTGCCTTCTATGTTCGTTTATTTTTTAAACATTGAAGCACAAAACATCAACACCATACATGTTTTCTTCTTCGAAACGAGTCACGGACAAAGTGAGGGTGGTGCTATTCACAGTACAATTGAAAACGGAGTGAAGATATCTTCATCCCTGCCCAACTCATCCCGGTAATCAGGATGGCAAGAAAGAAAGAACCATATGCTGATCATGAGTTGCATACTAAAGACGTCTTAGATTGGAAACAATATTCGCAGTACCTGCGTATCCTAAAAATTAGAACAGCAAATGAGGGTCAACCCGTGGACTGGACAAAAGTCATGCAAATTCAAGTGCGCAAGGGTTCTCCCAATATATTTATAAAAACATCGCATAACGTAAACACACACTCAAGTATATCACTTCCTAATCCACGCAGTGCTAAAGAGGACAATTTACCACCAAGGGCTTTTACTTCAACGCCAAAACTGCCTATGAAAAAATACCAGGACTTGCTGTCATTATGTCAAGGAGTAATACCAGTAATTTCTCATCCTCATTATAAAGACTTCTATGTCAGATTACCTCAATAATTTTACAACAATTTTGAGTCTATTAACTTTGTATTTTATAGCAGACTAATGTTGGTCAATGTATTACTATTTTGTTCCTTACATTTTATTTCCTGAATTTGATTATTCTTGAAATTTATTTGCGGGTACGTCTAGTGTTGTGTGAATTTCTCTGTTTCTCACTGTTACGTATTAAACTGTTATGGTGTATGTTATGATTAGTGTATTAAGGATTTGCCTAATATTTAACTCTGTATAAATATCCAATAAATAAGTTGAAAGTTTTAGCCTTGAACTGTAGAATTCGCAGTTTTAGTGAAAATTACAATGACGAATCAAGCTAAAATATTCCAAAAATATTTTTTTTTGTTTTCACGAACTGACGAATAGATTCGATGAAATCCTTTGTTCATTTATTGTTCATTAAAATTCTTTCTACGGTGTTCTTTCTCATGTGAACTACCTTCTCACACAGCATTTATTGTTATCTCAAAATATAGTTTAGGTCGAATATTTTTTTCATGATTCGCAAGTAACGCAAAATTGGCTACTTTCAACTTCGTTTTTCTCAAAATCAATATTTTGCACATTCGCCGGTTCGTGATGCAGGGGAGTTGACACATTCGCCAGTTCGTGAAAACATCGACGATATGCAAGAGTTAAGTTGTTTGGTCTACAGAGAAGAGAGAAGTACAGGGGATGGACAAAAATATGGAACCACCTGGTATAAACCGGTAGCCATTTCAAACACGATTTTCGTCTGAATGGTAGGTGGCGCTGTGGTAACTGGCACTTCCTGCAAGGTATACACCCTGGCCAACCTGACAGATGGGCCAGTTACAATTCAGCGACCGATCCGTGCAGGTTATCGTGAATCATGTCTGAGCTGACAGAGTTTCAAAGAAGGCAAATTGTGGGTGCTCGTATGGTGGGAACTTCCGCGACGACGCCTACGAGACTTCCGAAAAAACCGCATCAGCAAAGCACCAGCGTGGACGCAAGTGTGTGTTGCGTGACAGAGACAGACGCACATGGGGTAGGATTTTGACCAAGCAGAAGATCACCACGGCTCCAAAAGTCACTGCTGAGCTGAATACAGTGCTTACAAACCCTGTTAGCGTCAAAACAGTCAGAAGAGAACTCCACACGCAGGGTATTCATGGCAGATCTGCAATGCCCAAACCACTCGTGACTGTTGACCATGCTGCTAGACGGAGACAGTGGTGCAACGCCCATTAAAACTGGACAATTGAGCACTGGAAGACTGTAATCTGGTCGGATGAGTAATCCTCTACATTGTTTCCAACTGCTGGCCGAGTGTACGTGTGGAGAACGCTAGCACAAGCGTACGATACAGACTGTCTGTTACCGAGAGTGAAGCATGGCGATGGTTCAGTGATGATTTGGGCAGCCATCTCCTGGTATTCTGCCGGACCCATCTTCACCCTGCATGGAGATGTCACTGCCAGGGACTACGTAACCATTTTGAGTGACCAGCTGCATCCCATGGTGCAAACTTTGTTCCCATATGGTGATGCCGTGTTTCAAGATGGCAGAGCCCCTGTTCATAAAGCTCACATCGTCCAGGACTGGTTTGATGAGCATGAAGATGAAGTGTCACATCTGCCATGGCCTCCACAATTGCCAGACCTCAATACTATTGAGCCCCTGTGGTCGGTTTTGGAGACCAAGGTGCGAGCCTGCTACCCACCACCATCGTCTCTACAACAACTTGCAGCTGCTTTGGAGGCAGAATGGTACAACATCCCTTTGACAACCATACGCGACCTGTATTTGTCCATTCCACATCGACTGCAGGCCGTTCTGCGTGGTAAAAGGTGGTCCTACTCGATATTAATAAAGGTAATGTGCATTTCTGCAGGCGTTTCCATATTTTTGTCCATCCCCTGTAGCTTTATGCATTGAAAAATGAATCTGCACTCATGGTTCTTGCAAGCAGAAGGTTCCAAACCTCAGTGGAAATATCAACATATAATACCGAGAATGTATAAGTAGACTGATAAATTACAAATTTTATTTCTTAATCATTCACTCTTCATTCTTATCTCATTTAGTAGTAACTTTAAAAATAATCAAGTATTTTATTTTAAACTTACTGCGTATGACAAAATTCCATAATCCTTCCCTAGCTTGTGAATTGTAATAATTTTCCAAATTCACTATTTTGCAGTTTGAATTCAAATCATAGAGAATAGAGAAATTAAGTCAATTTCAGAGAAGATAATATTGGTACTTAACAAAACCATCCGTAGATCTGTGTGAATTTATTATTTCTATTTGCAAAAACATCAATTTAGTTTAGTTTCTAATTGTTAGGGAAAAATGTAAATTTTGTTCTGGAAAACCTGGAAAAGTCAAGAAATTTTATTTCTGCTTGTTTGTAGCTACCCTGTATTTGTTTTGGCTCTTTGCCGACATAGCACGTGAACAACTTTGTACAACTCTTATAACACAGGTTAGTACTTGTTATGCAATTTAAATATACATGTCTACATGCTAAAGAAATGTGCGTAAGTAAGCGAGACGTTATGAGACAAAAATGCCTGCATCTGTGCCATGTCACGTGTTATCTCGGCCCAGAGAACTATATTGAAAATCTATAGATTCCGACGAAAATTAAAAATTATTTCTGGTATCCATTTCTAGTTTTTATCTATTTCATCAAGAAGGAAAAGGTTTTTACTTGTAACAATGGTATAAAATACCTCAATATTTCTTTCGAAAGAAATATTTTTTTTCTCTCTTAACAACAGTAAGTGTTGCAACAATAGAGATTGCATGTATTGAATTGACTTAAGATAACTTATTCATTAATGGACCAAGTACCAATAACAGACATACAGAGTTGGTCAAAATTATTTTGCCGGTCCCCGTGGCAGAGTGGTTAGCACATCATGCTACGACACCAGGAGTCCTGGATTCGAATCCCAGTCTTTACATGGATGTTTGTGAGTATCCATTCATCAATATCATCATCTCATCACTCATCTTCTCAAATTAGCCAAAAGTGGCACTAAAAGTGAAGTAAATAAAGCAAATGAATCAATCAAAATTGTTTTCCAGCACTGGTAAATGAAATTAGTACTTATGAAAAAGAAACCTCGGGAAGTTTCTTTCATACGATATACAAAGGTACAGAATTTGCAAGAAAGAAATTACGTACATCCATGGTTGACACTTTGTGATACCCAAGTTCTTCATGGATGATGGATGGATTATGCACTGCCATATGACATGCCCATTGCATCCGCTGTTGTCTGGATTGTTGACCACCATTCCTGAATCAATGCCTCCGCAGCGTCAACATTGCGCGTGGAATGAGCAAGGCCATCCAGGACGGGGTTCATCGAAGACAATACGGAAATAAGTATGTTAGCCTCCATGATAGCAAATTGGTAACGTCATTACCTTGTAACCAAGAAATCAATAAATTTCATTACATCATCCTCCTCACCAAATTGTAAGAATAACATCTACTTTTTTGCTAACAGTTTGAAGTTATATACACTGAAATGTATCTCCTCAGAGAATCCTACTCTGTAAACCGTGATTACAAGGCAACAGCATTAACCATTACACCACCCAGTAGGCTCAGAATCAAACTTTTACATCGAATATTTTACTTAATTTAATTTAATCATTTGAAAGTGTGAGATCTTGAAGATCAATTGTTTAATTTTGTTGATAGAAATGTGAAAACTTCCTACTTTGAGAGTAATGAGATATTCTGTGATAAGTAAAAAAAATGTATGAAATATTTTCTGATTCAGTCACATAAAATCAAAATTCAATGTTCAGATGAATTGTTGACAAATATATTTTAAGTAGGAATGGGCCGATATGAAAAGTACCGTTATAAAATTTACCGATACTGATAACCGATATTCTACAGATCCGATATAAAATTAGATATGGTACTTGGAGAACATGAAATGTTCCTTGATCTCCTTAACAAATGTGTGTTTCGAGGTGACTTCACTGCAAAAGAAGTTTAATATTTAGACAGTTACTTTTTTAGAAAGTAGGGCATCGATATTGTCCATAAAAATTACAACAAAAGGCAGAATTTTTCTCTAAATTAGAAGATATTTATCGATATATCGGATCGGTAAAATATAATCGGTAATTTTACCGATACACCGATATGCCTATATCGGCTGATACCAATAAAGTACCGATTAAACAGTCCCATCCCTAATTTTAAGCATAACCTAATAAAAACCAATAAAATCCAGTATTGCAGAAAAAAATACCCAGGTTGTTTCAAAAAACCACGACAAAGTGGCCAGTCCTGATTACTTAATATCTAGAATTTCTTGAATGCATTGGTAATGAAATAAATAAGCTTCATAATGCAGGAAACTAGGTGTAAATTTATCTTCTAGTTTTTGTGTTAGAACCAATCAAATGTTGCATGACTTTGAGACAAGGTATTTCTACTCTAAAATTCATTTGATCCTTTATTATTAGGCTTGCCTCATCAAGAAGAACTTGGTTAGTGTTACTTATTGGTAAGTTCTATAATAGAAAGACAGAAACAGGTTCAAAACTGAATGAAATATTTTATGACATTTATGTTAAGAAATATTTTGTTAAATGAACATTTATAACAATCTAAATATACTTCCAGGTACACAGAAGAACACCTATTACATGGAAGTACAATCAGCCAAGAATATGTGTATTGTAACAGACCTTCACATCTTAGAGACCAACTTCATTCAAGAATTCGTAGTTGTGAGAAACCTTTTATGTGCTCTGTATGCTGCAAATTATTTGCACTGCTTGGAAACCTCATAAAGCATTCAAAGATTCATACTGCAACAAGACCTTTTGCATGTTCAATATGCAACAGATCGTTTAGTAAGAAGAGGTCTCTTAAAAACCATATAAGAATTCATACTAGAGAAAGGCCTTTTAAGTGTTCTACATGCAACAAATCCTTTGTACAGAAGTCTCGGCTTCAAGTTCATTCAATACTTCATACTGGGAAGAAATCTTTCGTGTGTTCAATATGTGACAGATCATTTAGTATGAAAGGACTTCTCCAAGCACATTTAAGAATTCACACAGGTGAAAAGCCTTTTATGTGTTCTATATGCAATAAATCATTTGCACAGAGGACCAACCTTAATAGTCATGAAAGGATTCACACTGGAGAAAAACCTTTTTTGTGCACTGTATGCAGCAAATCATTTGCACAGCGTGGATATCTTAGAAGGCATTCAAACACACATACATCAATAAAACCTTTTGTGTGTTCAATATGCAATAGATCATTTAAAAGGAAAGAATCTCTTACAAACCATATAAGAATTCATACAGGAGAAAAGCCTTTCATGTGTTCAATATGCAACAGATCATTTCGAAAGAAAGAATCTCTTACAAACCATGTAAGAATTCATACAGGAGAAAAGCCTTTCATGTGTTCAATATGCAACAGATTATTTCAAAAGAAAGAATCTCTTACAAACCATGTAAGGATTCATACAGGAGAAAAGCCTTTCATGTGTTCAATATGCAACAGATCATTTCAAAAGAAAGAATCTCTTACAAACCATATAAGAATTCATACAGGAGAAAAGCCTTTCATGTGTTCAATATGCAATAGATCATTTCAAAAGAAAGAATCTCTTACAAACCATGTAAGAATTCATACAGGAGAAAAGCCTTTCATGTGTTCAATATGCAACAGATTATCTCAAAAGAAAGAATCTCTTACAAACCATGTAAGAATTCATACAGGAGAAAAGCCTTTCATGTGTTCAATATGCAACAGATCATTTCAAAAGAAAGAATCTCTTACAAACCATATAAGAATTCATACAGGAGAAAAGCCTTTCATGTGTTCAATATGCAACAGATCATTTCAAAAGAAAGAATCTCTTACAAACCATGTAAGAATTCATACAGGAGAAAAGCCTTTCATGTGTTCAATATGCAACAGATTATCTCAAAAGAAAGAATCTCTTACAAACCATGTAAGAATTCATACAGGAGAAAAGCCTTTCATGTGCTCAATGTGCAAGAAATCATTTGCAACAATATTATATCTTAAAGAGCATTCAAGAATTCATAGCGGAGAAAAGCCTTATGTGTGTTCAACGTGCAAGAAAACCTTTAGAAAAAAGGGACATATTAGAAGACATTTAAAAATTCATAGCTGAGAAAAATCTTTACATTTTACATCTAACAAAAGTAGTCTTGTGCCTCATATAATGAACACAATCCATTCCAGTACTGTAAATTGTTTATTATTCCATTGGCTACTACAGGAATACTTCTCAAAGTACAAAACTCTGTGTACCTGCTCCTTTAAGATAATGAAGCATGCCTTCTATGGGGTTAATCAGCTGTGACAATATTCACATGTGGTTTGTAATGCTGGATCAGATTATGAACAACATTTTCCAGCTCGCGTTCACATTCATTATGCTGATTGTTCATTGTGCATTACATTTGCGAGACACCACTGTATTGTTAGTTATGGGACATCTTACGTAAAATCAAAATGTCATGTAAGTGAATTTGTAAGAAAAATATGCAACTCATATTGAGAAGAGCCTGTTATATTATCAAAATCCAGTAACTCATTTGAAATTGATTGAGTTCGTGAAATGTTTTAAACCTGATGTATGTTTGTATGTTATTAGTAGGACTCGGAAGTTCATGACCTAAAAAATCTCAAAAAATGACCTGTAGAATGACCTAAAAGTTATTAAAAATAACGTAAAATTAAGTTTCACTCTTAAAATGAAACCTTAATTGTTTTTGGCAAATTACAATGAATTAGTTGAATAAATTGATATAACCCATTGTTTGGTGATTTGAACTACTGAAACAAAGGTAAAAAGGCAATTAAGTGCTAATATAGTTTTCTTTATTTTTCCTTCAAGGTCACATATAATACAACTCAAGGTTTTTCTGTATAAGTCATTCACCTCCTTTCAGAGTGGACCTTGCACGATACAGCAGTCTGTTAGCATCTGAAAATACAATTGTGTTTTGCATGCATCAGGTTATAATTTTTTTATATGGGACTAATTTTACTTCAAAACAACAGATTAAAGCAATAATAGTGACCAGCAAGGGAACCGTGAAGTAGGCTTCACACAAAAGCCCCATTCTGCGAGCCAGTCAACTGCAAGATGCATCTTATAGGAAACACGTTATTACCAACTTCCATCTTAAGATCATCTTAGCTGAATCGCCAGATAACAAAAGAAGTCACACGCATTTCTGTGGATGAAACTAGTCAATGCAACAACTAACATACAAGCTGCAAAGGGGAAAATTACGGAGAATAAATATATTTTGGAAAGAATGAAAAAAAGTAGCTACTATTCTCGGAAAGGGGGTAAATATGGTATATCATCTTTGGCCATACGATCAATTGTATTTAAGTAATTAAAATCAATTTTGAGTTCATTTTCATATTCAGCCTCATAATATTCCGAGTTCAATCAAAATATTTGTTCTGAATAGAAAAAAATGTTACCACGTTAGGTCTCATTAGGGATATATACTTAGCATTCATTAAAGTAGATTGTATTGTTCAAATCTTGTGTCGAAGTCACACTCTTCGTTCTTTGAAGCAGATGAGATATTCAGTGAACGTGGTCTTCATATAAAACAATGAACTACTCTCACTTCAAACCAATATTTCAACATTTTCAAAGTATCATTTATTTATCTTGAGTACAATGAATGTTGCCAGACATCGCCAAGTATAACTATTGCCATCTCCGCAATAACATTATCCCAAACCGCATATATCTCCACGGACGTTGCCATCTTGCAAGATCTTGTGCAGACGAAATGAGTCAACTTTTCCTTGACTTCCTCCGGCTGCAAGATGGCTGTAAGCTGACTGAATGGCCGGACGCTTTCACTCTTTAAGACGTGACGTCAACTTCCGCCTGCCAAACCCTAAACGTACAAGATCTTCAAGCTGACTTGAAGTTGTCTGGCCCGCCAACCGGGCTATAGTATGTTAAATATGATGGAGGATAAATAAATATACCACAATTAATTCTTTAATCCATTGCCAGACATTTCAGTTAAAAATAATATTCTGGAAAATAATGTGCTTTTCCATTGACCGTATTTTTGATTAATTAATTATTTTGATTAATGGTGTACTTGCTAAGATGACCATGTCAGGAATTACAAATATGTAAGCTATGCTAGTAAATGCATTCAAAATTTATGAAACTACAGGGAAGAAGAATAATTAACATCAAAAATGAAGAAAAATGCCACAAAAACGGCATATATATATGTACTCAAAATTAGATAAAAGTAGAAGAAAAGGCTGAAAATGCAAAATTTAAGAAAGGTTTTCTGGTTCTAACTGAAGGCAAATGGACTGATATCAGGTTTTAGCATTGTTTTTAAGACACTGAAGAAATAGATGATATTGTTTTTTAGAAAAGAACATGATATTTTTAATGTAGTTTATAAATTGTATACAAAATGTTTATAAAATGTTTTATACCTTACTGTTGCAAAGAAATATTAATTAATTGAAATTTTAAACAGTTTATAAATATTAACTGGTTTATTTATTTCATTTTAAATTTACTTCATCATTTTTGTCTGCCTTTCCCAATATCTATCTGGCATCACATGGATGATAATTATTAAACTGTTATTTGGTCTGTGATATGCTGCAGGTGAAACAACATGTTACAAATCTAGGTTCTGGCGTAAATTAATAATAAATCCTTCTCAGCCCAGGCTCTTATATATGTTATCACCTTCGGTGTATTTTGCTTTTTGTGTTAGTGAAAACCTTTATGATCCATCCAAATTTTTGTTTTCGGGGGTGCAGTGAGTTTGATTTAATTTTGGCTTTATTTTATCAACTTTGTTCTGACACAAGCCTAATTTATTCTGCAAAAACATAATTTTCATCTGCCAGCATTGGAGGTGGATAACTGATGCTCTCTAAAGTCTGATTTTTATTTCCTTAGTTGTTGAAATTTAGTTTTCATTGCAAATTTAGTTTTAAGTGGGCTATCCGTTCATACTGTGGGCTAGAAATAAACAATACAAACTTTGTTTATCTACTAACATACTGAAATTTTAGTGTATTTCATTTCAATTTAGTTCTCTTTAAATTAATAAACATTGTATGTACTTTCATTGATTTGTTGTTTTAAGTCCACTTTATGCACAGAAAGGCTAATTGGGACTGCACCTACAGTTTAAAGTGTGTTCCAAACCACTATGTGCCTCCACTGGGTATTGAACCTGGGACCCCTTGATTACAAGGCGACGATTCTACCACTGCGCCATTGGAGAGGCCCTACATTCTATGTACTAGTGGAATAATTGACACATAATGCTCATTATAATTTTTTACAACAGCTTTAATACTTTTTTCAAATTTTCTGAGCATAAAAGAAATTCAAGATAAAGAAATATTTTAAAAATACAAATATTCTGATAAGGGATGTAAAAATTTCTTACATCGCTTGCAGTCTTTATCGACTTTGCTTGGATCAGCTCGTACAAATACCTATGTATATGTTTGTTTGTTATTGCTTGTACACTTCTCCAAACGTTATCTGATCACCCTGAAATATTTAAAAGTCCAGAAATTGTTAATGTGGTTCTGGAGCATCAACACATAGTAGCCAACTTCACCACAAGTCCCTTTACCAGACTAGAAACACAGTAAAAGGTATTGGCTATGTTCTTGCCTATTCCTTGAAGTTAGAAACTGTATTCCAACATATGAGTAGAGAAGAAAATGGAAAAGTGAACTTTTTTCTTGAGGTTGGAGACACTGCACTCTGTATTGATCCACCTGAAAGATATCATTATTTGGAATACTTTAGGTGAAATGTATATTTAACAATAACTTGCAAAATTTTGTGCAATGTCAAAAATTGATATTTCTCACAATCTGTAGTGAAAATGTGACCATAAAATGGAAAGTGCTTGCTTGTCCAATCATTCTTAATGCCTCAAGATACTTACTTTCAGTACAGTTATAATGCAGTTGGAGAATTAGCATACTTTTTTAAAAGAATTAGACAGCGTTGCTACAAATCTAAACTACTTTAGTTTTTACCTAAGTATGCCATTGAGATTTGTTGAATATGAAATGTTGAAAAAATGGATTTTCAGGTAATTGTAATTAATTCCATGTAGAATTGAATGAATGTTTTCATCTGCTCAAGCTCATTGACTTTTTACTCTCGCTGAAATTTCAAGATGTACAATTTGAAAATGACATTTATTTCACAAACTCTTGTGGTTGATGGATGTAACACATGAACTTTTCCTTTCCTCAATCCAGGCAAGTTTTATAAGTTGTGTAAATAATTCGAAACTAATTTATCTTGTTTATCTAATTTATCTTTATATTTATCTAATTTATCTTTATATTTATCTAATTTATCTTGAATATAATACTATTCTATATATTCACATCAAGTAGTTCTTATTTTCTTTGGAAAGCAATAGGAAATTTCATCAATTGTTTGTGCTCTTCACTTTACATCTGAAATGATTGTAAGAATCCAACAGAAAGTATTTGCCCAATTCTTGGTTGATGTATTTTAGATCAAGACGTTCCTGAGGTTGGGGCGACAAAAGACTACTCTGGGTTTGTCCCGATATCCCTGGTGTCAGCTCTCGTAGACTGGAATATTAATTAATTAAACTTTATTTCTCTTATAACTACCAGAATGCTAAGTTTCTTGCTTTTTTGATGAAGTATGAGGTGAACAATGACCATTTTCAGAGAACAGAAGGGGGTCGACTGACAGGTTTGACCTTTCAGCCTCACTTCCTTTTTAGACAACGATTTTTAAGAAACACTTTTAATTCACCAATGTTTATTAGTCTCAATTACAATACAATTTCATTAACCTAAACTTAATGCAAAGCTATGAAGCGTTGTTCTTCAATTGTTTATGTGAGGCCTGTCTCTCTATTCAGCATCTCGATTGCAAGTTGAGGGTTGTCGGTGGGTACCTGCAAACGAGAAGGAAAGTTGTCACAAATTTTGCACATTATATTTTAAGCCATGGAGCTTGCATCGGAGGTTTTTCAGGGTAATTGATGGGAAACCTGCTTGTAAGAGACCTGCAGGAAGCCAAAGAAAAATTGGGTAGCAATATTAAGATTGGCATGGAATAGGTATAGGGTATAGGGAGCAATGTTGACCTCATGTTACTGTGGCAATAAACAGAGTTTAAGAATGCCATAGACTTAGTTTGTAACTTCTTTATAAAGGAGGAAGAAATATGATTATCGTTGCTGGTTCTGTGCGACGACATACATACTGTGATAAATTCATAACTGGATGATACATGCTATCTTGTGTTGTTTCGAACTTGTGTATATACCACACTGGGAAAACACGCACTGCAGAGAACAGATTTGATACTTGGGAAATGGTTAAATGTTCTTATTGTATGACAAAGTAACAGTAATGATGATGCGTTCCTTTCGAAGCGAAGGAACAGTGTTAATTTTGGAAGCAAAATTACTGCAACTGTAATATGTTATCTCTTTGGTTACTTACCCAATCCGGATCATCCATAATATAAATATTGTTACCATTAACTCTATTAATGTTGTACGCTAGTTCTCAGTATCCATTAATCAATAGATGCATAAATATTCAGTTGATATGATAGTAAAGACAACATACCATGTGCCCAGAGCGGTCTACCCAGTAGACCCTGAAACGCCCAGAGCTCTTGACGTATCCCTCCAGGTAGCCATCGACGTTGATTCCATCTCTGTCGGCACTCTTCCAAGCGCTCGCTCCAGACCACTGCAAGTTCTCTATCCACTGGAGGGTGCCTGTAAAGAGAAAATTCGTTAATATATTCTAAAATAAAACATCCGGTGTTCTTGCCATCAGTTATTCAGAAAATGTGTTTTGTATTTGTTGTTATTTTACGCTGTCTTTCTAATTCTATAATGACGGATGAAAATCAGAATAAGGGATGATTAGACGAGTGAATAATCACAAAGTTGCACTCATGCCCAAGTGAGGACTCGAACCGAAAACCTTCCTCTAGTTGATCTCTCAATGAGCTCGATCATCGATGTGTTTGAAAGTGACATAAAATAAACAGAAGTACGAAACTACATACATACAAATGATTTTCTTTACTTAAACAACCAAAAAAGATAAAATTAGTTCGAAAGTGACTATTTAATTTGAAGCCATGTCCAATTGATCGTCTAACCACTTATCCTTTAAACAGCCAATGGGTTATATATGACCCATAGAAAGTATAGGCGAAAACAACCAATGGGTCAATATGACCCATGGTGCAGATTACAATATTCACATGCTTTTAGGACCTTCATACTTGTATGTGAGGTTGTCAACGCTGACAGATGTTGAGATAAGACTTCGAAATGTCATGTGGAAGAAAACCCACCCCCTCCCCTTTTCTCTAATATATAAATTAGCTATTTTTAGCCAAAATGCAGGATTTTACATATTGCGTCATATTTCAGCCTTTATGAGAACTAGGGACTTAACAAGTTTCAATTTGTTGCAAAAGGTCTACTCTTTGAAAACAATGCAAAAGTTTTGCGCCCTTTTTCCACAATAACGGGAGAAGAGGGGGCGAACACAAGATTTTTTTTAAATTTGGGGACTTGGCCCCTCCCACCCCCGTTTTTCTCAATTGGGCTTTCTGAGTTGTACACGGTCGCGTGCTCCGATGTTTTTGCTTTTAAACAAAAGTTATCCGAAGTAGATGGCTCAAATAGTCTTTAAGATATACTAATTTATTCTCTAATATGCAAAATAGCCATTTTTACCAAAATGCAGGATTGTACATATTGCGTCATATTTCAGTCTGTATGAGGACTAGAGACTTGAAAGAAGATTATCTTTGTTGCAAAGGTCTATTCTTTGAAAACATTGAAAAAGTTTGCGCCATTTTCCCAAAATAACGGGAGAAGAGGGGGCGAACGCCAGATTTATGTTTTTTTCATTGAAATTTGGGGACTTGGCCCCTCCCAACCCCGTTTTTTTCACTTGGACTTTTTGAATTGTACAAGGTCGCGTGCTACGATGTCTTTGCTTTCAAACAAAAGTTATCCGAAGTAGATTGCTCAAATAGTCTCCGAGATATACTAATTTATTCTCTAATATGCAAATTAGCCATTTTTGCCAAAATGCAGGATTGTACATATTGCGTCATATTTCAGCCTGTATGAGGTCTAGGGACTTGAAAGAAGTTTCCCTTTGTTGCAAAAGGTCTATTCTTTGAATACAATGCAAAGGTTTGCGCCATTTTCCCAAAATAACGGGAGAAGAGGGGGCGAACACCAGATTTTTGTTTTTTTCATTTAAATTTGGTGACTTGGCCCCTCCCAACCCCGTTTTTCTCACTAGTGCTTTCTGAATTGTACACGGTCGCGTGCTTCGATGATTTTGCTTTCAAACAAAAGTTATCCGAAGTAGATTGCTCAAATAGTCTCAGAGATATAACGTTTTTCTGAAATAAGTGTAAACATTTAAAAATCGAGGTTAAAGGTTATTCCACTGAGACACAAGCCAGTGCCCGCTGCACCAAGAGTCATCTTCGGTGCCAGGTCAGAGGTGTGAGGCGGATGGTCACAAAAAACTGGGGTTCAGTCAGGTTATTTCACAACAAAACAAAGCCTTTACACAGAAACCCTGTTCATAATCAATGACATTTATTCCGTATAAATCTTCCGATTACTGCTGAATTTCAGCAGGAACACGAGCGAACATCACTTGATATGCGAGCAAGCTTTCACTTTGCTCACAAAAGTATTAGGCCATAGAATATAGCATCACTGTGTGATTCGACTGTGGCAAGTGTCGTGGTGCAAAAAGGTAATTGTTGACGTTGTGAAATTTTGTATTATATTTTAAACTTATAAATTGCATTAAAATGGAAGCTTTGGTCTAAAGGATGTGCATATACTGTCATTGCCCTTTACTTTCACAAATAGGACAGCACTATCAAGTTTCGAGTCAAGTTACCTTAACAATTATAAAATTATGCTGCTTGTTTATTTGGTATTTTTTGGTGGCTGAATTTATAAACAAACTATACTCTTTTTAGCAGTGGAGAATTACTACGCTGCCCTTCATATATTTAATCACGTTGTGACAAGCTGTTTTATTTGTGAATACAGTCTCGTATCTAACTTCATCAAGAAGAAACTTACCATAAGTGTCAACAATCAAATCAAGGTTGCCAGTGAACACAACAACGTTGATGTCAGTTTCCTCAAGTAGTTGTTCCACTAAAAGAAGAAAAGAAACAATAGATTTATTGTTGTCTGTTATATTACATTTTATGGGCATAAATTGAATAGCTTGTTGAGGAAAACACAGCAGTGACAAGCAATTACGTTAATAAGTAGATAATAGAAAACTTGTAGATAAGTACAAATATCTATGTAAATATTGACTATGCACAGTTATTAGTATGATATTTTTTGTATTTAAAATGCATCATTTGTTACATCTGTTTACGCTTGTGCAATTAAGTGTATTGGTATTATGAAATGTTAATACATACTAATTTTAATTACACATTTTTGAACCAATGATTCTGAGAAAACCACGTGTCATTCTAGAGAAAGATATATCTATTTATTAAAATGTGAACTACATGATTGTAGTTTTGTTTGATCTATCTTTATGCATTTTGTCTGTGGTGCAGAGCTTTCCGGTTAGTAATGTGATATGGTTTCCACCCAGAGACCCTTTATTTGTAATTAACACTCAAATTTCATTTTTAATTGTTGAATGTAAATACCTTTGTTCAGTGATCATATCAATATTCAGGTTCGATTTCACCCAAATGAAATAAGCTTCCTTCAAATGTTTACTTTTTATCTGTGTCCTTGGTGCTTTTTGAAACCATTAAGTGCATTGTATGAGATAGTGACTTGCACTGAGGAGTAGCTAGTCTAGCAGAGATGGATAAATCAAACTCACATCTCTGATTATTTTCAAATCACAATATTTATTGTCTTGTTGAAGGTACAGTTCATATGCAATATTTTTTTTCACATGCTTCTCGGCCCTCGGTGGCAAGGCTGTAAGGAGCTACTCTAACTGGCTTTTCCTCCACCTCCCCAGTTCCAGGTAGAAACAGCCGCCGGAAGGAAAAGGGAAGATTTCTGCCTCTATCTCCCTTGCCTCCTCACCCCCCGCTGCAATGGTTGAAAGGTCTTGGTTTCAAGTACCCCAGTCTATCTCCTACAGGAACAGATAGGGATTGGTTTCCCCTCGATTCCTTTGTAAATCCTCTAAAGAGAACTCCGGGAAAAAATTTCTGCAGTACTTATGTTCTCTGTATTTACACCACAATGTTTTACATGTTGTATGTATAATATGGCATGTAGTTTTATTATTTATGAAAGTGGAACGTATTATGTGCAGACTAGAATGTTATGATCTCTTTTTTGTTCTTTCAAATATGTAATATATAATGACTAAATAACAAATATTTGCTCGCTCTCGCTCTCATTTTAGTAGTATTTTATTTAAATATACTAATCTCTTGGCCTCTAATAAAAAAAAATGGGTAAGCTAAACAGTCATAAGACAGTCAGTCTTCTTGTTGTTGGTTTTGTTTATCTTACTTCGCTTTTCTGTCGGGAGGATGAGTGATGATGTGATGAAATTGATAAAGGGACCTCACAAAGAACAATCCAAGCCGGGATTCGAACCCGTGACGAGCACGCATTCTTGTTCCTATGTGTTGTACTCTGCCTGCAGCGAATAATGAAATAATTTGGAATGAATAATTTATCCCACAACTCAAAAAGCCAAATGAATATTATTGAAGAAACTACGAAAAAGTGTGTTTTGTTACCTGTTTATCTCCTTTAATATTGCATTTTTGCCACCTCCCATCACTTTTTTTTTAATTAGCTAATGAGCTTATGGAAGTCATGAGGGACAATCATAAACAGTGAACTCTGGACTCCTCATTTCACTGCAGATGCACTGGGAGGAAATTATTTGTATTTTTTAATTATTTTTTTTAACGTTGCTTTCTTCCATCACTTTACCTAACTTCTGTAATGACGATGAACGTTGATTAAATTAAACGGGTGATGGGTGGATACAAAGAAACACTTATTCACAGGGCAGGGCTTAGCCCGGATCCTTCAGTAACGATATCGTGAGATGGAGAAATTAGGGAAATCAAGCAGTGCAATTTTTTTAAAAAACGTTAATCATATACAAAGATGGTGTTTCAAAAATTCAATTGAAAATTACCACTGAGGAAAAATGCAGTTTGCTTTACCAATACCCATGAATCCGTATGGTTAGCACTTTTCTTTTTTGTAGGCCGACCTCCGTGGGGAAGTGCAAGTGGTCCCAGATCGGTACCCCGGTGGAAGCACATCGTGTTTCGGATCCCACTTTTAACTATAGGTCCAGTCCCGATTAGCCTTTCTGTGCATAAAGTGGACTTAAAACACCAAATCAACCATCCGTGGGGGAGTGGTTATCACAGCATGCTACAAAACCAGGAGTTCCGGGATCGAACCCCGACCTGGACATGGGTGTTATTTGTGTTTGTCCTTTCATTGATATATCGTATCATCTTCGCGATCAACCAAATGTGACAAAAAAGCAACGCTAAGTAATAAAAATCAAGTCAATGATTGATTGATTGATTTGGTTTATTTTACTTTACTTCTCCGCTACTTTTGTCTAATTGAGAAGATAATACGATAAAATTGATGAAGGGATTCGCACAAAGAACACATATGGCCAAGCCGAGATTCGAACGCAGGATCTCTGGCTTAGTAGTTAATTCAAATAGTTTTTGGTTTTCGAAAGGGACTGTGAGTTACATGTACTTTCTTTTCAGTAGTCATTCCTCATTTTGCAATCTTGTTCTGTCTTTGATGTTATTTTATTTAGGAATACTGGCCCCTAAAAGGGGGGGTATAAGCCACATCAACCCCTCCCCCCTTTGGGCACACCACTGATTGCTACCCGAAGTGTCGATGTCACCGCACGTCTCTGCAGTAAAATATGACAACAAACAGCCCCTTTCTGTGTAGGAATTCTGTTAGGGGAGGGAAGGGGAAATAAAAATGTCTCTCTCTTTCTAAGGGAAAGAGGTATGGTGATTGGGACTTGAAAGAAAGTATAAAAAAATTAGGTACATTGAGAGGTGTAGCGCTGGGCAGAGAGAAGGAGTTTTCCCTCTCTTATAATAATCTTCATTCCATTCTTTCTTTCATTTTGGAACAGAGAGAAAGAGACACACAGAGACTTGTTCTTTAAGTTTCTCTCTCTATCTCTCTCTGTGTGTGTATTGACAGGGAGACAGAGAGAGAGAAACCACATATTTCCAATTTTCGGTAAATTTGTGACTTTTCTGTAACTTTAACTTGAGTAATTCGTGAATTCTTTCCCGTCCAAAAAAAAATTCTCCTGCTCCTAAATTCCACCACCCCCAAATGAACCGTAACTGTAAGGGAGCTTTTGGACCGAAGCGACAAGCGACACATCCCATCTGGAAACTAACTTTCAGAAATAAATATTACTTTCGTACTGAAATGACACTATAAGCTGCACACATCGCTTGTCGCTTACATGTTGCTCAGACTACACAGTTTTTTCAATAGCATGCTTCGTGTCGTTTCTGCCTGGTGGTTGCACATTTGCAGTGAATGTTCTTTACAGACTGCAGGGACAGTGTCACTTGTTATTTCCATATGAATGCTGCTTGTTACATGTCACTTGTCACCTGTCGGTTTGGTGTGAAAGCTCCCTAAGATTGCTTTTCACATTCTCCAAATTGACTGGACATACGGAACGGAAAGCAACATAGTCCAGGCAAACTAAAGCAATTTTCCATCAAACATGGGCAAAATTGCTTCAGAAGCTTTTTAAACAATTTCTAGCTGAGGAATCATTGCTGAATAACATATCCAAAATCGGACCACGGGAAAACCACCAAAAACGGATTTCAAAATGGCGGACTGGCTATTGTGAATTTCCTTACATTGTATGTTAATTTGTGAATAATTTTTAATATTTTGTGTATTATTACTTAAAAATTATGTTTCCTTGTTGTGTCAAATTATATATTGCCTTTTAAAAATGAAGATATCTGAATTGTGCACGATTTGTAAGAGAAAATTAGACAATGGACAAGATGTAGTTAAAAAATGATCACCATGAATGACCAGCATTGAATGTAACGATAAATGCTGACAGAACCGGCTCATCGACGATTTGCAGTTGCAAGCTATGCTGAAGATTCTCTCCATCATTGCAGCAGCCAGACATCACAATTACATAAAGCCCCTACACCTGTACTTGCAGAAAACTTTGTTTGTCGTCTGAAAATCTAACCGTGCAGACAGTCTTCCTGGGAGGTAAATTTGTGACAAGATGAAGTGACAGATTATGGACCGGACTCGGATTGAATTTTTGTTTGAAGTCCACTTTATGCACAGAAAGGCTAATTGGGGCTGGACCTAAATTTTGAAGTGGGGTCCAAACCACTATGTGTTTCCACTGGGTATCGAATCCAGGACCCTGTGTGAGACTTGAATCAGACCTCGTGGCATTCCCTGCAAAGCAGGTGAGGACTGACACGAGGAAATGGATTTACAGAAATCCAGAAGGCAACATGGCTGTTTTCCATACACTTGTGTTCCACTTACAACTTAGTAATTTAATATACCTAAGTTTTGATGGGTAGTGAGCAACACAATGAAATGCGAGAAAGTAGATAAACCGGGGACCGTAATGTTATTAAAAAAGGAATAGAACTACTGGAATCCATATTTCCATTCCATTTTGACTCAAGTTTCTGCAACACTAGTACAGCAGTTAATTTTGATGAATTGCATTACATTGGTACGGATATCATCTTCAAAATAATTGAGAAAGATTGTGTTCAAATATTCTGCCAAAACATTAACAAAGTGAAAATCATAGGATTTTCTGCTGCTGCTGCATTGTGGGCCCTGTCGATACTATATTCAAGTAGATGCAGCACTCTTTAAGAGAATTACTACTTTTGCCACTGGCGGTGCCACTGGAAGATATCATGTCTTATGAGCTTCGTGCATATCCTCGTGCATTATTCGAATGATAAAGTATGTAGAGAGCAGGCCAAAATTCTCAGTTAAGTCATGAAACAATGAAACACACAAGAATATTGCAATCCCTTGTATAGATATCACTCTGAAGGGCTATCGTATTTGATGGCTACAGAGGCTTTCCTACGAACAAGGGCTTAATCTTCGGGAGATTCTGCATTAAGACTAGTAGGAATGATAATTTCAGCGCTGGGAAGAAAGAACCCTCCCTAGCTAATGAAGAAAACAACCAAGCAATTATTTCCCTTATTGGTGAGACGTTGAAGAAGCACTGGTGTGCTATGTTCAACGCAGGTGAGGATGCTGATGTAGACATCGTTCATGCTGCAGTCTCATCACAAAATGCAAGTATTTGTACAACAGTAATAGAGGGAAGAGGCCGAATTGCTTCTGTACCATGCCAAGCACAATGGTTTCAAGTCGTACTATCGCAGTGACATAAGGCAGGGACGATCTCCCAATACTGTGTACAATATCCTCGGAATTCAATCATTGTTGGGTTGTGACATCCGCAAGGTGTTCATGTTTCTGTATGTTTTCACGGACTGTAATATCATACCAATAATTTTTCTGGCCTCCTCGATGGCATAGTGTTAACGTTCATCGCCTTGTAATCAGTGGGCTCAGGAATCGATGTCTGGTGGAGGCACGTAGTGATTAGGATCCCACCTTAAACTGCATGTCCAGTCCTGATTAGCATATCTGTGTATGAAGTGGACCTAAAACAAAAACTCTAAACCACATCCGCAATGTGCTCAATTGGGAAATCCTCAGCACTAGAGAAATTGATGAAGGTATCTGATTGTGAGCTCCGTTCAGCTTCAAATTCATCTTATTTCCATTCCTACCAACATTCAGATATTGAAGCCGTTGGAAGAAAAGCAATGCTTCTGTTGTATGACTGTGAGTCGTTGGAATCCACAAACGAACTATGTCGTCGAATGTTAATCGAAATCATAATAAATCATAATAACAAACCAATAAATAGGAATGCTTATGAGGCCACCTACACTTGTAAGGAAAGACACACGAAATTGAACAGGGATGATGGGAATGTAGACGAAATCTGGGTTAAAATGTTTAAAAGATGGGATGTACATGAAAAGAAAAACAGAATTGGTTTCCATGTTAGGCCAGAGGTTATCCGGGCAGCTCAGGAAACACTGTACTTTGTGTTGGATGTGACGTAAACTCCGGCGTGGAGGTGGAGGGGGGATAAGTAGAAAAGAAACTTCGGCAATTTCCTGCATTCCAAGTAGAACCAGATACCCTCATGGGCGACTGTGTGTGGGACATTTTTACAGTTTTAGTTTTGATTTTTTAACGTCTTCAGGGATTCTTAACGGGAGTAATACTGGTTTTGAGAAGCTTTTTACCAAGGACCAGGCATGATTTTTTTAAAAATTATATCTTCCAAATGTACCTTTTAACTCAATCCTTGTTTTTTAAAAAAGTGACGCGGAATGTAGGATAATCTAGTGCCAAGAGAAGCCTGAGGAAAGGAGCTGTAGGAACCCCGAAACGTTGCTCAAACAACAAAATTCTCGCTAAAACGCAAGTAAACCGTTATATATGTTTTTTAGAAGAATTTTTTAGAAGCATTATGCAATATGTTAATTGAAAACATTAGCTGCAAGTACGAGGGGCGATCAGGTTGCTCCGACCCTAACATAGAAGGAATGACGTCACGATTGATTTTTTATTTTGTTATTGTTTAGTGATCTTTTATATGCTTTCAATCTGAATTGCAAGTCTGAGTAGCGTACAGTTTTCTTTTTACAGGGGTTTAACTGAGTGAAGTTGTGTCAATGTGCCAGAATGGAGAAAACTGAGGTGAGAGCTGTGATTAAATATTTTGTGAAGAAGAAGTGGACGGTATCCAAAATTCATGAGGACTTGGTGGATACATTAGGGGACAGTGCTCCTTCATACAGTATGGTGAAGAGATGGTGTCGTGAGTTTAATTGTGGGAGAGAGTCGTGTGAGAATGAACATGCAGGTGGAGCACCAAAAACTGTCATGACGACCGAAAACATTAACAAAGTCCACGATATCGTGCTGAAGGATCGTCGAGTCACTATGCGTCATGTTGCTGAGATGTGTGGCCTGTCATATGGCACTGTGCAAAACATAATTACCCAGGAATTGCAAATGAAAAAAATTGCTGCAAGATGGGTCCCTCGAAACCTCACCCCAGATCAGAAGCGCACCCGAGTGCTCATCAGTCAAGAACTTCTTGACAAGTTTCGTGCTGACATAGACGATTTCCTTGCCCGATTTGTAACTATGGATGAAACATGGGTCCATCACTTCGACCCAGGAACAAAATCACAAAGCATGGAGTGGAAACACCCACATTCTCCCCCAACGAAGAAGTTCAAGGTGCAAACGTCAGCTAAGAAGGTGATGGCCTCAATTTTCTGGGACTGCAAGGGTGTCCTTCTTGTGGACTATCTACAAAGAGGCCAAACCATCACTGGCACATACTACAGTGACCTAATCAAGAAATTACGTGATTCCATCAAGAAAAAGAGGCGTGGGATGTTGACCCGTGGTGTTCTCCTTCACCAGGACAATGCACCTGTCCACACCTCACGCATTGCGAGGGCCGCTATCGCAGATGCATCGTTCGAATTGCTGCCCCACCCACCCTATTCCCCAGATTAGACCCCCAGTGATTTCCATTTGTTCAAACATTTGAAGAATGACATTCGTGGGCAAAAATTTTCTGATGATTCTGAGGTGATAAGTACTGTGGACTCATGGTTGGAGGACCAGTCGGAAGATTTTTTTTTTTGTAAGGTATCCACGCGTTGGAGCACTGATGGGAGAAGTGCATTGGAGTTGCAGGGGAGTATGTTGAAAAATAAAAAAAAAATTGAAACCCTATTGCCGCTCTTTCTATGTTAGGGTCAGAGCAACCTGATCGCCCCTCGTATATCATTTGTTACACCTGAGTGTTTTTTACCTACCGATTAGTCCACAAAGTACCATAAATTTCGCACACACTTTCAAATATGAATCTGGAAGTATAGAGAAGAGACGATCGAGATAAAAGGGTGGGGTTGGTACGTAAAGACTGCTATGCTGTACATCCACTAAATCTAGATTTCCTTCTCAAGATGATTTGCTGTTCCTGCACGTCGAACCTTGATGATACTCACGATGTGAATGCAAGCGCAATCGATTGTCCTCTTCAAGAGCTCGTGGCGAATGGTTCCAATAATAATATGATGACAATTACTAGAGTACACAGGATTCTTCTTTTGGAAGGAGTGTGGGGACTGGAATTGTAAAAATTGACATTACCTATGTTCTACTGATTTCGAATATTTGGCACTCTCCCTCAACATTTAAATCTAAGGATTATTTAAAGAGTGATTTGCATTTAGCACCTTCGTTTTTCCCAAGTTCTTTGCTGCTTCCATTTAAAAATTTTGATTTTTCTCAAATTTCGGGAGGGACTGTGGCCCCATCCCTCCCCCATGTGTTAGCCAGTGTTTGCGGTCCATCCTTAGAGGTTGACTTTATAACTTAAAATAATTTTATTTTTAGTAATTGTTATTTTCTCAATTTCTAACCTCTATAAATAACTTAATATCAAAATTACATAAGAAATAGTACATTGTTTAAATTTAGTTTTAGTTTTAATATTATTAAATGTAAATAAAAGCATTACCTCTCTCTCTAAAATACGTAAATTACTATATTTTTGCCTTTAGTAGAAAACAGCCAGTTCGCAATTTTGAAATCCGTTTTGGGGGGATTTCCCGTGGTTCGATTTTGTCTGATTTTGGATATGTTATTCAGTAATGATTTCTGAGCTAGAAACTGCTTAAAAACCTTCTGAAGCAATTTTGCCCAGGTCAAAGTGCAAATTGCCTGGACTAATAAAATAATTCTGGTTTGCATACCTCTACGCATTGAGGTATTCTAATAGTTATTTCGGTGAGAACAACTCTTAAAGAAATGAACCCAAGCCCATATACCTCCTGGGCCTCCCCGATGGCGCAGTGGTAGCGTCGTTGCCTTGTAATCAAGGGGTCCCGGGTTCGATACCCGGTGGAGGAACAAGTGGTTCCGATCCCACTTTAAACTGTAGGTCCAGTCCCGATTAGCCTTTCTGTGCATAAGTGGACTTAAAGCAACAAATCAATCAATCAACTATACACTAGGGATGGCCAGATCCGGATCCTGGCGGAACCGGAATTCGGATCCGGTTGGTTCCGGATCCTTGGAATCCGCATCCTAAACTTTTTCGGATCCGGATCCGTTTTGCCATCCCATATGCGCTTCTTTGGAAAGTAAGAATGTGCTTATAACATATTGTTACCCGCTAATATACATATATATATATATATATATATAGTGTGTGTGCGTGCGCGTGCGCGATTTGTAATTAATTAATACACTTACAAGGGAGGTCTAAGTCTCCCCCTCCGATTTGCATGAAACTTGGCAGGTGTATAGAGGTCCCCCCTCAAATGTCAAGATGAGGAGAAATTGAAGTGGGGATCTGACCCCGAAACCACCCTAAATATGGCATAGGAAGAAACAGGGGGCATAGGGCCTCTCTATACACCTGTCAAATTTCATGAAATCGGATGGGGACACAGGGGTCAGATGATGCCCACGTCAATTTGTCCTCATCTTGAAATTTGAGACGGGTTTTGCCCCCTAAAAAAGTTTTTTAGCCGAAACAAAAAAACACGTATTTCTTCCTTTGGGCCCCTCTATACACCTGCGAAGTTTCATGAAAATCGGAGGGGGACACAGGGGTCAGATCCCCACTTTAATTTGTCTTCATCTTGACAATTGAGTGGGTTTTGCCCTGTAAAACCGTTTTTTTTAGCTGAAACAAAAAAACACGTATTTCTTCCTTTGAGCCCCACTATACACCTGCCAAGTTTCATGGAAATCGGAGGGGGACACATAGGTCAAACGCCCACTTAAATTTGTCCTCATATTGACATTTGAGGGGGGGTTGCCCCCTAAAACAGTTTTTTAGCCGAAGCAAAACAAACACGTATTTCTTCATTTGGGCCCGTTTATACACACACCTGCCAATTATAATGGAGATTGGAGGGGGACACAGGGGTCAGATCCTCACTTCAATTTATCCTCATCTTGACATTTGAGGGGGTTTTGCCCTGTAAACCCGTTTTTTAGCTGAAACAAAAGAACACGTATTTCTTTCATTGGGCCCCACTATACACCTGCCAAGTTTCATGGAAATCGGAGGGGCACAGTGGTCAGATCCTCACTTCAATTTGTCCTCATCTTGACATTTGAGGGGGTTTTGCCCCCTAAAACCGTTTTTAGCTGAAACGAAAAGACACGTATTTCTTCCGTTGGGCCCCACTATACACCTGCCAAGTTTCATGGAAATCGGAGGGACACAGGGGCCAGATCCTCACTTCAATTTGTTTTCATCTTGACATTTGAGAGGGTCTTGCCCCCTAAAAACAGTTTTTTAGCTGAAACAAAAAAACACGTATTTCTTCATTTGGGCCCCACTATACGCCTGCCAAGTTTCATGGAAATTGGAGGGGGACACTTAGATAACCTCGCTTGTTAGTCTTACACTTTGTAATTATATAACACTGCATATATTATAATGTTCTATTTTAATTTGCAAAACTGTAACTGTAGAACAATTGTATAATTTTTGTATAACATTTCTATCTTGTTATATGTGTTAAAGGTTTCATCCTGGAATGGAATGTCTCACATTTATGTGTGTTTTCATTTCCAATACATTCGAATGAATACATATTCGTTTCAATGGCGTTTACAAAATCACCTCTAACATTTTATGTTAAACAAGTAAGATTTTTTTGTGCTCGAGTGTGTTAGCCGATGCGTAGCAAAGTATTTTAGGAACAACACTTGAAAAAAAATTCTTGTAGGACTAACTAATGAAAAATTTCTTTGTAATCGAAGATCATAATACCTTTTAAGGTGTGGTAATATTATAATGGGATTGAGATATGAAACTCTCGGATCCGGATCCGGATTTTCGGATCCGGATCCAGATCCGGAACATTCAGACCCGGATCCGGATCCGAAATTTTTGGATCCGGAACTCTCGGATCCGGATCCGTTTGGCCATCCCTACTATACACCTCCTACTCCCATTCCTTTCACTTCCGGGTACCCTGATAACCCACTCAACTTCTACTGCAATGTGGCCCGGGGCCTGAACCGAAGAGTGCGAGGCCAACTCACGGCAATGTTCTTACCATTTATCTTTGCCCAAACCGAATAGTGTGAAAATGCTCTTACCAAAGCTGGTGACCGGTTTCATGAAGACAGCCGAGAGGGCGCTGAAGACGGCATTGCTCTGTCCGCCCCACGTGACCCCCGCCGGGATTCCCAGCTGCTGCTTGATCTGTCCGTTCATGATGTCGTCGAGGGCGTCGCCCATCCTCTGCTGCACGTGGCGGTGGTACAGACGCTCTAAAACGAAAGAAACGCCCATCTTATCTACTTGTGAAAGAAGAATCAAATGTACGAATTCAAGATATCCATTAAAACACCTTTGATGTACTCTGTTTCAATGACAATTGAAAAAAATGCGTTCCATTTTACTCGTGGAAACACATACTGGTTTGAATTCCACCTTAAAGTGTAGATCCAGTCCCGATTAGCCTTCTATGCATAAAATGGACTTAAAACTCAAACTCAATAAATGAATCTAATCAGTGTGCAAATTAACGGAGTGAAGAGGGGATTCCCCCACAACAATTTTTTTATCCCCTTTACAAAGAAAAGAATCCCTTGCAGGGATGTTTTTATACCCCCAAAGAAATTGAAAGTATATACGTAGCATACAGTATACCATTTCTTAACTATGGAACAAATACCACTTGAAATCATTTGGGAAACAATTATTTGACTTTTAAAACAATTGCATCCTACTTCGCGTCTGAAGTTTTTTATTGGCACAGAAGGAAGGACATGACAAGCACATACCGAACTCTTTTTCAAGTCTGCTGATGAGTATCAAAATAATCTTTATTTTATTGGTTACCGAGTGAACTTCAGTATCATGGTTTAGTTAAGATTGAGACTGATTCTGATGATGATTAGGATTATTGATATTTTTGCTTCTCGAAATATTGAGTTGACTGCTTGTCGACTATGGAAAGATGCAATTGACCTACAAAGAAGTTTTCATCAAAATCGCAGCCAGCACCAGCCAAACTTTAACGAGACACTGAAAATATCTCCGAGATCTACCGGTAGTTCGCAATCGACGATTTGGGGATCTCTTGCCTAAACGATCAGCAGCCACTCGCCAATAGGATCGGTGAAGTTCTTGAGCCCATAGTACTGAATGTACAGAATGTTGTAGAAGTCGACTCCGTGCGTCACATCCTCCACAATTCCCTCCGTGTAGCTCCACAGGTTGGTGGCCTCCGACCATCTTCCACTGTCGACGGCGGATTTCGTCGACTCGGCGTATTCGTTGATGGAATTATAGCCGTTTGTGTCCACAATGCCCTGAATGTAGACAAAATGAGACAATACATATTGAGATTCACGCAGAAGGCACTGACAACGTCCAAGAAAACTTAGTGGGGTGTCAGAAGCATGAGCGTCGTCACAAATCTTTGTATGGGCCTGGCAGGTAGTTTACATAAAATTAAATAGTAGGAATAAAAAAATATCAAATGACAATTGTTTTTTCAAAATAAATTATAACAAACCATTATTTAATTCTTCATTTATATTATTATTATTATCATCATCATCATCTATGTACAGAGATTTCTACCAGATGAGTGATTAATTATGTAGCACACATCTTTCTTTTTTTCTTTCTTATTTTACATCTGCAGTTAGACCTATACACTGCAATTCATAGCTATTCATTGCTTATAACTTTTACACCAAATTCTTTGAAAATATGGAAGAAATTCATGTCGTAAAAGTTTACGTTGTGTGACTTCTCACATAAAAATATATATTTTGAAAATTTTGAAAATCCACGGAGTCATTTAATTCTTTACAAATCAAAAACATGTAATTCTGGTCAGATTTTTAAATTTTTGCACTCAATGTTTTGATATATGGTTTACTTATTCTGTAAAGAATTTTAACAACTTTATTTTTGGTAGGGCTTGTGAAAATAATAACCCTCATTATTTGAAATTAATGATATCAATTTTCAAAGAGGGCCAACTCACCCACCCTAACCCCACCCCCTAGCAACGCTCACTGTGCAGTGGGGCAAGAGTATTTCCTGGAGGCAATGGCATTTAATATGCTTTTAAATACTATATTTCAGGTGCAAAAGTCCATATTGGCCTAAAAGATTCATTCATGTAGGCCACATTGCACAGTGGTTCTTATCCCACTTTTAACTGAAAATCCAGTCCCGATTAGACTATCTGTGCATAAAGTGAACTTAAAAAACAACAATTCAATAACAATTAGTCATCTGGGTTCTCTTTGCTGAGAGAAGGGTTGTAATGGGGCAGCTGATCGATTCAGGTGGTGTGACTCCCCCCCCCCCCTCCCAAGGATGGATTCTACACACGAAATCTACCACATAAACTTCAAATCTACTGAACTTGTGAGGAAAATGGCGAAAAAGATAATGTCATCACTTCGAAAAGTTATGCTAAATCTTCATGCAACTGAAATTAAAAATTAACAATTATAAAGTGTAGGGCTACTATGAAGCACGTCACTGCTAAGATATTGAGAAATATTGATAAAGAGAGGTTAATGGTCTGGATAAGAACATTTTCAAATAAATGTAAACCACCTTATTGCAAACTGTGCCGTCTAGGGGAATGAAGAACTGAAGGACAAAGAAAAATAAGGAGAAGAAGAATTCTGGTAATGGTTGAATTGACAGAAGAAGTTTCCTTTTTTTTCTTTTTTTTTAAATTTACAGAGCACAACAAAAGAGCATCTACAAAAAACAGTCGGGCCGCGATAAGAAGCGGTGTGCAATCAGAACGCAGAACGGCAGAACGTGACCCAATGCTGTCTCCTCGTTGGCTGCCATGTGGCTGGGGGTTTTCTGTGTTGCGACGTTCGCACAAACAGGCGGACAGGCTAATCAGCTGTTGGCAAGCTCTGGAAAAAATAAAACGTCACCCGAAATTAAGCACGTACGTACGTATCAGTATGCTAATATATGTTATTTCCGTCGTAAAGTGATAAATTAACGAATCTAGAAGTTTGAATCTGAAGTTTCTTGTAGGTTAACGTTAACTTCCCGTGTGAATTTTACTTTCTGGCAAGCATCAAGCATGAAACATTTTCTCTTCCTGCTCTACAGTACACAGCAACCAAAAACCTTCACTCAAAGAACCTCTGTTGTGTTTTTATTATGGTACATTGCAAGCATCACCTACCGGCATCTTTTTACTTGTGTTGTATCCTATCACAATTACGTCTTGTGTTATGTACAACTGCGGCAAATCGTTCTCGTTTGATTTCAAGCCGCCTGTCTTTGCCTTCTTTGTCACACCGCGGCGTTCGTCATTTTCGCAACTCGATACCGACCGTAGCTATGACCGTCTATTTTTTTTGTATACGTAACTCGCCCTTTGTTTTGTAACGACATGGAATTTATACTTCTGTGACATTGTTGAAGCTTCAGAACGTATGTATTTCTTGAAAATTAGAGCAAATTACGTACAACTTGGTTACGTTAACAAGTTTTTAAATTATATTTTGCGGAACCTACAAAAATTTATCTCTAAAACAGAATTTCATAGAACTGAGTTACTGTATTCCGGTGAAGAATTTATCAAGAACAATTCAATTGTGTGTGAATTGATTGAGTTGGTGTTTTAAAGGCCACATTATTCACACTACGGCTAATTTGGAATGGACCTACAGTTGGAAGTGGGGATCCTGTGTACCAATTACTTTCTTTCTTCTTTCCGACATTGCAGTACAATTTCTCCAAACAACTCTTACAAACACACACACTCGAACGCCCGGTCACGCACAAAAATATTCAGTACAGAAATCGGACTGAATATTAAAAAAAAAAAAAAAAAAAAAAAAAAAAAAAAAAAAAAAAAAAACCTCACTTCACTTAGCCAAAAGCTCTCCGCCTATTAACGTTGTTCTTTCAAATATGAACAGAGTCGGAATGAGAACAATGGAAGTGTCTCGTTGTTGACTGTTTAACCAGATGTTTAATCCTACACGTGTTTCTGTGGGCTCGCGAAAATCCTGAAGTACGTCAATCCGGCAACAGCACGTCGCTACCAGAGCGGGTGGTTCCACGCCGGTTGCTAGCGCGTCCCGACTGTAGTCAGTGGCGTCCCTAGGCCCTTTTGGGGGGGGCTTCAGCCCCCCCAATCCCTCGATAAGCCCCCCCCCCCGCTTTTAGCTATTATTACATACAGTATTTCGAGAAAACATATTTGAAGAATTGTTAATGCAGGAACATACCTATAGATACAAAAAATTACCTGAAGAACTTGACATACACCATCACATCCATAGTACATTTAATGAACGCCATTCCCAAAGACATGTTTCCGAACTTATGCAGAATGTTGCAAATTGCAGTGACAATTCCTGTGACATCAGCATCGTGTGAGAGGAGTTTTGCTGTTTGAAGAGAATCAATACATTTTTACATAATAGTATGGGCCAAGACAGACTTTCCTCACTTGCAATACTGGCCATAGAAAAGGAAGAGTGTCATGAATTGTGTGTGAATTGTGTTTTTGATAATTGCGCAAGAAATTCGAACCGCAGAGTACAGCTGATACATAAAGACATAGTTCACCAGCATTAGAAAAACAGGACAAGAATATCCATCTGTTTTCATAAAAATTATAGCAGTAAGTCTATGTTAGTTTTAATTCCTTATGCTTGTTATATATTATTGTCTTATTAATCACTTTGCTATTTTCAAACATTAAAAATATTTACAATAGTAGTAAGTCATGTATCTGGTTGCAGCCCGCCCAAAGCAGATGGCCTAGTGACGCCACTGACTGTAGTACTAGGGCATGTTTAAATTCTGATAGTGAAGGGAAAATAAAATTATAAATAATTGTTAAAATAAGAGTGAACTTGATATAATATGTGATTGAGCCGAAAAATATAATAAATATAAGGAACTCATACACGAAATAATTATATAAAAAGAAGTTTATGTTATACTCACAACAGAGAAAATAAAATTAGGTGATACAAAGAAAGATCAGAGGTACAGATCTTTAATTACGTTGGAAATATGATAGACTGGAGAGGAGATATAGAACTAGGAATAAACAGGAAAGGATACCTACGTAGAAAATTTTATAAGCAAGTGAAGGATTTGATATTGAGGGAAGTATTAGAAGGTCATGCATTATGTATCAGTAATATTGTATGGTTCAAAAAGATGAGTAATGAGGAAGCAAGGTGTGAAAAGGATGTAGGTAGTAGAGATGAAGTTTGAAGCTGCACTAAATACATTTTGAAGACATTAGAGAAATGGTAGGAGAACATGATAGAATGTGGAGCCCAATATCGATGGTTTAGGAACCTGAAGAGGAGCACTACGGACAGTGAAAGGAGCAAAGAGGAAAGTGAGATTAAAGGAGTAGAGGTACGACGACTGGTTAGGAAAGAATTAGAGAAAAGAACGGAAAGGTTTGGTCACCACCCACCAGAAATGACTGGAGGATGGAAATGGCAGAGAAGGATGGCAAAATGTACTTACACTGTAGTGGAGGAAAGGAGCCCACGTCATGACAGAGTCGATGGGAGATATACAGGAATCTCCAAGTCACACACCTCGGAAGTCCATGCTGATCTCCCCACCCTTGATTGCCTGTAAGAAAATGTATATACATTTTTTATGTAATGATTCCGAATAGCTAATTATTGAGAACATTTATTGCTGATACAATAAATTATATGCTACAAAAATTACCAATAAAATACAATTTTGCGAAAATATTGTCTCTTTAGGTTAATCTCGACGACAAGGTTTTCTTATTCCTACGTGTTCAATCCTGAGGTCCGTTTGCTCAAGCTCTTCTATATTTCATCAGAAATTTTTAATCTCCCTCCCTCTCTATTATTTTCTTTATTTTTATATTCCTTCTCTTCTTCTTTATTCTTTTGTATTTAGAGAAGGGGCAGTAGAAGTTTTATATTATGTCCTTGTTATTTTTCTTTGCATTTCTCCATTTGTTCCTGTTTTCGTTAATGTATTCATTTATTTCGAACCTTCGCAATTCACATTTTGAATGAGTTAATATATTCCATTTTGAGCCAGCAACTGTTTTTCTCTCTTATTATCTTTCCAGTTACTGTTTCCATTCCTTCATCTTACCCAGAGAGTCGATTTACACAGGTTATTTTTAAATCCTTTTAATCTTCAATATCATCCTGTAGTGCCACGTTTCTCGTCTTTTACTTTCAGCGTCTGCTATTGTCCACGTTTCGCATCCATGAGGTACCGTGCTCCAGGCCAATGGCTTTAGAAACCTGTTCATCGAAACCGTATTTATATTCATGGAGATTCATGGATTGTTTCTTCTGGTAAAAATTCTTTGCCTGTGTCATCTTACTTCTGATCTACTTCCAGAATTTACATAATTAGTTATTGTACTCCAAAGAAAGCAAAATTCCTCCACAATATTGATTCACTTCTGCCCTATCAGTATGTTTGTTCCTATGGGCTGATATGTTTTGTTTCATGCGATTTCCTCACATTTATGTTCACCCCATTACCTCTCTGGAGGGATTCGTCCATTCCGTTTATAATTTGTTAAGACTTGCTTCGTTTTTACTTATGATTTCTGTCATTTGCAAGTCGGAACATACTAATTTCAGCTCCATGAACTAAAACTTGGACATGCGATTTCTCTTTTACTTTTACTTCTTTCATCGTGTTCTCATTCTGAAAATCAGGCCTCCCCGATGGCGCATTGGTAGCGTCGTCGCCTTGTAATCAAGGGATCCCAGGTTCGATTCCCGGTGGAGGCACATAGTGGTTCGGATCCCACTTAAAACTGTAGGGAGAGTCCCGATTAGCCTTACTGTGGATAAATTGGACTTAAAACACCAAATCAATCCAATCCAATCATTCTAAATATCAACATTTCATGTTACGAAATTCTTATTTGATGTTGTCGATGATGGGTCGTGGTGTATAATGATAAAGCAATTCTTATAAATGTCCACACCAAGGCCCAAACCAGTTATAATTACATGAATATTATTCTGGACACGAGGTGAAAAAAGTCTACCTACAAGTTATTAATATAGAAATTTTATATGTTATGCGAATAACAAAACCTCTCACTTCTTCACTTGTCCTATTGAGTGAATATATTTCATTTGAATTTTTACCACTACCTTCTATATTTGTTATATATTCAAATTAACTCAGACAAGAATGATTCAGAAGAAACTTTGCCGACATGAATTGAGAGCTTTTATTTAGTATAAAAATAACTAACATTGCTTTTCTTCCATCGGTAACAAATTTACTGGTAGAGAATGAAGACACGCTGAATCACGCACACAAAAACATCGAAACATTGTGAAGAAATTACCTGGTAGAGGTTCAAAGCATACTCGGAGGTCATCTTGCCTCCGTAGGACTCGCAGTAAACATAGAAAGGAACTGTTTGGAACTCCGGATGGCTGTCCATGAATTGGGCAGTGAAGGTGACAAGGTCAGTTGCTATTTCGGCATTGTTCGTTGTGAGGTAAGCTGAAGAATCCACATAACTGTAGCCAGTGCCGACTGGGTTGTCCACGAAAAGTACATTCACGTGGTTTACCTGTAGATATGTAAGAAGACAAAATAAGATTAGTACAGAATGTATTCAGAACAAACAAGGATAAAAAATGAGAAGGATTGTATTTTAATAATGGCAAGTGAAGGATTTTTCTCTCTCAAGCCCCATCTAATGAAGCCATTTCATTTTCAAAGTGTCTGAAAATGGGAATCGTACAGCCAGCGGCAAATATGATAGAAGGCAAAATGTCCATCAAAATGTTCATTTATTCTGATTTCAGAATAAATGTTATGAGTGAAAGAAAAGTACGAATAAGCTGAAGAAAACATCTCTTCCATCACAAGTACAATTCCATTTTGTAAAACCACACAGAATGGAGAGGGACAAAGAAGAATAAAAATAGCAATGGTCAAATTGTCTATTGTTAGTTTTGCAGATGATTGTACATACAAACCTATTTGCACAAGTACTTTCGTTACATTGTGATCCTTTTTTTTTTACTTTTGTAACTGCAACCGTGCTGACAGACTTCGATCTGTTTTAAACAGGAAGAGAACGGTCACAAGGGAATATTCATTACTGAACGGGGAATAGGTATTAATACCCATGGCCACACCTTATACCAGACCATGGAGGAACAACATTTTTTTACCCCTCTTGTGGTTTCATAGATAATTTTACTGTTAATAGTCAATAAACTCGATGTCATGGAATCACCGTACAGATGTTCATTGACCAGTGCCGTCTTCATTGACCTTCAAAGATTTTGAATATTCTCTGCGCCAAAGTATATAACGGCGTTCTTCGTTTCCCATAACGTAGTAGAAACGACAGACATAATAAATCTTTGAATGTAGTACATACCAGCAGAGACGGGTTAGTTCGGAGTTGCAAAGCCTCTTGCCACTGTTCCTCCATTGAACAGGATAGACGGAGGGTAGCGTAGGTAGGTGTTCTTCTCTTGTTCCCATGAGCATTGCAGGTGTCGTGAAGGATTCAAACCTCCTTTCGTGCTATTTTTGCTTATTCCATATCAACTTTCTTCTTTCCCCCATCCTCAAAGGCATGCTGTTGGACATTGCACTGACAATACACAAAGCAATGCAGACTGCTTTAGTTACAGTACTCGAAGTGATGGAGATATCGGGGGTTTGGCATTCGCCCAGCCATGGACGTCCTCAAGATTTTTTCCATGGAGGGGCAAGCAAGGTATTTTTTCAAGAGGGCAAAGGGGGGATATTTTCCCCCATAATAGTGATATCCCCTCAAAAAACACTGTTTTAGTCTGAAAGTATCATGTTGTTTCAACGCACTTATAATAATTAACATAAATTACTGTGACAAATGAAATTTTGTGTGAAATACTGTATATACTTTTTTAGGTGGACATTCATTTTCCAGGGTGGCGTTGCCCCCTTACCCCCCCCCCTTCTGGACTCCCATGCCCTCAGATAAAAAAATAAGCATAACGTCCCAGAGTTATGGACGTAGTTGCACAATGCTAAGATAAAGAGATTTCATATTAGGTCAAAAAGAGCTCCCTTCTAATAACGGTGCTCGGTCATGAGCTATGAGTTCGTATCCTGGCTAATGACTGGAAAAGTTTTCACACATGATTGACACACAGTTAACGTACACAACTTCTTTTATAATGAAAGAGGTTTGTTACATTGGCCTCTTTTTATCACCTTAAAAACATTCCATCTCGTTTCGCTAAGTCTGCCGATGCAGAAGGTGACGTTCTCGTCCACCTCCTGCCGAATGTTTTTCGTTGTTCCGTTCTTAACACGTGACAGGCTGAGTGGGATTAGATAAAGGGGAACAAGCTTAGAGCCATGGAGCTCATCACTGGTGCTTGGCGTTCCTCGTCCCGTCTCTCCCGCCGAGAGACGCAACCGTCTCACACATCGTTATTTGCTGCAAGGGCTGGACCCTCTGTTGTGCCGTACGGTGGGATCCAGGAGTATTACCGTGCAAATTGTCCATCACCATGTTCGTGCACTTTATTTGACGCAATGAGAGCTTGAAGAATTAAAGAAAACTTAAAACAAGCTATTGACAACTTTTGCATCAGCGTACATAAAGATCCATCTCTTAAAAACACATAGGATTTAAGAGAAAAATAATGAAAACAGTCATGGGCAATATGCACGCTAATATTCATGGATGCCACTGTACTTTCAATTTTGTTTTGAGTGTTTGGCACATTCTTCTCGAATGTGCCGATTCTAATTACCTCCGACAAGGGTTTTAACCTTTCAAACAATTTATCATCCATGTTGGGCGATGACAACAACGTTTTATCAAATGTTTTTAGCTTTTTGAGAAGAGCTGGTCTCTTCCACTGTCTGTGAGGAAGCTTTTGTGTTGTATTTGTCTTGTGCAGGTCCCTTTACAATCTTGCACTTTTAGTTTTTTCCAAGGGGCTTTTTATACCCCTTGATTTAACTTTCTCAGTTAGAATTTTATGTAAGGGGATATTACACCGCATACATTGAAGGGTGCAAAATGGTATTAAAGTGCCGACGTACCCAAAACTTTTAATTGAATCAATCATCAACCCTTTCGCGGAGAGATCCAAGAAGTTACCTGCTTACTCTGAGGCTATCTCAGACGAGGGATAAACGACGTTTGATGAAATATGGTAAGCATCCACACTATCTGCCATTCAAACAACCTCCGCTGATGTTAGTTCGATATATTTTAGACTTACAAAGAAAACACGGAATCGGGAAAAACCTTTCTTCGCTTACAGTACCGTATCAATCTATAGAATGTATAATTAATCTTTCACTAGAAGCTTCAAACTGACCAAGGGTCGTTCACTTGTTTTCACCAGCTGTCTATTCCTCTGAGGTATTTTAATTATGCATAGTTAAGTGTGTGCAGACTTCCTGATGTATTGAGGTTACAAGAGTTACAACAGGTAAACAGGTAGCAATCTGCTTACAAGAATAGGAAGGTAAAACTTGACGAATCAGCGTGGAGGAAGCTCCACTGACAGGGATTAGAGGAGCAGACAGGCTGAGTAGGGACACACTTTGGGGATTGGTTGGAGACAGTGAGGAGTACTTTGGAGAAGCTTGGAAGGAGTGTAGTCAGCCTGACTTAGGTCGACCAGCGACGCAGCCTGGAGAAAGTACAGTTTTATTTTACACTTCGATATTTCATTTGGCATCTATCTTCTACTCTAGACAGGTATTTATCCTAACCACACCATGCATGATTTAGGATTGAGAGTTCTAAAATCCACAGAGTGACTATTTGCCATTTCAGCTTGCTTTGGTTAGTGTATTTTTTTCAGGATTACCTTTCGCAGCTTAGCATCAGACTTGCCCTCATGGCAAGTGCTCTGACCATCTGAAGATGAATGATAATTAAGCTACATCACCCGTTAATCAATTGGGGGTGGCAGGTTCGATCCCGTCATACCTAAGGGTAGGGTACGATACCTAAGGGTCAGTGGCGTGGAGTGACTTTTTCAAAAGTGTTACCTGCCATCAGACGTTATCGTCTCCACCCTACCGCCCCCCCCCCCAAAAACATGCCTTTCATCTGGATTTTTGTTCTCTTCTTTTTTTTGCAATCCGCTCAATGATTTATTTAGCCACAATCACTCCTAGAAAGAACTACAACTCATGAGAGAGTTACCGCGAAAATCCAGTGAATAGTAGACGAGCCTTGTCAACCATCTCTGTTTCTTTGCAAAGAGGTGGAAAGGGGAAGATGAACCACACATTCGGGACAGTTTGACGTTTCTGCGTTGAGCAGATGACAGATTTCCCCTCCTCCATCGGTGGGAGGAAGTCCAGATATACGTACTACTGTTGCCAACTTAGATTTTAGGATCAAGTTTGGTCCAAATCACGAATCGCATCAAGTAATTATCTTTTCGTCTATTATTAAACGGTCTCAGTTGTAGTTAAATCCAGTTTTGGGTTTTCAGTCTAGCTCTTGTTGCTTCAGAGAAATAGTGTCCCCGTTTTAGGCGGGATTTAGATCTTTTCTGGAAATCCAATGTGACAACACTTGCTGATCCGGTACGCCGCAGCGGCAACAGGGCCCCTAAACAGGCATATGAATAACCCCCTAACACACTTGCCTCCAAGTCTTTCCCCGCCCCACTGTTCCCTTACATTGGCGCCCTTTCCTCCTGTTGCCTCTTGAGGGTAGCGGAACGGCCTGTCTCTTCGCTTTTGTCGACTGCAGACAAAATGTCCTCTGCAATATACACTCAACTGCAACGCTGTCGGTTAACTTATTTAACAATGTTGTTATTTTATTGAGAAAAAAACTTTTTAATTTCTTTACATTTTGCTGTTACCTGCGGTAACACCGGTTACATGCACGCCACGCCTCTGCTAAGGGTATGATACGGTACAGGCACCATACATTTGAATCAGCTTACATCGTCATCTCGACAAACTAACATCACCAAGCAACCAAAAAGAACCTTGCCGACCTCCGAGGCGGACTCGTTATCACAGCTCGCTACAACGCCAGGGGTACCGGGCTCGAATCCGGGCCCGGGGTGTGGGTGTATTTTGTGAGTGTCTCAGTTTCATCATTATATTATTACTCATAATCTTAGTCACGATTAACCAAACATGGCAGAAAAGCGTCGCTAAATAACAAAAATCAAATCAGAAAGAACCTTACAGGTTAGACAATAATACAGGTTCGACAGAATTACATAATTGCGTCACAACAGAATTGACATCATAATATGAGGGAAGTATTGCTTTTTAAATGAACATTTTAAACGTTGCATTACTGAATTAGGAATGTGCGTAACAACAACACACTGCAAACAAATGTTAATATGCCGTGATACAAAGAATTCTACGACTTACCCACGTGGGGTCCCTGGGGTTTAGGTTCCTGTCAAGAAGTCCCAGTTCCTCGAAATTGCCGTAGCCCGTGGAGGAGGCACCGGGTCCCCCCTGAAGCCACATGACGAGGGGGCGGGAGGTGTAGTCGGCGGAGGCCGTCGTATGGTACAGCCAGTAGAACATGTGGGCTCCTGTGCGGACGTCCACGTAGCCCCAATCCTGGTCGCCATCAGCTCGGTTCAGCTTCAACCCTGGAATGAACATTGCACCAGGGTAATCAACAGCAGAGTAACGCGTTACCTTATCGACACTTGCTTTGGTAACTTGTAACCAAAAATATGAGAATGATTGTAACGGTACTTTGTTTCTTTTTAATAACCCGGGGCGCAACAACCTTCACTCTCACCTGCTGAGGTGGGAGATCATTTAACCAGTTACGGACTGACTTGTGATCAGCACGACGAACCCCCAGCCGTTGCTGTAGGTTTTCATGACCGGGTTACGCTACTGATTCGTAGCTCCACAATTTCCTCACGATGTGGGTGGCCACATGTCCCATACACAGGCCGAAGTCTCAGGAGAAGAGTTGTTACGTTTCCCTCAGGAGACTCGAACCTGCGCACGTCCCAAAGCATGACGCCTTAGACAGCTCGGCCGCGGTGCGGGACTACATTATTGGCCTTACTTTGATAAATCCAGAATGGTTGATTTATTTTCCATGACAAACCTGTACATGTAAAGTTATATGGGGAAATATGGACTGTAGAGCACAGATGTGTTGCTTAAGTGAACAATTGATTGCCCTTGTTTTATGACAAATCTACAGTAGGTTCAGCGTTACTTCTAAAAGCAAAGTAAGATATAAAGTTACAACGGAAACTTTTGACAACAAAGATAGGAACGGTAAATGTAAGACTTATCCAGCTTTGACCAAGAACCAGGCGTTGTTTGCTGACCAATACATTATTACGCAAAGCAGAGGATGTATGTAGTCCCTCAATACCACCAGTATATAAGAACCGTGTAAATGTATTACGTAGATGCAAGAGAATGCCAAATGGAAGCAATTACGATGTTCCTTTCGGATTATGGATTATTACGTCACGGCAACTTGCCCAATCTCTTTACATGATGAAACTCTCCAACAAAAATGTTGCATTGAGCCTTCTCGTATCGAAACTCCCCATACAAAGCGTCGGGATTCCACAAGAAATTGAGGCAATGTCGACAATACTTAGAGTTTGGTTTCGAGCTTTGTCTCTTTTCCTCTAATGAGCTTAGAGATATGAAAAGTGTCCCTCAGCGAGAAGAAATGTCTAATCTTGCCTCCTGCTGAAATTCATTTCATTAGCTTTGCATGTAAGCGTCCCAGATGCTCTTGCACGCATAGCATGTCCGGACTACCTTAAACCGCCCTATCGCCCGACCCTGTGACCGAGTGGTTAGCACATCGCGCTGCGACGCCAAGGGTCCCGGGTTCGAATCCCGGTCGGGTATGGTTGTTTGTGAATGTCCATTTTCATCCATTTCATCATTTCATCACTCATCCCTATCTTCGCAAATTAGCCAAGAGGCACAAAACGCGAAGTAAAATAAACTAAATCAATCATTCAATCAATTAAACCGCCCTATCAATTAGCGCAATGGGAAAGCTGTAGATAAGGCTGCTTTCAGCATCACGAATGCACTTGTGAAAGCTGGCGAGCGCTGCGTGCGGTGCAAGCTTTCTGCTTGCACACTGCACCTAAGGGCCAGTACAAACAGCCGCACACGGGATCCGACACGACGAGTCATTTTTGTTCCAAACCGTCACAGGGAAGGTTTAACATTGTTCTCTTATGCGTGGCCCCACACCATTACGGACGAAACATTTGATTCGAGTCACGTTGCGACGGTTTGCGACAAAACAACGAAGGTCTGGGGAATTTGGTATCGCGTGGACCGGGTTGCGACATAACGATCTGCGCATGCACGAGTCCATTCACTTCAGTCACAGACCTCTAATTACAGACCGGAAATAGGGGCAAAAGAGTCCTATTTGAATAGCCTCTATGGCCACAGCAATAAACATCGCCGCAGTGCAAGGGCAGTGGGAATATTATATGGATTCAATTCAAAACATACGTGGTGTTTTAAGTCCACTTTATGCACAGTAAGGCTAATAGGGACTGGACCTACAGTTTAAAGTGGAATCCGAACCACTACGTGCCTCCACCTGGTATCGAACCCGGGAACCCTTGATTACAAGGCGACGACGCTACCTCTGAGCCATCGGGGAGGCCTTCAAAACATATAAATTGATACATTAATTATATATTAAAAATTGGTTCTGATGAATCGTTATCCGATTCCCAAACTATAAAAGACAGACCTAGATCTATTGCTTCCAGGATTCGAACCCGGGACCACTGGCATCGTAGTACGCTATGATAACCACTCCACCACGGAGATCAGCGCTTTCATGCATTTGTGTGTATATTTTGATGCATTATTAGCAGTTCATGCACTTGAATGTATTGCTGGAGTAAACATAGTTCTGAGCGCGCTGAAAACGAGGAATTTCATTGTAAATCCCCTACTATGAACAGAAAAACAACGGTTCAAAATCAACCTTACGGAGAATTGCTTTTTGAAACAACAGCAGTTATTCTTTCTTTTTTTTACGTCGCTTTTCTACCTCTTGGGTAGAAGATTAATTTCATGAACTTATTGAAATGGGTGGTAGGACAAACACAATCAATCATACACCGATGCATTGTTTAAGACTTGAAACTGGAACCTCTGATTTCGTAGCGCGTTTCGTTGACCACTCCGCCACGGTGACATACAACAACACAGGGTGGCCCAAAAGAAGGTATACAGTACCAGTGACTTTATTCATTAACAAGTAATGAACAATTTTAGTCACGCAAGTGTTTGTCGTACTGTGTGTCGCAGCCTTCAGGGAAATGTCCTCCATCAACATTGCAACATTCTTTTCATTTTCCTCAGTCATTGTAGTCTGTGGTATATACTGTATAAATACTTTTGGGCCACCCTGTTTTATCGGTATTGAACACATTTATTTTTGCCAAAAATTAAGACAGATTACTTTATTGTAATATGCATTGCAACCTCACTTACACATATTAAGTTTACAATATGCTAGAATACATATTTCTTATTGCTTTTGTTATCGAAATGAACATTTGAAACAAAGAAAAACAGGGAATGTGCAACTACCCTTCCGCAACCTTCTGGTGCCGCTTACAGTGCCGATTTACAGTTCGATTCATGGTGGAAATGCATCGTGTGGTGATTCGAAATCCATTTCACACAGTAGGCCTATTGAAGGTTATCCTGTATATCAATACAATGACCTTTGATTTTGACTTCTAATCGTGATGTTACAAGCTGTTGGAAAGATCAGCTCTATTTTGTAGTAAAGCATCTTGAAGCATCAAATTACTGAAGACTTATGGGTTTCACCATTTGATGTCTTTATTTCGACCAATACGATTTCAGGTAAAAGTTTGTAGCTAAACTTTATACATAACTCTCGGACGCTGCTTGAGAATGTAAACTATTTGGGGATTGATAAATGATTTTTTCATGGTGGTATCGTTTGGATTCTGTGTGAATAGCGTGTTGAATTGTTTGTTTTTCTAGTTTGAGATTTAATTAAATAAAGTTTGATTTGAGAATAATAGTTCTAGAGTTACAAGATTAAATCTCACTATACATTTTACATTTGATACGTGAAAGAGAAAGCGAAAAAAACGCTTGTGATTTCCCAAGATGGCTCAGGATGTGAAGATTAATGAAAAAAATTAATGCAATCAATCCAGAGTGATATAAATGTGATTGTACTTGAACAGTTAGCGGAAATGGAAGTTAGTGATAAGACTTCTTTCAAAAGAGGTTGATCTAATGAAGAATGCACGGAACCTGAAGTGGAGAAAACCCCAAAAAATCCGAAAGTAAGTGCAAGTACAAAGGTTGGTGTTGCTAAATATAGAAATGAGGCATATGATATGTCTTTATATTATGAGGGACATCAAAGCCCATATATCGTGTTGGTGGACAGTACATTACCTGGATCACAGAGCTTGAATACGGTAAAATTAGGTTATAATTTGTGTAAGGAGAAGGTTGATGTTGAATTCGTTAAACAAAGTGGTTTGAAGCAGACAAAATTGACATTTCGCACAGCATATGATGCAAATAAATTTGCTAAAAATAAATTCATCAAGGAAAAATACCATTTAGAAGCCAGAATTTCTAAAAGTCTATTAGCGAGAGAAGGATTAATATATGGTGTACCTACCGACATCCCAGTAGACGACATAATCGAAGACATTAGAGCTGAAGTTCCAATAATAGATGTAATAAGGATGAAGAAAACTTTTTTCAATGAAGAGGGGGAAGTAAGGCAAGAACCTACTAAACTGATTAGTGTAACATTCCAATCTCAATAGTTATTAAAAGAAGTGAAGTTGTGGAGCCAAATATTTGAAGTGAAGCCAAAAGTAAGATCTGTGATTTTATGCAAGAAATGTTTCCGTTTCTCACACTCACAAACACAGTGTAAATCCTCTCCCGTGTGTTATAGATGCGGTCAAGCGGAACATGGAATCTGCAATGCCAGTCCTAAATGTATTAATTGCAAGGGAAACCACTTATCTACCGATAAGTCTTGTGTAAGATGGGAACAAGAGAGAGAAATACAAAGGCTGATTGCTTATAACAACATCTCCTATCAAGATGCAAGGAAACAAGTACTTTTTGGAATTGATCTACGAAATGAACAGCGAACATATGCGACCTCTGCTAAAGACTTTCCTAAATTGCTAGAGATAAGAAAGGAATCAATAAACAAGGAAAGCCCTTGCACATCAGAAAGTCCTACTACAATCAGATTAAATTCAGTTACAGATTGGGAAAATAGAAGAAATTACACATATCTGAGTAACCTCTGTTGGAAGAAAGTGCCACCAGAATCTGACCGGTCTTATGAAAGTTTTAAAAAACAACACGGGGAAAATTTTAGACTGCATTCTGCTTCACAATTGAGGAAAACAATTAAACCTGTTTTGATGAAGGACAAAAATAAACACAAGGATCCACAAATTGCGTCAACATCATCAGCAGTGGCTAATTCAAGTGAACCTGTGAGCACGACGTGTTCCTCTAAGGAACAGGATAGAAAATCAGATTCGATTGGACGCCGGACAACAGCGGAGAGTCCTACTCAGAAAGTATCGCTAGTAAATCTGCTACATCTAATAGCTGAACTTACCACAACAATTTCAGTGAGTGATGATTTATTATATATTAGGAAAATAATCTTAAATGTAACGAAATTTCTGTACAAATTTTGAAACTAATTCAAGACTTACAAGATTTCGGGGACACCCCTTAATTTAAAACAACAATGTGTTACCAGCAAAGAAAATTCTTGACATTAATAATACAATGGAATTTAAGATCCTTCTCTGCAAGGAAACTTCCATTAATTAAATTAATAGATGAGTGTCACCCGTTAATTATTTGCGTTAGTGAGGTATGGGGTTTAAAATCAGAAAATATTCATATTGCTCACTATCATAGTATATTAAATGATTATAATGTGGGAAATAAGGGTGTGGGAATTTTTGTTCATGAAAGTGTACCAATTCAACAAATTCAGTTTAATTCAACACATGATTTATTTTCCAAATATAATGTAGAAGTGGTCGGTATAAAAATTCAGTTAAACAACTTACTTTATAATATTATTAGCTTGTATATTCCATCTCATTATACTTCGCAACAAATACAGAGCTCTCATCTAAATTCTTTTTTATCTGGCTTTCAACATCCCTTTATCATAACAGGAGATTTTAATTGTCATAATACATTGTGGGGTGATCACAGAATTGATACTTTGGGAAAGACAGTTGAAGATTGGATGGATTATAATAACTTGACAGTTACAAATGATGGATCTCCAACACATGTTCCACCAAATGGAAATAATATGTCCTCTATTGATCTAACTTTAATATCTGATAATCAGTGTTTTGATTTTGTGTGGGAAATAGACTTTGATTTACGAACTAGTGATCATTTTCCATGTTTCATCACGCTAACATTATCTCAAAAATTTCCAAAATTAATAAAACAAAAAAACAATTCGTAAGTGGAGCGTAAAGAGGGCAGATTGGATGAAATATAATTCAGTTTTAGACTTAAAATTTTCAGCCAAAGAATATCAAAACCAATATACTGTACAATATGAAAAATTTGTGGATATAATAACTCAAGTTATGGATTATGCCTGTCCCCGACTAAAACCGCAATATGATCGAAATTTTCCTAAAATACATTGGTGGAATGAAGAATGTTTTCAAGCAAAAAGGAAGCGAATACAAGCATTGAAACAATTTGTAAGTGCTCCTTCACCCAGGGACGTAGCTAGGTTCATCAGTTCGGGGGGGGGGGAAACTTATGATTTTTTTCTATTTATTTATTTATTTATTTATTGAACTCAACAGGTACATACCTAATTACAGAGCCCATATGAAGGATACATAGTCATTACAATTACATATATTTCTGTAATATAGAGATAGAAATTATATATATATATATATATAAAAATATATTAAAAATATTTATTTTATATATATATACACTTTATCACACAATTTAAATACGAACTTATGTGTTTAAGCTTAAGCCATTGTGTTAATAGTGGCTTTACTGAAGTCCCTTAGGTTCATAGAAAAGATGTCAATGGTGTTATTCTTGATTAGCAAGTTATTGTAACTGGTGCACATTCTCCACAATGGAGATTTCTTTTTAATTTCGGATCTAGCCTTCTTTATAAGAAAAACTTCATTCTTTAGTCTAGTTTTCGACGACGGGATTCGAAAATTAATCTGGCGGAGTAGATGTTCAGCATCTATTTCGTGATTTAACAATTTCCACAAGAATACTATTTCATGTAACCTTCTTCTGTGACACAGCTTCGTAAACCGACATTCATATATTAGGTTGTCGTAGTGTTCAAATGTGGGGTAAGCTTTCTGAAATTTGTATTTTAAAAATCTAAGAAATCTCGATTGGACTCTTTCAATTCCTACACTGTACTTTGCTGTGTCTGTATTCCATATAACAGATGCATATACGAGTTTGGGTCTTACATATACTAACTAACTAACTTACTCCCTAGCCTTCTTAAACCCGAAGGTTCATGGCTGCAGCAACACAGGCCTTCCATCTTTCCCTATATTGAGCAAGTTCTATATACTCTTTTCCATCCCTACCGATTTCCCTTAGGTCCATCTCAACGTTGTCCCTCCATCTTCGTCTTGGCCTTCCTACAGGTCTCTTACCATCAGGATTCCCAACGAGAATCCTGTAAACTCCTCTTTCCTCTCCCATTCGTGCCACATGGCCTGCCCACCTAAGTCTGCTTAATTTAATTATTCTAAATATATCTGGACATGAATACAAATTATGTAGTTCTAAATTATGTAACCTTCTCCACTCACCTGTCTCCTCATCACTTTTAGGTCCAAAGATTTTCCTAAGGATCTTATTTTCTCAATTTATGTTCCTCTTTCAATGTAAGGGGGTCTTACATATGAATAATACAAAACTTTTAGCGTCTCTATACTCTTGAAATCCCTCCCCATTCTAAGAATAAATCCAAGGTTCTTGAACGCTTCACTAATTATTTGTTCAACGTATTTATTAAAAGTAAGATTTCAATTAAAAATAACCCCTAAATCCTTGACTGTAAAATTTCTTGCTAGAGTATTGTTGTATATTTGATACTGAAATTCAACTGGGTTTTTCTTTCGAGTATATGTTACATAATGGCATTTACTGATATTTAGTGTTAAATCATTGATTTTTGTCCACGTTTCTAACTTTGTAACATCATTTTGAAGTTGCACACTGTCATCTTGTTTGCTTATTTTCCTGTAAAATTTCAGGTCATCTGCAAACACCAATTTGTGTGAGTTTTCAAATGAATCCGTCAAATCGTTAATAAGTAATGTGAAAAGAAGTGGCCCAAGGTTAGACCCCTGAGGTACTCCAGAGGTGACTCTTATCTTTGAAGATGTGTGGCCTTTATACGTCACGTACTGCTTACGGTTCTGCAAATAGGAAGTGAACAGTTGACGCAGTGGTTCAGAAATATTGAAGCATGCTAATTTACTTAATAGAATATCGTGGTTAACCAAGTCGAACGCTTTGCAAAAGTCGGTATATATTACGTCAACCTGACCTCCTTCGTCCAATGTTGAACCAATAAAATTGATAATATCGGAGAGATTGGTCAACACCGATCTACGTGGTACAAAGCCATGCTGAAACGATGATATTACAGGTTTTACGTGGGTAAATATCTAACAGTGCATGATTTTTTCGAATATTTTTGCTGGGGCTGATAATACTTATTGGTCGGTAGTTTTGTACGTAATTAGTGTTATTGCTTTTGGGAATTGGACAAATTGCCGTGGCTTTCCATTTTTCAGGAAATTTGTGTTTTGCAAGAATTAAATTGAAAATGAGATATAACGGGTATTTCAATATATTACTGCAACCTTTGACTACATAGGGCGGTATCTTGTCCGGTCCGGCTGATTTCTTAGGTTTTAAGTTTTTAATTGCTTTTTCTACGTCTTCAATTCGTATCTCTGTAATATTAAGATTATCCAAAGTTTCATATTGTTTATGGTTAGGCAATACTTTCATGTCATATAAATAACTGGAAGAAGAATCTGGAAATATTTTCTCTTATTTCAACGCAGTGGCTCAGTCAGGAATCTTTTTGGAGGAGGGAGAAGGCTTCACGCAGCCAAACATTTTGTTCGTGATCCTTTGTATTTTTGCTTGAAATACTTTTTTTTAAATGTTACATATAATACACAAATGTTTTTTTTTTAAAAAATACTGTTTTTTGGGAATTGTTTAAAGGAGAGTAAACACTTCTCTTTTGGATATTGAGGTGGATGCGCCTTTAGCCCCAAAAGCCATTCATTGGCTGCGCCATGCTAAGATTCAACTTATTGCGGCTCACATTAGGCTTCTAGTACTAATAGTGAGTAATGTACTCAAGCAAACTTATCACTTCAGTTATGGGGGTTGAACCGGACCTCTAGATTGTCGGTGGTGACCTAACATCACAAGGTTAATTGCAATCTGCTACGAAGAAATAGCAGCAGACTCCAGTCTTTTGAGAGATAGATAATAAAGCTGCGATGGGAATCTATTCACTGAAAATTTGTCACTTAATGAAATGCCGTTTGGAAGGACTGAACTCCCCCACCTAAAAAAAGTTACAGCAAGCACGGTGTTTAATATTGTTGTTAGTGAACCTCAATATTATTTTTCATAACTTTAACGATTCCATTTCTTTTCGTCAGTACACTGAACACATATTTCTTAAAAGTACTTTTTCATGAAAAAAAGAACCGTTTTTTTAATAGATCATCATAAGCATCCTCCTCCACCTACTGCATCGTCTTCAAGTTGATCCATACAAGGATTCTTCCTTCTGTCCTCAAACTCGAAGAAGGAAATTCACAGCTAGGAATTTTCACTTCGAACACTGCAGATCATAAAATCATAACACATTGTAAAAGAAGAACTGGTTCGACAGACATGTTCACAAAATTCCACTATGTAAGAAAAAATAAACTTCACAAAATAATGGTGACAATGACATTTAACTCGTATGATGTATACCCTGCGTGGCTGAGGAGGGCATAATGGCGCTTAGCGCAAGGGGATAATTATCCCTGGCCTCCACCTCCTACAGAGTTTTTGGGTCCCTTTGAAATAAAACGTAACAAGTGTGGACAATGTAGGAATTTCATTTCAGCTCTTATTTCAATATGAAAAGGCTTGGGGGCCACCTTGAATATATTTAGTGGGAATTTACACTTTAAGTATCACGTGTAAAACTAATATTAGTGGTAAAAGGTCATGAATTGCTAAGTTTGATTCTTTATTGTATAGCAATAAGGCGTCGACTGGTTGAGCAACTGAATCTTTCTTCTGGATTCATAACTGTACACAACTGACACACTATTCTACGTTAACGGCAAACTACGTACCTATAAAGGTGAGGGATATTTTCCTATCGATGACCATCTGCAAGCAAGTAAGTTAATTCTGCATTTCGGAGGGTACCCATAATGACACGTTGCCCGGGCCACACTGGCTGAGACAATACGCCACTGCTTATTATTGCAGACGTCGTCACATGTTGCTGGGACACAGATTTCTGTTTCGTAAATCAATTTTTCTTATAAGCGACGCTATCTGTTGAATTTTTGCTAGGGACACATTGTGGGGCCCCTACACCTCGGGGTGGCGGGGCCGGCTGCTACGCCACTGCCGGGACCCATTGAATATTAGGCAACGGCTTTAACACTACGCCATTGGCGGGGGGCTCATCCTTATAAGCACGGGCGTCGCCAGAAATATTTGTAGAGGGGATCAGGTCATACTAGATAAAACTTGATTAGTGCAAATAATAATGACAATAATAATTTTGTTATTTTAGTACAATAAAAACTATTATAAGTTATTAAAAATATACCAATTTAAATCCAAATTTATTGTTGTTATTACATAAATGGAGTGACTTTGCTACTCTATCCACCGTATCAGTGAATATCTAACACAAGTGGTGTCCATTATTTTTACATTTTACATTTATATTTTGTACAGTTAGTGTACTGAAAATCATAGTTATTGTATTATGTTATTAACTTTTACACAAACTTTCAAAAAAGGCTTTAAAAGTTAGTGGTATATTTTACTCAAAGTTTATATTCTTTGACCACTCACAAAGAAAACTATAAGTTTTGGAAACTGTGGATCCATTTATTCTTTGGATTAAATGGTACAATATAAAAATATAACCTGAATCCTCTATTATACACTAAACTTTATTTAATGTAATGCAGTTTTACTGTGGTTATAACTGTATTTCTATTATTAACAATACAGATAACATTTAAATTAGATATTTGTAGGATTTCGGGGGGGAGCTTCAGCCCCCTTAGCCTTCCCACTGGCTACGTACCTGATCATGTACCATTGACAAACAATTTGTGTTTCAGTGTTGCAGTTATTATAGGCCACTCCCTTCCGAATATTTGATTTCTTCACACCGAGTGCAAATTACCATTTTGTTGCTCTTTTTACTGTATATGTATCTTTTGCTTTGATTGCTTGAATTATGTTAATATGCCACTTTTGGCTAATCGCGATTATGAGAATACGTGATGATATTATGAAAATGATGAAGACACACTCAGAAAGAACGCTTATGACTAGGTCATGGCGCTCTGTGCTAACCATTCCGCCACGGAGATTGGCTATGTATATTTTGAAAATACCATAGTAAAATCGTGGTTTTGTTGGTCTTGTTGGGGTGAAGGGGACGATGATCCTTTCTGAAGACAACCAAATATCAACCTGTCTTCTCCGTGTAATACGCCATGGTCTGCATTTTGCAGCCTGAGGAGACTCCTCGTTTGGATTCACAGCCAGTATAATGCTCTTTGGGGGTCGAGTTGTGTCCTACCCATATTTGTGATTGCTTCAGCAATTTTATTTTATCCTCTTTCATCTTCGCGATAACCCAAAAAAGAGTTAGAAAAGCGAAGTTAAATAAACCAAATCAATCAATTAATTGTTGGCCTTGCATTTTTTACATTTTGAAGATGCTCTGGCACACAAGCGGAATCTTTGTTTGCACCCACCAGGAAAAAAAAGTTTATGAATCCATAACATTCAAATTACACTGCAGAAATGTATGTTTCAGCTCAACATATGGGGCAGTAACTATATTTTTTCAGAATATTAACCGTACCATTAGTAAAATAAATTCAAAAAATTATAAATGGTGGACAAATATTGGTAGGGTTAGCATACGTTCTGCAGATGCTCCAAATATTGCGAGCAGAATAACTGCCTCTCCGAAGGAAATCATGGCTTCTGTGTGGAACTCTTCGTAACTCGAGAGAGAGAATGAAGATCTAGACGAACAGAGCAAACACTGGGAAATTTTCCGACAATAGAAAAATGCTTAAGTAACTCTTGAAAAAAGCACTCGATTGTGTCTGGACATGATTGATAAGTTTTCTTTTGAGACACAGTGATAATATTTGCAAACAAAAAGCGATTTGCAATCAGTGCACTCTAACTTAGGTTCTGTTTTGTATCATATATGTAAGTTTTTTATGATAATTCATCAGTACGAACAATTGGGATTCCCATACGGAGGAAAGACACTAAGAATCTAATCTTTTCTATTAGGTCATTGAGTTTATCATTTCGCAACTTATCAAAGGTCTTTGTAGGAAGGCGGCTTATTGTTCCTATCCGCAGTATGCTTCAACTAAACTTTGAAATCCTTAAAAATGACATGACTGATAAGGATAACAGTGTATCCCAGTATGTACTCTTCGAGTGCAAGGTTTTAATATTTTCTTGGAGGTCTGTCAACATATGGGCCAACCATTATGGGTTTCATGGTTTCAGTTTCTGATAAGAAATATTCCTAACTCAATAGTTCATTACGCAATCAAATACACACGTATACATAAAGAAGATACACATTTTCTTACACGATAGTGAGTCATAACTTTACCGTTTTATCTAAAGAGCGCTGAAAGAAGAAAAACGCCCGATTCGCTATCGGAGTGCTTAAAAGTGCTGTCACGAAACCTAGGATCCTGGATTGGGATCATGGAGAAATCTTGGAGGATTCGTTGTATTTGTTTCTTGATCTATTTCATCTAGGGATAGCTTCGAGGCAAGATGAGACGAGACTATAGTTTGTACACTTGACAGAATCTCGGTCTCGTCTCAAACTGCAAATGCTCACTCTGACAACACTCCTTCCACAACAATGATCTCTCTCTCTCTAAAGCTGTCGTTTACTTTACGTCATCTCAATAGAATGTGATCAGGTTACGCGTGGCTCTCTCAAAGTCAGCTAGAGAGCACAACAGGCCAATATTTTAAATACTGTTAAAATGGCACTTCATTAAAGTTGAAAGTGAGCAAGACGCTTACCTGCGTTTTTCTGTTTGACGCCTATTTTCAATGCTAAGAACCCTCGAAAAACGGAATTGATTTATTTTCAAATTACGATGAACAAAATGATATTTGACTTCTCTGCAAAGAATGTGGTACTTATCAGCTTGGCCGAGAGAAATGACATGTTCACACTGGGCAAGCTCACGCAGGAGCAGCTCGAAAACTTGCACTCGTGGGCAGTTGCAGATTAACCTTCTCTTGTGTGTAAAGCGCTGGTGTTTTATATTTAGGGTCTGGCTTTTCATTGTGAGTGTCCCTTCCTAATTTCGTCACATATTCACTAATTGCCGCGATTAGGCAAGAATGACAAAAAAAGCGACGCTAAATACAAAGAACACGTATGTATCCTTCGCACCGGTCCGTTACTGAATTTGTACATGCACATGTCCTTTTCGAGGCAGACCATTTCAAGGCGATACCACGCACTTGACGTTTTCGTGGGCACCGCCAGAAATATTTGTAGAAGAGGTGAGAACTATCTCTAATTCAGAACCTCTGACTTCAAATATTTGGGCTATCTGTCTTTCTTGAGGAATTTGGGGTCAGAAAATTCCTTTCTCGCAAAGTGCGCACCTATGCTCTTATTTCGAATTAAGTATTATTAGTATCATTATTAACATGCATATCCCTGGGAAGATACCTCTGTACTCGATACTCTGTACGCAATAAGTAAATGAATGTTTAACATATCCGTTTTTCTTTACTTTTCATACATCGTAAAGTTAATCTACTGAAATAAGAACCTCGGTGGACCAGTCGGCAGGGCGCCTGACTGTCAAGCAGGAGAACCGGGTTCGATGTCCGTTGTAGGTGATCTCAGGTTGGTAAATTTTCAGAACCTGTCCCTCCATTGAGCGGCTCGAAACCCTGGGGGAATAAAGGCGACCAGAGATCGTGAATTTGTGAAGCCCTGCGCTCCACACCCTCTTATGCCACTTCGTGGCTTGTTGCGATATGCAGGGAGAAGACTTTACCCAATATATTGAAGTGTATACATGTAGTTCCTCCCGTACAAAATAGTACCGCGTGTGGCTTCGTTTTACTATATGCCAGACCGTAATTCACTCAATCCAGTTGATTGACCAATGAACTGGATAGTTATACAATTCTGTAATGAACTTTTACACACCTTGTTCAAGAAAATATTTAAAATTATAGAGAAATTCAGTCATGAAATTTACATTTTTTTCCCTCTCACACAAAAGTTTCAGTTTTAGAATTTTGACAACTTATGGAACTCAACTTTCCAAACTAAATTATGTTTCATTTCATTTTCGTTATTCTGCTTTCTAATTTGAAGTGAACGATGTTAATTTCTAAGAGGCTGGGGGGGACTTAATTCTTCTACTTGCCATCGATACGCCTGTGGACTTTTTCATTAACTTCAACTCGTATTTTGTTGACACTGCGTAGGTGTCGGTATAGCTTGTATCGTATCTTTACAGAAGTCTGATTCGTTCCCATTCAAGTTCTTGTCTCGATTATTAAACAATGGTCTTGACATGTCTTGTCTTTGTGTTTGCAGGAAGATCCTCGTGGTATCGGAAATGGAAATTGTCCGCATCAAGGATATAAAATCTCTGATGAAGAACATCAACGTGGTGTTCATCATCCTCGAAATGGGTCCCCAGAACTTCACGAAGGAGAATAAGGAATTCCATAACTGCAAAGTGGCCGACGAGACGGCTTCCATAGACTTCATCCTGTGGGGGACCGCCGGGAGCTTCCTGGCACCGGGGGACATCGGGAGGGTCACCAACAGCTACTCCTGTGTCTGGAAAGGCTCTCTGCAACTTTCCGCCGGCAGACGCGGCGGGATCCGCAATATTGGAGACTTCTGCATGGACTTCACGGAGTTTCCTACAGTCCGGCCAAGGGAAACGAAACTAGCTGGAAAGTACGATTTCAAAGGCGAGAGGGGAATAAGGTAGAACACACCATTCCACCCTATGGCATTTTGCTTGTATGGGTTCGCTTGTTGTGTGTATTACTGCTTGATCTGTTGTGTTTGTGATGTCTCTTACAATTCGTAACAAACCATTTCGAAGTGGAACAAAGAAAACTGTGACGCTTTGGTCCCTGTTGTACATTCGACAAAATGCCCTCGATATAATTCACAATGCCACAAACTATTCAGTTACTACATTTTCTTTATTATATTCATAATACTATGTGTAATAATAGTAATGCTATTATTAGTGAATACTATCCTGATTACTGCTGAGTACATTTGTGCTAATTATAATATTTAATAAGGAGATCAATTTAATTGAATAATAAAAAAAAAAGTTACTGGTTTACAAACAAGTTTATCTTAAATATGACGTGATGAATACTTTCCTGATATATTGTGTGTTTATATGGTATATGGATGGCTATTTTTTTCATTCTGTGCCCTTACATAATTCGTAAACATCTCTACGTATTTTAGTGACGATGTTTCTACGTTTGAAACTTCATTGTTGTTTCCACAGCAGACCATTTTCACGGAACCCCTTCCTGACCAAAGTGCCGTCATCCCTATTTTGCCAATGAACACGTCAAGTTGGCGCATGCGCACTTCCGTCCATGGTCTCAGCTAAGGCAGCCAGACAGTAACATGAGCGTCTCGGCACCTCCTGCTAACCCCACAGGAACGGTCGTCTGCGCCAAGGACAAAAAGGACAACGAAGAACCGGCCAAGGACCCCCAAGAATCTTTGCCGCAGGAAGATTCCACGGCAAGACCGAAGCCTGCAAATGGCGTAGCTGCAAGACGGCGTCACATGGCTTTGAGTAAAATATATAAGAAGTGGTCGCAGAGTTTGTTCAGAGTTTAAATTTACATTTGTGGTTTATAAATGTGTTCTTTGCCTATAGCTTACTTTCTGTCTTAAACTTAATGCTGATTTCAAGTCTTGACAATAATATGTATCGTCTCTATATTAGCATGATGCAACAAATATACCGTTCCTACAACATGCATGCATGTTGTAGATAAATTGTAAATTGCAATAACAACTCGTTTATTAAACTTACTCGTTGGTAAACTACCTTTTTTTAATAAATATAAGAAGTTCACAAGGCTGAAAAAAATTAGAAATCCTGTATATGTAATATTTCACTGCAAAAAATTACCTTATATTTATACTCTCTCTCTCTCTCTCAAAGTTTGTTTTAAGCCCACTTTGTGTTCAGACAGGCTAATCGGGACATTTCACGTACAGTTTAAGGTAGAATTCAAACTACTGCACTACTGGAATTGACTCCAGGATCCCTTTGTCGGAAAACGACAATATTTTCATGTTATTATACAAATATACATTGCCCTTGTATAACTTCGTCATGACATTAACCTTCTTCTCGTCACTTAAAGTCCCCTATTTCAATTATTTAATTTAACACTTAAACTACCAACTAGGATAGTTTTATAACGAACTAGAATATGGTGCCTTATCCCAGCAATGCTATTGCTGTAGGTGTTTCTTTAGAGATACGAAAGTTGTCCTGCCACCGATGTTTTTATTTATACCGGAGCTGTGATTGTTTTGTGGTTATATGATGCAATAGGAAGGGAGGCCAGGGGTGGGTAAATACCCAGGCTTTCAAATTAGTGGGGTCGGAACACCGGTAAATATTTCACTTCCGGCGGAGAACGTGCCCTTTGGGGGGCGGATACTACATTAATTCCCGAACCTAAAACGCAACAGATCCCAAGTTTTTAAGCCCTCGTTTGTCTGTAATGGTGTCTTCAAAATGGCTGTCATGACCAAGATCCTATTCCCGTTCATTGCACTTATTTGTCATTCATGACATCTTATTTCCACCTAATTTGCTGTTTATAACTGTATTATGATAATACTCCCTCTGTCCCATAATTATTGTCCGGTACACCTTTGTTTGTTGTCCCATAATAATTGTCCGATATTCAAACTCTGGCATTGGTGTATACAGAAGAAGAAAATGAAACACGGGAATGAATCATACAACTTTATAACTCAAGGATCAGTACAAATTGGCCGATCAAGTATCCAAAAGAACCTAAATAAAAAGTAATCAATCCAGGATCAATACATAGTGACCAAGAAGTTCGACAAAATAAAACATCAAGATGAAAGATATTGTTGGTCCAGGAAGGTTGTCATCCCTTCAACGAGCTAGATCTAGTGCTGCAGTGCTGCTCTAGCCTCGTCGTAAATGTTTCGAGGACAATCCAAGCGAGATGGCAGGAAGTTTCGGCGGTTCAAGTGTGTTTTTTGCATATGGGGAATCCTGTAGTTGTCCACACCTTTGGAGGCGCATAATTTCAATGAGACAGGACTGCAAAGTGAAAAAGATGTTGTTGAGCTTGTCTCGTGTCAGATCAGAGAAAGATTTATCAACTGCGGCGATCAACTCATCAATAGTTTGTGGAGCTGTCTGATGCTGGAGAGACTGAATTGCCCTGAAGTACCCCAGATCTAAAACATTCATGTCCGGACTGTTTGGCGGTTGGCATAGGACATCCAAAGTGATTCCATTGGTCGCTGCAGCATCCATCCAGGCGCGGTCATTGGGAACGATTTGCGGACGCGCATTGTCCTGCTGAACGGACACCTGGATTCTCCCTGCGCGCAGTCCACGAGGCCATTGTGCATCTATTGCTGGGATTAACTTGTTGATGAGCATGTCCCGGTAAACATCTTTGGTAACAGTTAATGGTTTGGTGACTATTCTTCACTACCCCAGCCGTACTGTTTTCAAAGAAAAAATCGTACACTGCCTGTCGTTTACTGTCCGTGAGGTTCTTGCTACCCCTGTCGCTTCCTATCATGGGTTGTGTGTTCATGGCTATTTTTCTCACACGTACTCACTGAAGGAGTGCTCTACTAATGATTTGCAGCGTGCCTTGCTAGACCGGTTGCCATACAGTGCCACACCGGTGTGTTGCAACCCAACGCCTCCTTTTGGTAATCGTCTGGGCGGTATTTCTTGCTCGTTGCGATAAGGTCACGTTGTTCCTCTTCACAATCTTGAAGACTGATGTACTGTGCCTCTCCTCATCCATGTGCTTTCCATCTGCCTCTTCGTCTGTAATTCCTGTACTACCATTTTGGCATACCGGACTATAATTATGGGACAGAGGGAGTAATAAATTAAAAAGACCAAATTAAAATGGCCAATATAGCCGCGAAAAGTCTAAAAATAACCCTTTCAGCTATGTGATCATGTTTGAGATCAAACCTTATGTTTTGGAGGTTCCAGAACTCAACAGTGACATCAAAAGTAGTGTCAGACTAAGCCCACGAAATAATATTAGTTATTTTTTTTATATAATCTGTATATATACAGGGTGTTTCAAAAGTCTGACACCAAAGGACAAACTGCGTTATTAGTGCAGATGGCGACAAATGGAAAGAGTGGAAAGTTGTTGGAAGTATTAGGTCTTAAATACAATGTGCTTGAATTTTCAACGTAGCATGCTGGTACGAGCCTCAATGAGAACTAACATTGCCTTGTTGCCACACGCTTCGTCCTTAAAGGGAGCATTTACGTTATCGCAACACCGTAATGTACTCGGTAAATTGATAATGATGGCGCAAAATTAAAGGCAAAGTAAGAAAAGAGAGAAAGTGTGTGTGTGTGTGTGTGTGTGTGTGTACGCGTATATACAGAAACACAGACACACATACGCATAAGCACACAACTACAAAACCTGTAATTGTGGCTAATGTTTTATGAAATAGAGGTTGTTCATTAGGGTATAGTGATATGAACAAAGGATAAAATTTCGAAACGAAAGGGGTCTTAATTTTTTCCCTTCTAATCAGGGTAGATCCTACTAAATTATATTTGCTCTCAGACAACATCTTCTGTTGGCACATACCGGAAATGCCAACAATAATGACGATTAAGAGGGTAAGGGTTCACGCAGACTTCCTCTTCGGTGCCCTAGGTTCGCCGTATCGAGTGAGTTGTGTGTCTCAATGAATAAGGAAAGACATCTGGCACCGTTCATCGAAAGGAAGGAAGCAGTGGACCAAAACCAGCAAAAAAATGTAATGATTCGTGTGCTACGGGTTGCTATCTTCCGTCATCACACTGCTTCTCCTCCAGACGCCTCTGGCACACAGCCAAAGGGCCATTGGCACGTATGGAGGGCATCGATACAAAGATATCTTAACCTCTGCTGATTACGTTGTCTTCCCTTGTCACCACACCTTGCTTCTGTGAACTTCGCTCGATGTGTCCTCCACCGTCACTATCCTGTGGTTCTATAGGGCTGCTGTCACAACGGCTACTGTGGCTATTTTGCTGATACAATATTTGGGACCTCCCTCGCAGAAGCAACGCTTATGGTTTTTATTTTGTCTTCGCCCCGTAGAGGGAACGTACTCTGGATCATCGACATCTTCATCGTCCGAAGTGGCAGTGACTTCTTGGACGTCCTAAGGATGTACTTGCCGTTGATAAATACGAGTATCCTGTTGACACGTATTCTTAAGTCCTTTGTATCTCTCTCACGATGCCTTGCAGTGCTATCAAGTTCATGGTCTTAGCGTTTTGTGCAGTCGTCTCTTGGATATCTGATCTTGTAACAAGTCTGACTCTATTTTCAGAATTTTCACGGCACACTGGCACTTAGTATAGTCCTCACATTTACATGACGAAGTGTAAATAAACTTCCTCTCTGTAGCCGTTTAAAATGACTCCACTTTCTTCCGAAACTGTAGAACTCTGAAGCTCCAATTCTTGTAGCTCAACTTCCCAGAAATTCTCTGTTTGTCATGCATTTTCTTCGGAAGCTGGGGGATTCTTCCATAACTGACTGTGGAAATTGACACTCTCGCCCACAATTTCTTGTTATCTTCTAGCTAAAACAAGCTCTGTCACGTCACTAAACGGTGGTTCCCGCCCTTCGATGACTACATCTTGTCTGTGCTGAAGGTAACGCCTCATAACCTCTGCTTCCCTCGGAAAATGAGAGCTTGTTATTGGTGATGAATCGCCCAAGAATGGACATCGACATTTTATTTTATTTTAAAGTCCGGTTTATGCAGAGCTATGGCATGCAGTTTAACTTAGATGCGAACCAGTATGTGTCTCCACCGCGCACCAAAAGCTGGGATTTCGTAATTACAAGGTGAAGACGTTACCAGATTGCCATAAAGTAGGCCTGGACATCGGCTCTTCTATATATTTTCCGATGTCATGATTCTGAGATACCTGCACAAGATATAACACAAAAGTAAATCCACAAACTTCACTTTAGTGCTATCAATAACCAAGCAGCTTATTCATCGACTTGATGTGATGCCATCCACATTCTGGACGAAGTAGGTACAGAAATGCCGTTTGCACCACAAGAGGTTAAGGTCCCCAGTTGTCCAGAGTATCGCCAAAATGTAACTAAAGATTGGATATGGATATCGACGCGTGCCACTGGCCCTTTGGCTATGTGCCAGAGGCGTCTGGAGGAGAAGCAGTGTGATGACGGAAGATAGAAACCCGTAGCACACCAATCCTTACATTTTTTTGCTGGTTTTGGTCCACTGCTTCCTTCCTTTCGATGAACGGTGCCAGATGTCTTTCCTTATTCATTGAGACACACAACTCACTCGATACGGCGAACCTAGGGCACCGAAGACGAAGTCTGAGTGAACCCTTACTATCTTAATCGTCATTATTGTTGACATTTCCGGTATGTGCCAACAGAAGATGTTGTCTGAGAGCAAATATAATTTAATGGGATCTACCGTGACTAGAAGGGAAAAAATTAAGACCCCTTTCGTTCGAAATTTTATCCTTTTTTCATATCACTATACCCTAATGAACAACCTCTATTTCATAAAACATTAGCCACAATTACAGGTTTTGTAGTTGTGTGCTTGTGCGTATGTGTGTCTGTGTTTCTGTATATACGCGTACACACACACACACACACACACACACACACTTTCTCCCTTTTCTTACTTTGCCTTTAATTTTGCGCCATCATTATCAATTTACCGAGTACATTACGGTGTTGCGATAACGTAAATGCTCCCTTTAAGGACGAAGCGTGAAGATGGTGTCCATCTCAGGGATGTAATCTTCAAACACTGAACACAGTGCAAAACTCCCGTCCTTTAGCAGTGTTTTCCATATATTTGGTAATAAATGTTGCTTCCTACATGCTCCACATATGCATTTAAAATGTGTCCCATCAATTTGGCCCACCCTATATACATATATATATAGTGTATGTGTGTGTGTGTGTGCGTGTGCAGCGAGAGAGGGAGGGAGATACAGCGAACAGGTGTGTCTCTGCGTTTTCGAATATTGGTTCCCATTTCTTCCACTTCTAATCGCGACGATGAGGATGAGTGATGATTAATTAAAATTGATGAAGTGACACACTCACAAGGAACATCAATGCCATGATGAGACTCGAAGCAGAAAACGTGCTTACAAAGAACAAATTAATTGTAAGAGTAGTTACAGATTTGCATGAAAAGCTTACATACAAGAATAAGTACAGGTTTAGAAAAGAAAAGTTGCACACAAAATAACCACAGGTTTGTAAAGGAAATGTTTCACACAAGAATTACTACAGGTTTGCAAAGTAAAATTTACGTACGAAAATAATTACAGGTTTCGAAAGGAAAAGTTACGTACACCAAAAGTATAAATTTGCAAAAGAAAAGCAAGTTTTCAGACAGTAAAAGCAAACATGCTAAACAGGTGAAAACATTTAAATTTACGTTATGCTGAATAAAGAAGGAAAGGAAGCTAAATAATAGTTCACGAGAAATGGATCTCTCTCTCTCTCTCTTTGCGACATCTTTTCTACACCATCAGTTCTTATCGTTTTGATAATATGATTTCTGATTCTCAGTCAAAATTGCTCTTAATTACAAAAAAACAATTTAGTTAGTGTATTCTATCCCGGGAATCCCTTGAGCAAGGTCGCGCATAACGCAGGAAAGGGGAGAAAGCGAGTGGGCGGATAACGCTGCTTCAAACGGCTGGTAGCTGCATTCGCCTCTCCTCCTCCACGCAAGCTCATTCCCTTTCACGCATGCATTGTTCGACCCCTCCGGAGTCACTACTTGCGCAGAGACTTGTTTCCTTTCGTTCGCTCCAAAGATTCCCTGGACAGAATATAGGAGTCGAAAACATCATGAGAATTCCTAACCAAACATTCAGCGTTAACGACATTGCTACGAGTACATGGATGAAGCAAAATGGACATTCATAACACAGGTATTTAGAGAAGAAAGTTCTTGAACAATAATCATATTTAGGATCAAATATGTCCAATTTGTTTCAATCTCAAATAATTTATTTCATAATGTATTAAATTTGCATATTGATGTATGAGTAACTAATTAAAACCCATTTAATCTTTGAGAATCGTAATGATTGATTGAGTTGGAGTCGTAAGTCCACTTTATGCACAGTAAGGAAAATCGTGATTGGACCTACACGTTAATGTAGGATCCGAACCACTATGTGCCTCTACCGGGTATCGAACCCAAGACACCTTGATTGCAAAGCGACGACGCTATCACTGCGCCATCGTCGAGGTGAGAATCGCAATGAGTACATAAAAAAACATGAATTCTTCTTTTTTCACTGTCTCCAGATTCCCTCTCTCGACACATTAGACAGTAGCGTTTGATATTTCACAGCGTTTAACGCCCTTGTTTGCATTCCACTAGTTAAAGAAAAAAAATATTGTCTGAATCATCTCTCTCACATGTTATGAACCCTCACTGACATAAGCTACTGTACAACATAAAAGTAAATACTATAATATTATATTTCATTAAACCTCCCCAACGTAATTAGAATAAGTACAACCAATTAGTTACAAGTATGTGCGTTTGAGTCTTCTTTAAAGTCCAATTAATGCACCAATAGGCTAAACGCAATTGGACCAAATTTAAAGTGAAACATATTATCGCTTCTCGGCTTCGATACCCGGTAGAGGGACTTTGCACAGTGGTTCTGATCCCACTTTAAATTGTAGGTCCAGTCCCGATTAGTCTGTCTGTGCTTACAATTGAAAAATCTACTATAACGCCAAAACTACAGGGGCATTCTTATCCTGGTAAACTTCCTCGATCGCTGAGTCTCTCTGACCGTGAAAAACATCACTCGTTAAACGTGATCTACAGTTATCTCGGAAACTGGGAATATTGAAAATCTGAAGTCCTAGGAAATGCTACTTTTAACGCAACTTGTATTATTTCCATTGGGCCATCTGTTTTTTATGTGCATCAGATAATTGCAAGTCAACAATACATGCATTTTACACGATGCGCTATTTTTGAAACCATTCCAGCCATAAATGCGAAACTTACAGAGTTGAAAAACTATGATTTTTATCTGAACATCTCTGTTTCTCGCTTTTGATCAATAATCGAAATGAGTAATGCATACTTCGTTTATATTTTTAAAAACCTACCAACGATGGAAATAATATTTGCTTGGCAGAAACGTCTACAAGGGTCGTTCAATGTTCACCGAGACATTTGTGAATAAGAAAGTGGTAAAAGGGGCGATAACGATAAAACTGCCCGAGGATGAACCTTCATCCTTGATGAGTATTGCCCGTTCGCCCCGATGGAGTGGGCGCATGCGCAGTAACTTTAGCAAACATGGTGGCAAATCATGTGTGTGTAGCTGTACACCAGCGTTGTATGATCAAATTCCATGGAGAACCTGAAGCCACTTGAAATTATGAGAAGATTTCTTGCACAGTATGGAGAACAAACGATGTCACAGGCAAGAGTGTATGAATGATTTCAACAGTTTGGCGAAGAACACTTCTTGCTGACGAATGAACCTTTGACAAGCTAATTGACGCGACTGGGCCGTTGGTGTCACAAAAAAGGAGCACACTTCGACAAGTTACACGAAAAATTAACGTAATGGAATGGAGTTTCTAACTCTGAATGCAGACAGTACGACTATTTTTTTATTTTTTTTTGCCATAGGCGTTGATAATGTTTGCTCTTGGATTTACGCGCATATTTTGTCATACTTCTCGGCATGGTTATACAAGATGATTCTTTGTTATAAATTTTAGCACATTTCAAGAATGAATAACAAAAGAATAAAGTAATATACTCGCATTTTTTTTATTTGTCTTCTAAGACAATAACAGTTTTATTTACAACATATGCAACATCCCACCGCATTAAATAACTTCAACAGTTGCTCTATGTGTAGTGTAATACGTCCACTCCCGGTCGCCGAAATGACGTATCTTTCATACCCCGGCACGGGGCCAGACGTCATTATGGGTACGGGAAACCGGTCGTGACTTTTATTTACGGTCCAGGTTTTTTAGTTCGGTACTGAGACGGTTGTTTATTGTCGCATTAATGCGAGGCAGGGATAAATACTTTGAAATGTTACACTTTTTGGTTTACCTTAGATTTGTAGACTCGAACAATAAAAACACACTAATAGCATTATACCAGATACCTGAAAAACATCAAATGATAACACTGACGAACGGTAAAAATATGAATATATTGTATCAACAAAAAAAAATATTGGAATCAACAAACGGTTTACATCGCCTCCTCACTCGCTCTCTCTCTCTCTCATTCTCACTTCTGAGGTATTTCACATGGAAATATACATACAATATCATGGTTCTAATCAACATACCATTTCCTTTTTGTTTGAACCTTTACGTGAATATAGGTCATTAGTCTGCCAGCTCCTGTGCTCTTTTAAATCAAATATGCTCCAGCCCTCGGAAAGCAGTTACGAGGGGGTATCCAAAAGTTTTAATTATCACCATGAAATAAAAAACATACAATAGTCACTTGCAGTGGTCAAAGTTAGTTCTTCTCCACGTAGTCTCCCTGCAGAGTCACACATTTTTGCCAGCGTTTCTTCACCTGTTTCAAGCCCTCTTTGTAGAAGTCCTCCACTTTGCTCGAAAACCACTGTTCTACTTCGAAAATGACATCCTCTCTGTCGTCAAATCGCCGACCACGAAGTGGTTTCTTCATCTCGGGAAAGAGGAAGAAGTCGCTTGGTGCAAGATCAGGCAAATAAGATGGATGCTGCAAAAGTTCATAGCCTAACCGGTGGGCGGCGACAACGGATGCTTGGGCCGTATGGGCGGAGACGGACGCCTTTGCTGATCATGCCACGACGTTTTTGTTTCAATGCATCACGCACTTTCTCCAGAAGGTTGCAGTAGTAATCGCTGTTGAGGGTCTCGCCCTTCGGAAGGTAATCGGTTATGATTACCCCTCGGCTATCCCGAAAAATGGACAGCATCACCTTCCCGGCAGATTTCTGGACCTTCGCCTTCTTGGGAGGGGGGGAGGATGGATGTTTCCACTCCTTGCTCATTTCTTTGGTCTCCGGATCTTAGAGGTATACCCAGCACTCGTCCATAGTGATGAGACGAGCAAAAAAATTGTCTTCATTCCGCTCCAACAGAGTCAAATTCTGCTGTGAAAAATCGTGGCGAGTTTGCTTTTGAAGAGGTGTCAACAAGCGAGGTACCCAGCGTGCAGACACCTTATTCATGTGCAGTTCTTCATGAATAATCCTCCACGCACTTCCGTAACTTAGTCCAGTTTCCGCCATCACTCTTTCCATGGTCGATCTTCTGTTGTCGAGGATAACGGCCTCCACTTTCTTCACCATGGCAAGATCATCCTTGATTGAGGGTCTACCTGCTCGTGGCTCGTCTGTCAGGGACATGTGACCACTTTGAAAGTTCCTCTTCCCCCTCACAACCGTGTCATATGATGGGCTTTCATCCCCATAGACACCTTTCATTTTGTCGTGGAATTGGTGTGCGTTGTTGCCCTTCAAATGGAGGAAGTTTATGACACTTCGGGCTTCAATTTTGTTCATCATGCAGGTTGATGTCTTCTAAAGCCCGTGGAAAGAAAACTACGTTAGACAAAGATTTGATATTTGCACAAGTATGCATGGCAATGACACTGATTATGCACAAAAAGTTTCATGTAAATATCTCTATAACTTCTTTATTATAATTAAAACTTTTGGATACCCCCTCGTATCTTAAACAATTGGGTCAACGTAGTTAAACCTTTCGTTTGAATGAACGTACGCATCAAGTCGTAAGCACGACATTTACCAAGTTTCTGGGACGGGGGTTATACACACAAGCCTCTCTCGTCCATTGAGAACAATTACACCATTACATAGTGATGCGAAACTTAATCGGCTCCAGCTGCCGGAATACACAAATCAATCGTCGGCGCGAGAAAAAAATACAACAAAAACTACTATGCAATAAAGAATACTACACTCGCAGGACCTTGCAATATAAAAAAACGCTTTCAACAAATTAAAATGCTAATCAGTCAACCTTTGACAAGCTAATTGACGAGACTGGGCCGTTGGTTTCATAAAAAAGGAGCACACTTTGAGAAGTTACACGAAAAATTAACGTAATGGAATGGAGTTTCTAACTCTGAATGCAGACAATCAAATTATTACATATGAACATGAACTGACCTTTTATATAACATTACTCAAAAATATCAGGCACGGAAGTTAGGTTCGAGCTTCCTGAGTCACTTTTGCGAATCAGTGAGACTTTGGCGTTTACGGTACGGCGTTGATACAAACAATACATGCTTACATGGACATAGACCATTACAAAGAATTTTATTTCCTAAACAGTATACAAGATATGGTTACATAGAACGATTATTATTTTTTTATGTATACGGATAAAAGTAGTCAAGCTACTTTCGGAGGTATGTGCTTATGCCCTGGTACCTGAAAATTAACCCAGGGCGTCAGTTCCGTGAATTTTGTACGGATTCCCCCGCTTTTCTTTGATTCATCCTTGATTTCCATTATTTTTTTTAATTACAATAATTCACTGTGACATTGGCAAGAATGTCCCAGTGTGAAGAACCAAATTTGTTCGGTTTTCCTGAACAAAGTTGGTTTCAAATCATTCTACAAGGTAAGAAGATTAAGATAAAGGTTAGAAATAGTAGGAAGTAAATAAGTGTTAGTGTTTAACATTAATATTATTTATGATCACAGATACGAAATTACATAAGTGTGTAATTGGGTGGGTAATGTTTTCTTAGGATAAGTTTTATTGTGTGTCGTGTGCATTAGTGTTGATGGATGAGATCAGGAATGGACATTAACACGATTCTATGAATGTTATGCAGGGTCTATGTTCTAGTATGTTATGTTTGAGATAGTGAGAGTGTTATTGGCTTTGAGATGTACGTATTAATAGTAGGAAGAGATGTGAAAGAACGAGTGGTACCTGATGCAAGGAGACTTGCGGGAGACCAGCAAGAGTTGGTCGGACTGGGATGAACATCGGTACGACGGTTGGTACCCGGGACATTATCAGGAAGGGAAGAAGTAGGGAGGGATTTCCTGGGAAGTATCGGGTACATTAGTACGTTCGGTAGTGGAAATATAGAGAATTGTCAAGAATCAGTGAGAGAAGTTTGCAGTGTGTTTAGTAACGAGAATAAAGAAGGGGGTGTAAGATTACAATTTAAGAAAGAAACGAAAAAGAAGAATCTGGGTTAAATTCGGTTGGTTCCTAGGTCGAGTCCTTGCAGTGTTATCCTTTGCCTTTCTCCGGGGAGGCGTAACCTTTTTTCGTTTTGGCGTATCACTGTCTTCTGTATTAGTGTCTCCTTCTTGATGTTCCTGTGGGAAGTTCTGCTTCATTATCCTCTTGGTGATCTTAGTCCTAAGGAGGGATGTCCTGTTGTTGAGTTTGTCGAAGGTGGATTCTTTGTGATCTTCTGGGGGGTATATTACGTTCCGGAGGTAGGGGTTGAATGGGGAGGTGAGTGATGCCGGATTTGAAGAGGGAATGTTCCTCTTTCGACACCAGGTTTGTTAAGTCGTTTAGTGACGTAAAGTGCTCGGGATTTCTTATTAACTGGTACGTGTTGAAGTTTGGTAGCTTTTGTCTTAAATCTTCCATTTGTTTGTTTGATGTCTGGCAAAAGAAGGCTTTATGTTCCGGTGTGTCCGTCTCGGTTTTACATTTCAGGCATTTATCAGTCTGTCTGAGGTTGTGCTTATTTAGGTGTTGACCGTAGGGACCGTGTCCCGTTAGGAAATGTATGAGACCTCTCGTGGGATGGAAATGGTCCATCGAAAGTCGTTCTTTTATGTTTGGAAGGAAGCTGTGAAGTCTCCTTCCTTGCGTAGCTTGTGTCCATTCCTGTTGCCAGACGCTAAACAAGTGGTTGTAAATTTCTGGTACCGTGGCAGGGCGTATTCCAATTAGTTTATAGATTTCGTCCTCTTGTCCATTTCTAAAGTAATACTTTGATGCTCTAGTTTTAATAACGATTTCAATAGGCTGTAGGCCCGCAATCATGAGAAGAGCCAGGGTTGAGGTTGTTCTGAATGCACCCGTTAGGCGAAGTATCACTTTGCGTTGTGAAGATCTCAATCTGTTTTTAATGTACTGTTTACTGGTTTCCATGGCCCACAGGGGCGAGCCATAGGAAATAATAGAATTATATATGGTAATGAGATATGTTTTTATGTGTGATAGTGGAAGGTTGTAGTTTGCTGAACTCAATGTGGCTAGACTGTTTATAGTTGTTTCGGCCTGGGTTGTTGCCAGGGCTATGTGTCTGTTAAAAAACATCTTCTCTTGAAGAGTAATACCAAGGTATTTAGCTTCTCTTACTCTTTTTAAATTTCTTTCTCTGAGTTTGATTTGAGGGTTTCTTTGTAACTTCCCCTTAAGGATAATATAATGAGTCTTTTCCGAAGCTATTTTGAGTTTAGCATGATCACACCAATTGGATAGCATATTGATTGCAGTGGATGCTTTATCTTCGATTTCCCTTCTTGAGTTACCGGAAGTGAGCATGATAATGTCATCCGCATAAGCTATGATCTGGTCTATGTCTGGATGGTCTTGTAGTTTCATAAGCGCAGGCTCCAAGTTAGTATTCCAAAGCTCGGGTCCCAGAATGGAACACTGAGGACAACCTTTTGACGTGATCTTACTCATTTGTAGATACGGATATTTGATGCTAACTTTTCTGTTAGAGAAATAACATAGACCATCTGAAGAATACTCTACCGGACTCTGCTACATCGTGTGATCGTTCATCTTTCCTGGATGCGGGGATTTGCACAAGGTTCCTTTGCGGCGAAAATGTTCTTCGAGGTCGAACGCGGCGTAGGATGCTTGCGACGATATTGGTCACTTTCACTTACATAGAACGTCGCGTGTCTCTCTTCTCACAAGCGTCGGCTGTACGTTCTCACGCGTCGGTCCGGAATCTCTGTTGTGTGCGGGCATCAATCAATCGTCGTCCTGGAATCATCTCTCTCCCTCTCTCATTGGGCTTCTGTCGGGCGTTGATCTGGAATCATCCTTCTCTCTCTCTCTCTCTCTCTCTCTGCCCGACCCTGTGGCCGAGTGGTTAGCACATCGCGCTGCGACGCCAAGGGTCCCGGGTTCGAATCCCGGTCGGGCTTGGTTGTTTGTGAATGTCCATTCATCAATTTCATCATTTCATCACTCATCCCCATCTTCGCAAATTAGCCAAGAGGCACAAAACGCGAAGTAAAATAAACTAAATCAAATCAAAATCTCTCTCTCTCTCTCTCTCTCTCTCTCTGGTAACGGGCTTCTGTTGGACGTCGAACTGGAACCATCCTTCTGGGCGTTGGGCAATGGTTGGCTTCGAGGCGCTGCGCGTCGGTGGTGTCGGCATTGGTGTCCGTTTTGGCGTCGGCTGGCTTCACCGGATGGTGGTGGTGCATCATTGGAGGCGTCGGGGAAGGCGACAGCCTCCCTTCTCTATCTTTTTAGCCGGCCATCTTTAAGATAGTCCACGCTTGGTAAAAAAACAAACCACCGCGAAATGCTTCAAAGAATAAAACACACACTGGTAAACTCACTATCGGTAACTCGCTCACGGTACGCAAGAAAAACAAAGTCCACGGAGACAAAACAGTAGTCACGCGAGAGTGTAGAGCGGAGATGCTCTCTCTACAAAATCTGGATAAAACTGTGTGGTGAACTCGAAGTCCAGCAGATTTATATCAGATTCAAAATTGTCCGTTGAAAAGACGTTACAGTGGCTTGGCTTGGGTTTCCGAAGAGATGGAAATGACCTCGGTCCATTGTCTCGAAATGCGGTCACAAGGCTTGTCCTCGGTTCTTGCTAGCTTGGGCTCCAGCTGATTATCCTGGTCATCTGTGAAAAGTAATTAGTTTTGCCCTCCCGCGGCGAATCCTCCGTTGGTCCTGACCAAAATAAGCCCATCCTTTCTCCGTGACGACCCGCTTTGGTGCAAATATGCCATGTACTTTTCCGTATTGACAGTTCGGCTGTCACTCAGAAAAACCCGTCTCCCAACTCCCGATGTCTGGCTCGGATACCAATTTTGCCACAAAATAAACCAAACCTCACACTTTACATTTAAACATAATATGAATCAATAAACAAATATGAATAATATCGAACGGTGTTTTTTCACATGTTACTGGATACCGTGACAGTAGCACGTAAAATATATCTCTATGTGTTATGAACCATTTGGGCAGGTATTCTTCTAACTTCACTGACTCGTTTTTTTGATTCATCATAACGTTTAATACATCCACAATGTAACTAACTTTCGTTGTGTACAAAATGCCTTTGACAAACACCCAAAGAAAGATATCCAGAGATGTTATATCACAGATTTGGTTTCATGAAACAAAAGAAGGCACATAGCTTTCTCTTGTCTGAGGTTCCGTACCTTGCCACCATGGCGCCACCGGTCGATTTAGATACAAACTCTTAGTTATGTGCAACTAATGAAAGATGGAGTCCAATAGTGTGACATACGACGCGCTGGGACTGAATCTAAACAAATAAACACGTGCTTTTAATCCCATCCAATTCAATGCTATTTTACTTCGGAATGGGTAGCTTTAATTATTGTGACAGCAGTTACGAAACATAATTGTGATGTGCATCGTACATCAATGTAAATATGAGATTTCGGAGAATACGTCTATACGTATATAACATATATAGATTACAGATGATAATGGAAAGAATAAATGGAGTAGGAAATCTAGTAAAGCGAATGCTCCAAAAGAAATCTCAGCCAATGGGTGCCGTCGGTTCAATAGCCTGAACCTGCTGGTTTCCGCTGGTTTCCCATCATCCATAGCGGCAGCGTGGCCGACTTGAGATCGGGTAAACTTCGGATCGGCTTCTGCTGTGCTCAGAACTGGAATGTTATGAAAATGCATGATTTTCTTACTCTGGTTATTCTTTACCTTATCCTCTGTAAGGTATGTGTGATATATAGTCGTATTCTCCGAAATCTCATCTTTACATTGATATAACACCATTAAGCCTTGTTTCCATGATACGAAAAACTCAATATACTGACAAGGGAAAGCCACCTGCTTATTGTTCCAGAACTACTTTCTAATAGTCTGGAGGGAAGTATTTTTGTGTATATATATTGTCCTGTTATGTACCTTGTTACATTTTTACTTGGTACAGAGTCTGAAGAAGACCTTGCTAGAATAATAAAACGTTACGTTTAGTTTATGTTTTATAATAAAATAAATGTCTGCCTTGGTCAGCATATTGAGTTTTTACATTGATGTACGATACGTATTCATAATTTTGTTTCATAACTGCTGTCCCAATAATTAAAGCTACCCCTTCCGAAGGAAAATAGTATTGGATTGGATAGGAAGAAAACACGTTTTCTCGTTGTGTAGACTCAGTTTCATCTCGTCGTCTGCTTGTGACGTCACCACTAATGGATTCCATTGTATCGCTTGCGTATAGCTCTTTAATGCATTGTTGTAGTCGCCGCATAAAGCGGCTCTGGGAGCTTACCCAGCCTCAAATCAATGGACTGGGTGATAAGGGCGGCCGGAGCGTCGAGCTGATCACATCACATCCAAACATGGCCGAAATCGAGAATGTGTAGGACCCTACCTCCACATCCTCTGAATGTGCCTTCATAACATGGTGCTATATGAGGGGGGGGCAACTTTACCTTTTAAAGATGAAAATAAAGTGCTCGCCTGTGCACCATGTCATGAAAGCGTGTAGGGGGTGTGGAGTTAAGGGTACACACTTACAAGATCACGGCCGAAAGTGGGGGTTATGTGATCAGCGCCACGACCCTGGCAGTATTTACCCCCCAGAGTTTCCTGCAGATAAATACTTTATAGACGCTGGGTGGACGCCGGAGCCGCTTGAACAGATGGAAAAAAATCAGGTTCTCCCCCACCGGGGAACGAACCCGGGTCTCTCACATGATAGTCAGACGCCATAAATGCGTTCCATAACTTATAACGACTCTGTATATACATTTATAAAAGGAAATTGCCACGAATGAAAATCTCATAATGGTACTTTCCATCTATGTAATTAGTACCGTGGTACTCACCTGTGCCCTCATCAATCGTATAGTCATTGTAGTGGTCGTGACATTGTTAAGTGTTGAAACTCATCACCGCCCTTTGGTATTTACAAGATGTCTGCGCACGGCAACCGCATCCGAAGTCAACGATCTGTCCGCGACCCAGAAAATATTTGCCAAGGCTGAGAGAATTCCCTTCCGATCTAGGGCAGCAGCTCTCCAATGCGGAGGCCAATAACGTGACGGAAACTTGGCACTGGATGAGCATGTCCAGAGGGAAGGGCGGATCCTGGACCCCCTCCACTTTCTCTTCGTCACATTACAAGGGAGCAAGAGGGGAGGGGAAGATCAAAGTTGCTGGCTGGATTGTGAGAACTGCAGAGGCTCGCTGTAGTTGATGGACAGGCTGGACGCACGTGTTTTAATATGACAATCTATAATCCTTTTCCGGAATGTCTGGAGTAGCGACGCGCAGAGGCGAAAGCTTGTGGGCGGGGCCAGACTATGCGGCGCTCTCCTGAATGCAGAATTCCCACAGAACTACTGGACTGCGAATGACCAGTCGAGTCCCCCCTCCCGCGCGACCCTTCCCCTCCGCGCGCTCATTGGACGAGGCACACACCGCAACGTGCGCGCAGGACGCGTTCGCGTTCTCTTACTCCAGACATTCCGGAAAAGGAATATACATTTCCTTTTCTTTCTTGTACGTCTCCATACAGACCGCTAAAATATCAAAGCGAGTAGAGGTCTTCAAGATGAACTTGAATTTGTTTTTTTACTAGCCCAACCCTCGTTTCGACAATCGCGCGCTTGGGCAACGTTTGATAACATGTATATATGCAAATACGCAGGTCAGATTCATGGTTGCTCTGGCATACTACATTTTAAAGGGGCGGGCCCCCGTGGCGGAGTGGTTAGCACATCGCTCTACGACGCCAGGGGTCCAGGGTTCGAATCCCGGCCCGGGCATGGATGTTTGTTAGTGTCCATTCATCAATTTCATCATATCATCACTCATCCCGATCTTTGCAAATTAGCCAAAAGTAGCACAAAAAGCGAAGTAAAATAAAGCAAATCGATGAATCAATCAATGTTATAAAAGGAGCTTTCAGACCAAAGTAACAAGTAACACGCGACAGGCGACACGTGCCACTTGCAACATAACCCTCAGTAATGAATGGAACATTACGAACCAAACATAAAAGTTGTCACGGGGAGGGAAGGAGGGGCAGTTTTCCCTCCTAAAACTCACTTAGAAATATAGTGTAGAGAAATCTTATTACCGCTATGAAAGAATATTATTCTCTTTAAAAAATTAAGTATTTTCAAACCGACTAACGTTCCAACCAACTACGGCGAGTTTATTTTCTAAGTAATTGAACTCTCTCACTTAGTTCTCCAGCAAATTACTTGTTATTAAGACTCACACATTTTATTCGTTAACCAAGTTGTGTTCCACACATGTGGTCGCAAAAATAAATTGGTCAGACGTTGGAAATGAATAAATTATGTGCAGTTGTTTTGAATCTGATGTACGAAATCATGTTTATACGATAATTAGTCCCGGTCACGGAGACTTACTATAACGGCTGGGGATACGTCGGGCTGACCACCCGGCTATTCCAATCCTGGTTGAAGATCTCCACGCTCAGAGATGACGAACGAAAGCGTGAGAGGGAGACTGGCAGTAGGTACGTAAACCAAGGCCCTTCATGGCCTGTTAAGCACAGGATAATTATTATTATACAGGGTGTATCAAAAAGAATCATCCGATTTCAAAAGGCTATATTTAGGAAACCAATGAACATCGAACTTTGCATTAAGTTGTAAAATACATGTTGGAATATAAAGTTTTACTTACAATAGAAAGTACAGACCGTAAACCTTTTTTCGGGAAATGGCGACAGGCTGAATGTATTTTGCACCTTTATCCAGTCATATCTGGAAATGCAGAACTGGCTTCTCCCGCAATTACAAGCAGACACTGATGCCTTTCATATTCCAACAGGAAGGAGCACCACCACTGCCACCTGAATGCTCATTCATTTCTTTACAATGAGCTTCCTCAACAATGGATAGGCCGTAGGGAGCCTACCGATTTGGCTTCACACCACTGGCCTCCGAGATTGCCAGATCTCGTTATCTGTGATTTTTTCTTGTGGGGGATTCATGAAAGATCCCACATATGTCTCCCCCCTCCCTTTAAGAACTGTGGATGAGCTGTGAAACCACATAACAACAGCAGTGACTGCAATAACACCAGACATGCCCCCTCAGGTATGGGATGAATTTCACTATTGTGTGGTTGTATGCTGTGCATCCAGAGGTAGACATATAGAGCAATTGTAAACATTCTGTAAATAAAACTTTATATTCCAACATGTATTTTACAATTTACAGCAAGGTTCTATGTTCATTGGTTTCCTAAATATAGCCTTTTGAAATCGGATGATTCTTTTTTATACACCCTGTATAAGTAAATTACTCTGAATCGCAGAGAATGAAAATAAAGGGGGAGGGGAGCAGAGAATTTCTGTGTCACGGAAGCTGGAGTTCTTCTAATTTTTCGGTAGATCAGGAGACACACCTGTTTAGTACCCATCACCACAATAAATCGGTGAAATGGAATGAAGTTTTTTTTTCTCCGATTGAACTCTCATCAAAACTCTTACCCACCTTCACAGTAACCTCTTGACTGGATCAGTAAATTATTTGAGGTTAAGTTCTTAGGGTATGCGCACGCTATGGAACCAAGGTAACGTGGCAAGTTGCAAGCGTCGCTTGCCGCTTGCGTGTAGCTCCGACAGAGCCGTTTCCTCAATAGCGTGCGCAGTGTCGCCTCGGCCTGTTGTTCGCGGATGCGCAGTGAATATTTTTCTTTAGACAGAAGAGGCCCGTGTCGTTTCTCACACTCTTCGGTGTAAAATTCTCGTCTCGTTTTTGCCTGAAAACTGCGTTTTCCCCTCCATGCACTCACTTCTCTTCTCAACCGTTAATTGGTCGAGCATCCTAGAGTCATACTTGCACAGACATTTGTTTCCGTTCCCTTGCTCCAGAGATTTCCGGGAAAGAGTGTAGTGTGGTTAGAACTAAGTTTTCAAACAACGTGTAGTGTAGGGTTTGTGAAACAGGATTCGGCGACATCTGCATTTATACAGGATGGTCCATAGGTCAGTTGACACTAGCAGTTTTTCACCTCTTCATTGAATAGCACAGTAGCCACTTGACTGGATCAGTAAATTATTTGAGGTTAAGTTCTTAGTGAGCGGCAACCTACTTAAGTATGCTAAATGTAGTGGCGAATACAATCTAGTGTCGTGATTTAATTGATTGATTGCTTTAGAGTATGTCCACTTTATGCACCGAAAGACTAATCGAGACTGGACCTATGGGATCTGCAACTATGTGCCTCCACCGGAAATCGAACCCGGGACCCCTACATTACAAGGCTACGACACTACTACTGCGGAAGCCCATGAGATTTAGGTTTTTGTAAGTTGCATTTGCGGCCCTAATGGCTAATAGCGATGATGGGGAAGCTTTTTGGTATGATGAAATTGATGAGTGGTGACGTCACGATTCGAACCCGGGACTCCTGGCATCGTATCCCTCTGTGCTAACCATTCTGTCACGGTAGTCGGCGCGAAGTCCAAAGAAAAAAGGGTTCTGACTTCGTTTTTGGTGGAGTGGGGATCACTAACACAGCTGGGCCATTCCATGTCAAATCAACCAATGAAAAACTATTTTTGAATCTTTAGGATTCATATTTTTTTTAAATATTGTTTTTCTTTATTCACCTTACCTATCAAGAGGAAAAAACTGCCAAATTTCAGATTTTTTTGGCTCATAGTTTTTTAGTTCATTGACTTTCAGGAAAGCAAAATTCTAAAATTCGACATCATTTTGAATTCATTAAACAGCTGTAGGTCAAAAATTATTTAACCTGCAGAGCTCAAATTGGTGTAATTCTCTTCTGTTTATAATAAGCATTCATTTGAAATGCTACATGATTTTGGTATTTGAATTTTGTAATTTTTCAAAACTTCGAAATTTTTTGTCAACTTCACTCGTACTACCACTGTACCAAATTTTATCAATTTCTGAGATGTCAATGATCAGCCCATTGGTTGATTTGACATGGAATGAGCCAGCAACAAGATTGCCTATGTTTTGCACCTTAGCCAAAGAGCCCCGATATGACAGTATGTAGCAAATCAATTTCGATCTAGGCATTTTTTTAAAGTACATTGTAAGTTACTACAGTCTCAAACAAGACAGGATTCCTCAACAGTAAACCTAGTTCTCCTTTCGATTATTAAATACATGAACACCCTTCCCCCTCTGTTCTCCCTATTCTTTATTCTCAATCGTATTGTCTCCCTATTTTAAATTCTTTATTCATTTCCCCTGAAATTATCTCGTAAAATATTTGACAATTTGTACATGTTAACTTCAAATATGAAGGGAATTGTATTACATAACGGTACTCTGTATTTGAAGACTAAAAATGGTAAACGCTGTAAGTGCCACAATAATTCAAACACTGTTTTCCACGTTAAAGTGTGAAATGTGCCATGCTTTATAATGTGGTAAACGTGAAATGTGGCTGGTAGCCCTCTAAGTAGTTCAAAGGGCGTGTAAAGAGGTCACTAGTGTGCACGTTCTTACGGGCTGATGTGCGGAACGATGCGGTTTACCAACACTTTCGCTTTTGGCACTTACATCGTTTGCCACTTTTAGTCCTCAATTCTTGTTATTGTTGTTGCTATTAGCGATCATTAAAATATCGATCAATATGAGCACCATACCCATCTTATATTACTATTTAAGTAATGCAATGAATATATGATTTTTCAATTAGTTAACTATAACATTACATTTCTTATTAAAAACAGTAAAAGTAAAGCTTACATTATGATAATTATTGTATACAGAAAAACAGTGTGTTTCAAAAGTCCCGCAGGATTCTAAGAAGCTTAAACTTTAAAGTAATATGTGTATTATAACGAAATATTGTCTTATTACACAGAAGAAAATTTCTGCCCACACTGCTGAGTGACGTGTGTGCAAGTGATCGATCACGTGATTCCAAGATGGCTTCGATGCAAGAAAGAACTCAAGTGCGTGTTATGGCTTGCCAAGTTACAATCTTGTGATTTGGAGCGGAGAAGGTTCAAAACAACGCCTAGAAAAACGCCTCCAGCGGAGACAGGTGCCCAGAAATGGTACGAAAAGTTTAAGGCTACGGGAAGCGTAGCAGAGTTGCTACGTAGTGGGATGCAAAGAACGAGTTACGATGTGGTGGATGCAGTTCAGGAGATCTTGCAACGGAGTCCAGTGAAATCTCTTAAACGAATATCCTTGGAACTGAGAGTGGCGAGGTCTACTTTACACAGTATGTTACGCAAGAAAGTGAAAGCCAGTCCCTACAAGTTGAGATTTGTGCACGATCTGAAAAAAGGGAAATGTGGCATGAGGAAGGCTTTTTCTGAATTAATGTTAACCCGATTAAACGGTGATGTTGGTGATGACCTACAGTCTGTCATTCTTTTCTGTGATGAGGTCACGTTCCATGTTTCGAGAAAAGCGAATAAGACACAATTGCCGAATTTGGGAGGTTTAGAATCCACATACGTTCGAGACACATAAGCGGGATAGCCCCAAGGTCAGTGTTTGGTGCGCAGTTTCCACGGACCATGTTCTTCGAGGCGCACACGGTGTCAATGAGGTCAACTTCCAACAAAATGGTGCCCCCTCCCCTCCTCCACCCCTCCCCAAACACACGTTGTCCTGGAAGTTTGAGAGTTTCTTGATGGCCTGCAAGGTCACCAGACCTTTTCCTTGCGATTACTGGCTGTAGGGACATGTAAAGACCCTGGTTGTATGAACAGAAACAGACAGATCAAAGTAAGTGATGTGATTCACAACATTCCGGACGAGCACCATCAGCACGCAATTCTCGGATTCAAATGAAGATTGCAAGAGTGTTTGGACGTGAATGGTGCCCAGCTGGTGATAAACCAAACCATTTTATAGTTTCCTCTGTGTAACAAACAATATTTCGTTGCAATAAACCTATTACTTTAATAGTTATACTTTTTAGAATCCTGCAGGACTTTTAAAATCACTGTATAATCATTTATGGTCTTTATCATAGCATTGCAATGGAGACAATAATGACCCATTTTCTCGAAAATAATTTGGTATACGTACAATATGTGATTACGATATGTTAACACATCATTATTGGTGCGTATTGCAGTCACGTGATAGAGTAACTTGTTTACAAATTTATTCTCGGATTTTATTCTTTTCGCTTCCAACTTGCAGCTTGAAGACACCAGGATGTCAACCTCCCTTCCACGCAGTACACCCTGCACTGCATTTTGCAGACTAGCGAGGGGCTGGCGTCTGGACGCATGGCCAGTATAATTCTCTGTGAAGCTTGTGTTCTGTCGTCCATATGAGTTTGTGGTTGTCGCTCCTTCCACGTCACCTCATCATCATTCATCCCCAACCTCTCGATTAGTGGAAGAAAAGCGACACTAAATGTTCTAAATCAATCAATTATTTATATTTTGTTTCTGTCAATAACTTTTCCCCCATTTTACAGCAATTCAAAGAAGAATGGAAAACTCTCTCTCTCTCTCTCTCTCTCTCTCTCTCTCTCTCTCTTCTCTCTCTCTCTCTCTCTCTCTATCTATCTCTGTTTTTATCAAACTTACCGCCTTGTAGATTTTCTGCAACGCCTTAGTAGAAACTGTAGCAACAATAATGCATAAAAGCATTGTCAATATTAAGAATCATCCTTTCATTGTTGCGTAGTATGTAGTAAAAATACTTCTGAACTACACTTAAAAAGCATTTTCTATCTATACCGTCGTGTGCAAAGGTGGTACAAAATCTATTTTCATTTAATTTTATTGTACACATTTAAGGCTGCTATGTGCAGTGCACAAGGGCGTACCTAAGGAAGGGGCTAATAGGGCTGGAACCATCTCAAATGCATGAACGAAAACTAAAGAGAGAAAACATGAGAACAATTTGGGAGCATACGTAACCTTGGAGGGCATCAAGTTCAGTAATATTTATTCAAGAAGAAACATTTGGTAGGGGAGAGCGGGGTCAATTGTAACATTTTTGACAAATGGTGTTTTCTCTCAAACTATCGACATTTGGAGCTTGAAAATTAGCATGCAAATACTTCAATATGTTATTATTGTTATTATGCAATTAGGATCCAACTAACTTTAATATGCTAAACATTATTAATATTTTAAATATGTGTGACAAATTTTACAATTGATCCTTTCTCGAGGGCAAATGTAACACACTACAGGGGCAAATGTAACGTGTGAAGTGTGGCTAAAGTTTACAGAAATACAAAATATTTTTGTCACTAACGGCTAATCACGTTTTTACGAACATGCGTCTCTCATGAGAATTAATTCCTGCTTGCATTCCCCATGGCGCAGTGGTAGCGTCGTCGCATTGTAATCAAAGGTCCCGGATTCGATACCCGGTGGAGGTTCATAGTGGTTCGCATCCCACTTTAAACTCTGGGTCCAGTCCCGATCAACCTTACTGTGCATAAAAAAAAAAACAACTCAATGAATTAATCCCTCCAACCTCTTTGCTTTTCAATAGTGCTGTTAAGGGGTGCCGGGTTCGATACCCGATGGAGGCATATAGTAGTTCTGATCCCACTTTAAAAAAACTGTAGGTCCAGTCCGGATTAGCCTTACTGTGCATAAAGTGGACTTAAAACATCAAATCAATCAATTAATCAATCTTAGGGGCTGTTGTTATCTCCGTTTCATCGATTTTGTATATGTCTTGAGGTTCGAAATATGTTGCTCTAAAACCTTTGATAAATTTTCAAAAACTGATCAACATTGTCCTTATAAAAATTTCACAGCACGCGTAAGGGATGTTGACTATGGAGTGCTTATTGTAAACTGGGATTTCTCTTTATAAGTGCGGTAAACCAGTCTGCAACAGCCATTTGACTGTCTTTCCAGGACTCAGGAAATTTATAGTCATTTGGTTTTGCTCTTTTGCACGTTGGTAAGCTGTCCGACTAATTTTGGAGTTAGCCCATAAAATATCTTTCCACATGACTTTATATACTCAGTTAACTGGGTCTTCACGTATGTAGGGAGTACCTTATTGTACAGTAAAACCTCGTTAATACGGACTACGATAAGCCGGACTTCGCTTAATAGGGACAGGCAAAAGGCCGAAAAAAATAGCAAAATGCAAGGGTTTAAATGTGCCTAGAAGTCAACAAGAGAACTTCCCAAAGAAAAGGCAGTCAACCACTGATGAAATTCTGTTTTCCGCAGACTTTGTACTGTACTGTATTGTATTTAGGCCTATGCCCTTTAAAAACACCATAATAAACGTGCTTTGTTGCTATAAACGGAGTTTTAATGCACTTTCTACTGTTCTTTTAGGTTATTTCAGTTAATCCGGAGTTTCGTTAAACATGTCAACTGATCTCCCCATTCGTCCGGATTAACGAGGTTTTACTGTATTATAACCTATTTTATGAAGAACCTCGTTCGATTGTTCTTCTTCTGTGTCTCACCATTCTGAAACAGAAATACATTTGTACAATGTCTCATATTACAATACAAGCAAATATTTTGAATAGGAAATACACAACGGGGCATTTCTAACAGTGTTACAACAAACGACGGCGCCAGGATGGCCTAGGAGTGATAGACATCAAACATGCATGCAAGGGCGTTCGTATGATGTTTCTCTGCTAGGCGGGGGGAGGGTACAGAGTAATATTTCATATCTTTATGAAAAAAATGAGTTGGTGTTGGTGCCAAGTTCAAGCTTGAGCCCACTATTTAAATAGAAACTGGATTCACCTTGCACGCTTTCCATAAACATCTAAAAAATATATTAAAGAGTTCTATGTCTTTTTGTACTTTTTCACGTTGCACAGATGTCAGTGTTCAATTTGTATGCGTTGGGTAAAAGAAAATAACCATGATACCTGAAGCTCTACTATTTGTAAATAAGACAACACATACAAAAAATACGAAATCTTGTAGTCAGTTTCTTGTAGTTATCATACTGCTTTCCTTACATGATAGAAGTGTGCATAAATAGCAACGACAAACACAACCATCTCGATACAACTTGCATTAAATAATTTCCCGTGTTCAACCCGGTGATATACAGAAATCAACTAAACTTTTGTTGCAGTGCGATTTTGAGAATAGAGGAAGGAAAAGTAGGTGAAAAATAAAACCTTTTTTATCAACAATGCTAAAAAAACATGAAACAAATCACACTGATCTGTAGGCAATTATCGAAAACGCCAACGGAAGAAACAAAAGTTCAAACAATTCTTAACAACAATGGTGATGAAAGAATGACATCAGCCGCTTGTATTTGTATAGATCGTAGCCACTACAGGAAAGTAAATGTGATTTCTCCTCCAGGACTAGTGGATTGCCTGTTATGTACAAATATAGAGATATCACATCAATACCTAACATTCTACGCTCGAATAGCATAACTACAGCGCCTTGAATAACGTAGTGTGGAAAACGACCCAAGAAAGTGGTTCCCCAGACGGATGAGAAACATAGATGGCAGTGCGATCAATGTCGGTGCTAATTTTCTTATGAAAGTAATGCCGCTTTGTTAGTTTTTGAAATATATTATGTAGAATTTTTTGTCTTGAAAGGCGGTACGTGAATTGATGAAAACAGTTATATTTGTGGAGTAATTTGCAGTCACGAAATGACATTAATTTGGAAAGAAAAGTAAAATAAAATTAATAAATAAATAGCATGCGTAACACAAGAAGAAACATCGCAATGTGTTTCCGGACGTCAGGTCTTGGATTGTGTACTAGAGTTTTATTTTTCTGTTATTAGAATATAAATAGTATCCTAAGAGATATTTCATACCGAGGCGACAAACCACAAGTGTCGCTTGGAAGCGAGCAGTCCGTAATCAATGCAGCCTTTCGAACCGTAGGGACACAAGCTCTGACTGCACAGTTTCCTCAAGGAGATTTTACACCAAAGCAACACGCGACAAACGATACGAGGATTTCACACCAAAGCGACACGGGTCCTTCGGTCCAAGGCAACTTTCACACTGAAGCGATACATGTTGCTTGGAAACGAGCCAATCACGAGCAACATTTCACATCGTAGCGGCATGACGGGAAGCACAGGCCAGCGTTCGGTTGGCGAAATCCTCAAGCGATAAGTGTCGCGTGCCCCTTGTCGCTTTGGTGCACAATCTCCCTAAAGCAAGACACTCATTGCATCGCGCATTCGCGAACAACAAACCACGGCAACATGTTGTAAGCTATTGAGGAAATGGCCCAGTTTGAGCGACGCACAAGCGACAAAGCGACACGTGTGACTTATCGTGTCGCGTAGATCTGTTGTTGTAATGTGCGGTTTTTCGTGTCGCCTATCTGTTGTTCTCACAATTAGCAGCGAACGCTTTCCAATAGACTGGAGGCACTATGCCGCTTGTCACTTAGTTGGGAACTCCCCCTGTATCGCGTCGCTTCGGTCTGAGCACCCTTCCTTTAAGGAGTTTTCCGACCGAAGAAACAAGTAGCATGCGAATACGCCATATGAACGTGTCGTTTGCTGTTTGGACCCTCATGTGCAATGAATGCTATTTTACAGTCTGGAAGTGTGTGTCACTAGTGTGACAGTGTGAACATCCCGTGTCGCTTATCCCATTGGTTTGAAAGTTGCCTTACACACATGTCGATGGCACTAAGAACGTTTTGTGGGGTTCCCCTTGTCGTTTCATGGAATCATCATTATCATCATCGCCGCGATTAGTTTAAAGCGGAAGAAAAGAGACAGTAAATATCCAAAATACAAATGCTTTAGTATGTATATCTTTAAAAGAAATTATGATGATGATGATAATAATAATGAACCTAATACATACACAAAAATTTAGTTGCCAAGAGCATTCCACGCGTATTTTTTCTCCCTTATTATTAACGAAAAGTATGACGATAACAGGACGTGGTCGACTGTCTAGAATGTTCGTTAATATCTTCCCGACCACTGTACCAAATATCATAGCAATTATCACATTCATAGAAATGCTTCATGTAAAAGAATCAGACGTTGCAGCGAAAACTCCATTTACTTCCATTATAAGCAGACGAATACCAAGCACCGGGTTCAACACCAGCGCCTCTAGCGGATAATTTTCGAGTGGAACTAGCCAGAGCGCCCAGAACTGTGCCGTTTTCCACACTACGTTATTCAAGGCGCTGTAGCATAACGTAATATAACACTTCATTACGTTAAAAATTAGTTTTGGACAGTGGGTGTGGAAGAAAATTAAGGGGTGAGCCAGCACCCCTTTGCACCCTCCCCTGGCGGCGCTCCTGGTTACAACTGCCCCAAATAAAAGTGTTACGTTTGCCCCAATTAACGCCGTATTGTTTGCTGGCTTCCAGCTACTAACCACGACACCATAACTTTATCATAACAAATACAGTAAAACCTCGTTAATCCGAATCCCGATAAACCGGACTTCGCTTAATCCGGACCGGCAATGGAAAAAAAAGCAGAATGCAAGGTTTTATATGTGGCTAGAAGTCAAGAAGAGAACTTCCCAAAGGAAAGGCAGTCAACCACTGATGAAATTCTGTACTGTATAATGCACTTAGGCCTATGACCTTTAAATACACCATAACAAACGTGTTTTGTTCTTCAGATTATTTCAGTTAACCCGGACTTTCGTTAAACCGGTCAACTTAACCCCCCATTGGTCCGGATTGTCGAGGTTTTACTGAACATCAAATATTGTGAATTGCAGTGACATATAATAACTTGGATCAGACGACATCGAGAAACCACTATAAAAAAATAAAGTAGTGCTTTAGGTTTTTTACTGACATGTTGAAATTTTGAAAAAATCCCAGAAGTATCCGCAATAATCACAGCGTAGGTAACAACTTTACATGAATCACTCACAACTGACTTCTCCTTTCCGCAGTTAGAGTAGTTTACGAAAATGCCTCACGAGGACAGTACAACAGCGAGTGTTGCATTTGCCCCGTGTTACAAATACAATTGACCCCTCTCTCCCCTTCCCATTCATTCCAGTTATACATTCTTGTGAAAATCGATTTTCTTATTCACCAACATCAGCACACCTGAATTGTGTGTACTCTAGATCCTGTACGTCGCCAGAAATTTCTGTAATGTATTGGGGGAGAGTATGACGGTCCTGTGAATCCGCACAATATAATTGTATGTTTATTAAAATTATTAATTTCATATTATACAAGTCACTTTCAAATAACAGTTAAGATTGTATAATAACTATTTTGTAGAGAGAGATTATTTTCGTAACATCTTTGTCTGTTATGCATTTGAAGCTTCGGAACGAGTCACAACTCTAGAAGCAGCCAATTAACCAAACGAGCCACTGACGTCATTTCATCCCAGAACCTATCGCTAAGCGCGTTGTTCAAGTTCTACACGCCCACTAGGCTCGCTAGA